>NC_042997.1:100034195-100361695 GCF_006345805.1 Octopus sinensis | reverse complement strand
TAGACAGAGAACACCACTAGAAAATACGAAAACTAAAAGAAGCAGCACATATGCTAGGACACAACAACCTCCTAAGCAGACCGAGTGCAGATATGAGCAGCATATGGGAACCGGTATTAAGGAAGGATAGAAAAATATTAGATTTATAAGCCCTAAAATTCACTCCATAATTGCCTACAGGCATATGGCATAGTGGTTAAGAGCGCAGGCTACTAACCCCAAGATTCCGAGTTCAATTCCAAGCAGTGACCTGAACAATAACAATAATAATGATAATAATATCAAAAAATACCTTAGGAATGAGAACCCAGGTTTGAAATTTCCCCAAGACACCTGAAAAAGGCTGGAGTGTGTATCAACAACAAACAAGATGGTGACAAATATCTGTCGAATGTAAATAATGTACATAATTCCTCATCTCTTAAATGTAGAAATGTTGGATCTTTTCCTTTTGAACGGCAGATGTCAACACAATTTCTAGTTAACTAAACACTTTTAAACTTCGTATACTGGTAGAATGTGTTTATAAAACATCATTTTCTTTTGGTTTTATTCAGAAAATTCTATAGTTTGTAAGATATTTCGTCTGAAAATCCGAGCATTTCGGCAATTTTAACCAATCGATTACCTCCATTCAACTAAAATCATTTACTGCGTCTAAAACTGAGATAACATCCTGTAACTAACCCTAAACCTCCCCCCTAACCCTAATTTTTTTTTTCTTAATTGTTAAATTAATTTAATTCCATTGCTTTAGTTTTTTTTACACGCGTAACAATTAAATTAATTTTACAATTAAGAAAAAAAAATTTAGGGTTAGGGGGGAGGTTTAGGATTAGTTACAGGATGTTGTCTCAGTTTTAGACGCAGCAAATGATTTTAGCTCAAAAGACAGCTTAGGATTGGTTAAAATTCGAAAAATTAAACTATGTTAAACAAACAAATTGCAATTTTCTCAAGAAAGCCAAGAGAAAAAAACGTTTTTTTCTACCAGTATACGAAGTTTTAAAGTGTTTAGTTAACTAGAAATTGTCTGCTGTTCAAAAGGAAAAGATCCGAAATGTTTTATTTTTGTTAGGCAGTCTTCAAACATGCCTGTGTGATTTGGGGCATCCGGTGAGCAGTATGTAGTACATATGACGATATTCAGTTGTCTTATGTGTACAATTTGAGTGTCACACACTGAGTATATATATATGTATGTAAATATATATTTATATATGTATATGTATGGATATATATCAATGTCTATATATATATATATATTCTTTTATTTTTTTTCATGTTTCAGTCATTTTGACTGTGGCCATGCTGGAGCACCACCTTTAGTCGAGCAAATCGACCCCAGGACTTATTCTTTGTAAGCCTAGTACATATTCTATCGGTCTCTTTTGCCGAACTGCTAAGGCACAGGTACATAAACACACCAGCATTGGTTGTAAAGCGATGTTAGGTGGGGACGGACACACACACGTGTGTGTATATATATATGTATGTATGTATGTATACATTTTCTCTGCCACTTCCCTTGTTGTTTAACGAGAATTTTCATGCAAAAGTTGGTTTGATCGCTTTTCATCAAACTCAAGTGGACGCCAGAACGAGGTGCGTCTTTTAGGTCAAAATTCCATTTTTGAACTTGGCATACCAATCACGAGCAGTTCTTTCAGCTATGGCACCCTCTCTATAAACAGTACAAATGTCGCAAGCAGCCTTTGCGGCCTTAGAACCTTGATTAAAAGCAAAAAGGTGTCGAAAATGCTCATTTTTCTTAACTTGACATTCCATCTTAATGATCTGAAAATAAACAAAAATTAACTAAAACTAACTAGAAAAATAAAATACATTCAAAAATGATTCAAAAATAGAAATCTCGAAAAAAAATAGACTATAAAATTTTTTAAATGGCACCAACTTAGTTGCCAACCCAATATATGTGTATATATATATCATCATCATCATCATCGTTTAACACCCGTTTTCCATGCTGGCATGGGTTAATCTATATGTATGTGTATATTTGTATATCTATATGTATGTATATATATATATATATATATATAAATGAATATGTATATGTATGTATATATGAATATTTATATATGTATATGTACGTATTTATGTATATATGTGTGTATATGTATGTGTGTATATATATATATGTATATATCTCTATGCATATATATATATGTATGGTGGTTGTCTACTCCTTATCCAGAGTTTGACCACTTCCTGTACCTACACTTTCATACCATGGCATCTCCATATTCACTTGATCTTGCTCCCTGAAACTTTTTTTTGTTCCCCCAAATGAAAAAAGTCCTGAAAGGAAAATGTTTTGCAGATGCGGAAGAGGTGAAGAGAAAAACAACAGAAGTGTTAAAAGGCATCACTTCGCAAGAGTTCCAAGACTGCTTCGAACAATGGAAAATACTTCTGGACTGATGCATAGCTTCTCTTCTGTTGACTATATCTGTATATATCTATAGATAGAAATATAAATAGATAGATGTGTGTATGTGCATGTTTGTTTTTATATATAGGCACAGGCAAGGCTGTGTGGTAAAAAGCTTGCTTCCCAAGTACAGGGTTCTGGGTTCAGTCCCACTATGTGACACCTTGAACAAGTGTCTTCTACTATAGCTTTGGGCTGACCAAAGTCTTGTGAGTGGATTTGGTAGATGAAAACTGAGAGAAGCCTGTTGTGTGTGTATGAATATGTATGTATATATCTGTGTCTCTTTGTTTGTTCTCCACTACTGCTTGACAAACTGTTGGTTTGTTTATGTCATCATAACTTAGCAGTTTGGCAAAAGAGACCAATAGAATTAGTACCAGGCTTAAATATAAATAAGTACTAGAGTTGATTTGTTTGACGAAAGCCCCTTTAAAGTGGTGCCCCAGCATGGCTACAGTACAATGACTGAAACAAGTAGAATATAAAGATGTATATGCTCTCCTTTTGTATACGAGTTGACGTCCACTGTGTCTTTAAATGACTTTGTAAAGATATAAACTTGTAAAATAATGTAAAATGAAATGCAAGCAGCAAAGTAACTTAAACATTTATCAAAAATCAGGGAATAACTTTGAAATATTTAATAAATGGTTTTATTAGGAAAATTAAATTTTATCAAACAGGGAAATATAGTGCTGTTGTTGCTAATACATTACCCAGTTGTGTTTGTAATAATCCACCTAAGCTGGCTGTATTGAAATAGTTTAGAAATGGCTCTGGTGGACTACCTCAGCAGTGTTTTAATGACACATATGAATGTTGATTGTAATGTGACAGTACAGGTAGTTGAAATCTCAGTTGTGGCTGTAATGACATGACTTAGTTTTGATTCCTGTGAAATAGTTCGGTGAGGGTTGTAATGACACAGACAAGTATTGGTTATAATGATACAGTTAAGTTACAGTTGTAATGAAACATCTCTCTGTTTATAGTAACAAAATCTTACAAGTCCTTGTAATGACCAAACCCAGTGGTGGTTGTAATGAAATAGCTTAGTAATAGTGGCAATGATAAAACTTTAGTGATTTTAAAGAAACGGATCAGTTGTGATGGTTGTAATGGCTCAGTTTTCATATATACACTTTTGGTTGTATTGAAATACCTAAGTGGTGGTTGCAGTGACCACAATAGAGATGTGGTTGTAATGAAGTAACTTAATGGGATTTGCAATAATGCAACCCTAGTAATTGTAATGACATAGCTCATTGGTGGTTATAAAACTCTTGCACTTGCTGGAATGACAGAGCTCAGAAGGGTTTATAATGTAACACTCCAGTAGTAAGAAAACTCAGTCTCCTGTGATTTTGCTCTGGAGTCTCTGCTGCAAGTGGATTCTTGTGCTCGTGTCTGATCTCTTCTGCCAGAAAGAATCATATTTTCTTTTGTTTTTGTTCATATGAAAGAAGACATTTTGTACTGTTTTTAGACTTATTGTTTTCAAATCCAATTGCCCTTCACTTCTTTTGCAATTTTACTATTGACAATTTAGATTTCATTGAATAAAAGCTATTTAAAACTACAAATTAAAGATTGAATCTAACAAACATTAATTACATGAATATAAAAATGCAGGGGAAATAATCTCATCAAATTGAATACCTTCGTTATTTTAGACCTACCAGAAATATACATTCAAACTCAAGTGTTTCACATAACCTGTCATCAGACACCTGTGAGTATTTTGAACAGTTAGACAGTTTATAAAGGTTTATAAACAGTACAGTGATAATTATTTAGTAACTCAGGAAATAAACATTTGACCCTTTAGCATTCACATTATTCTGTCAAAAGTAATACCTATTTATTAATCATGCATTATCTTTGATGAGGTAACCATTAATTTTTAGAATGATATTGTCGGGTTGGTGTGAGAGGCCAGATCTGGCCAGTGTGAACATAAAACACGTAGAATATTTTGGCTGGCTATGGCCAGTTTAACTCTTTAGCATTAAAACTGACCTTATTCAGTTTAAAATATTCTGTTCAAAGTGGCCAGATCTTGCCTCTCACACATCCTATAATGTCATCTAAAAATAAACAATCACATCATTGAAATCTTTTGTTGAACTGCTAGGTTATGGGGATGGGTTGTGGTGGGGGACAAACAGACACACACATACTAAGGGCTTCTCTCAGTTTTGTGAAATCTTTTCAGTTTTAATAAAACACTGTTTTACTCTACTTTTGACATTTGAGTACTATTTTCTCCACCTTGTTTTGCATGTGCTCTCACACACACACACACACACACTCTGTCTCTCTCTCACACACATACACACACACACACACACACACCAACATGCATGTTTTGTCAAAAATGCATATAGCTTTATTAATAATAGAAATTCCATTTGACCCTTAACAAGCATGGTGATTTTTTTCTTGTGTGTGTATGTATACACGTGTGTGTTTGTATATATATATATATATATATACACACACACACATGAAACTTGAGATGCTTATAACCATGTGTGTTTTTGTGTGTATATGTATCTATCATCATCATCATTTTATGTTAGCTTTCCATGCTGGTATGGGTTGGGCAGTCAACATAGTCAAAATCACCTCCCATTGGAGGTTACTGCCTCCAAAGACAAGGTGCTCATACCTACCTGATATTTTGCTTAATTTCTGTGACTGGATACCCTTCATAATGCCAACTACATTACAGAGTGTACTACGTGTATTTTCTCATGGAACCAACACTAAAAATATTGAATAATCCTTATTGAGACAGGTATAGAATGGCCTCATAATCCCACACTTTCTCTGCTCCTTTAGCCAACTATTTAACAGTGAGAACAGTTGCTGGTGCTTTGTACACAGTAAATTTAAATTTGGAGAGAGAATGACGAAAGAAAAACCAAAAATAAGTATTTGAGAGGTGGTGGTAGGAGAGTAAAAGATATGTATGGAGAGTACTCAACAAAAGTTGTAGACCATTGAAGGACTAAGCTGTTTGGGTCTGTTCACTAGATGGAGAGGAAGGGCCTTTTGGTACTATGTGGCCATTTAAGATCTGGCATTGCTTTCTTGCTATAAATTTGGCACTGGAGCCTTTTGGATCTTCCATATACTCTTTTACTTGTTTCTGTCATTTGACTGTGGCCATGCTGGAGCACCGCCTTTAGTTGAGCACATCGACCACACGACTTATTCTTTGTAAGCCTAGTGCTTATTCTATCGGTCTCTTTTGCCGAACCGCTGAGTTACGGGGACGTAAACACACCAGCATCGGTTGTCAAGCGATGTTGGGGGGACAAACATACACACACACACACACACATACATATATATATATAGATATATATTCATACATATATATATATAAAATATATACTCCCTAATATTATTATACATACATACATACGACAAGGCTTCTTTCAGTTTCCATTTACCAAATCCACTCACAAGGCTTTGGTCAGCCCAAGGCTATAGTAGAAGACACTTGCCCAAGGTGCCACACAGTGGGACTGAACCCGGAACCATGTAGTTCATAAGCAAGCTACTTACCACACAGCCACTCCTACGCCTATATTTTATTTAAAATAGCACTGGTAGATGTTTCCTCAGAACTGATTGATGGTTCTGAAGAAACAACTTTCAGTGCTATTACATATACATTTCATAAATATGCATGACTAAATCATAATCATTAATGTCTAGAGACTTGTGTGATTGGTCATCTTAAGTTGTTGAAACAGTTGTAAACCATGAAATAAGCATTATACCATAAACTCCACTTTTACTTTATTTATACTATGACAGAAGTAAATCTTAATGATGATCTGTTTGTTCCTAACCTGAGTTTCTGTGGGAGAAGTTTTTTATGCAACTTCAGATAGCCACCAATTGTTGAGCGCTTGATACAACTTTAGATAGCCACGAATTGTTGAGTACCTAGCTTATCTATTTCCTCCTGCTTATGTTGTGTGTGTGTGTGTGTGTGTATGGGAGGAGTCATAATTGATAAAGCCTACAAACAGACTCGCCCGTTTCATCATGTTCATTGTTTAATATTGTTTAACATGCTGGCATGGTTTGGACAATTTAACTGAGGTCTGAAAAGGTTCCAATCTGATCTGGCAAGGAGAGTGTAGTGGATGCTTTTTACATGCCACCGGCACGGGAGCTAGTTGGGAGCCATTGGCATCAACCATGTTCAGATGGTGCTTTTTACGTGCCACCTGCACAGGAGCCAGTCAGGAAGACCTGGCATCGAGCACTTTTGGATTGTGCATTTTATGTACCACTGGCACAGGAGCCAGTCGGGTGGGAGGGGTGGGGCACTGGCATTGACCATGTTTGGTTGGTGCTTTTTATGTGCCACCGGCATGGAAGCCAGGCAAGCAGCACTGGCTTACAGCTATGATATTGATTTTGACTCAACAGGTCTTCTCAAGCACATCATATTGCCCGACAGAAGTGTACTTTTAAACTGGCATCGACCATAGCTGTGATCTCATTTTAGTTCCTGAATCTTCAAAATCACAGCATATCTCCAAAAGTCTTGATCTCCTGTCATTGCCTCAGTGAGGCCCAATGTTCAAAGGTCATTCTTCACCACCTCGTCCCATATCTTCCTAGGTCTACCTCTTCCACAGGTTCCTTCCACAGTTAGGATATGGCACTTCCTCACACAACTGTCCTCATCCATACACAACACATGACCATCACGATTTTTTCTCACTGTCTTGCAATCCAAAATACTTCAGTTCTTTGGTCCCTCTGGCATGTGATGGAATCTGTTTTCTGTACATCTTCAGTGTGTATTTCCCCTGTACATCTGCCATACACAAAAAATATCTTCCCAGTTAACCTTCCTTTCATATTGCTGCACCTGGTACATTTTATGAAGTTTCTACCCTCACTTTTTCCACAGATCAAGCAGGGCCATCTGCGTGGCAGGGTTTGTGATTTGACAGCCTTCCTATTTACTAAGTCTTTAGTTTTTGCTATGTTAACTCTAGAAGATACCCATTAAAATCTCCAGCCATAAAGATGAGATCATTGTCACTTGTCTTTGAGGTAACCTGCAGAAGAATATCATAAAAGTGATCCTTCTGTTCATTTGGTAAGCCTGCTTGTGAGGCATAGGCAGAGATAATTGTAGCTATACCATTCTTCAAGACTAGCCTGAGTTTAAGTACTCTATCGCACACTTTGACTTCTTCTATGACCTTATCCACCCATTTCTCTGCAAGAAGTATGCCCATGCCCCCTATTTCATCGCTGTTACCTTCCCAGATGAGTTTATACCTATATGCTTTGCCTGTGAGGACTCTGGCTAAAGCTCCTCTCCACCTTACCTCTTGTACGCAACATACATCAACACATCTTCGTTCAAGCATCTCTATAATCTCGTTAGCCCTACCTTTCAATGTGCCTACATTTACAGTGCCCACTCTGAAAACTGAGAAGGGGAAATATATATATATAATCTGCTATATAAGGCAGTCAGAAATTAAGCTGTTATTCTAGTGGATAGCTTAATCTGCATATTTATACTTTTAATAATTTTCATTAATCAAATAATATATATTTTATGGCACAACATAGTGTTAATCAGAAGAACTGAAAGAAATTGAAATATTAGAAAGCTTCAAGAATGTGATCATGTTCCTTCTAAGTTTTTAATGTGTGAGAAAAAGAGAATCTTTGTGATAGGTCGTTTGCATGTGATTTACTTCCCCGGTCAAGGGAACATAATTTAACTGCTCTATAAACATCATAAGTTCAGCATTTACCAAGGTTGATAATTTAATTTGCATTTTTGTGCTTTGGACAGCTTGATTTCAGAATGTGATTGGACTGTTGGAAATAACCAACAATAGTTAGGTTCAGAAATGGCAGTTTGGTAAAAAGCTTGTTTCCCAACCATATGGTCTTGGGTTCAGTTCCACTGTGTGACACATTGTGCAAATGTCTTCTACTATAGCATCAGGTTGATCAAAACCTTGTGAGTGGATTTTGGTAGGTGGAAACTGAAAGAAGCCCATCATATATATGTGCGTTGGGGGAGTATATATCATAGTTATCATCATCATCATTTAATGTCCATTTTCCATGCTGACATGGGTTAGATGGTTTGAATGAAGCTGAAGAGCTGTTCAGATTCCATGTCTATTTTGGCATGGTTTCTATGGCTGGATACATATGAATATATATATTTATATATGCATACATAAATCACATGTGTTTGAATGTGTGTGTTACTCCCTCCTTGCTTGATTTCACACACTAGTTTTAAACAAATGTCTGTCATACTAGTGGTGGCCTTCATTTCCAATCTTCCATGAAAACATGTCTGATGATGGGGGGAGTATTACTTTACTTGGAAACAAGTGAGGTTTGGTGATAGGAAGAGCATCCAGCTGTTGAAATTCCACCTCAACAAATGCCATCCAACCCATGCAAGAATAGAAAAGTGGATGTTTGGTGATAATCATAATGATGATTGTTCAATGCATTTGATAAATATAAAAGGAAAGTCAGTATTCATGTCCATGAACATATTGCAGTTGATGGATGGTAACATTCAGTTTGACTTCATTTTGCTCTTAATTTATTACTTCGAACTTCACTGATTTCCCTTTTCTTATTCTTACTCATTTCTCTGATAGAATTGACTACTTACTTTCTGATCAGAACTTTACATGTAATATATTCATTTACATATCCATTTTTTCCATAGTCATGTAAGAAATATATTTTCTAAATAAAAGCCAACCCCAAATATTTGTTTCGTTTCAGCGTTTTGCTATGCAGCATCTTAACTTTCTTTGTCTCTGAAAATTGCATAGATGACGCCAACAGGACAACCTGAATCCGTGAGTTTTATTTTCTTGGCTAATTATTGTTTTGTGTAATGGAACCAAATTAATTTTAATACTTTTGTTACCATGTTTCTATTGAAATACACTGCCTTTGTTTAAATTTAATATTAAAGATAATGAATATGGTAAAATAACTACAATATTAATCTGGTGTTTGGAACATAAAACAACTAAAAAATTTGGATCTTTTCGGTTTGAACGACAGTTTTTTCTAGTGGTGTCATATGAAATTGTCACCCATAATTATGACCCTAGTATCGATCTATTGCATTTCAATATGTTTTAGGGTTAGTTAGGGTTTTCTTCACAAATGTAAATAAACCCCGAAAAGATCCAAAAAATTTAAATGCAAATTTTAATTTAGATCACTTTAAAAGTTTGTATCATAGTACCTGTGATGGCCTCAAGTGTGTTGGTATCATAAGGGTGAAGCAAAATTATATGGTTCTGAGCTAATCATTGTCATCATCATCATTTTACATCTGTTTTCCATGCTAGCATGGGTTGGACAGTTTGACCAGTGCTGGAAAGCTGCACTAGGCTCTAATCTGATTCAGAATGTTTTCTACAACTGGATACCCTTCCTAACGCCAACCACTTTACAGTGTGTTCTGGGTGCTTTTACATAGCACTGCATAAGTGCTTTCATGTGGCACTAGCACAAGTGGTTTTTATATGGCACTGGCACAGGACTCATGTGGGTCAATCCTCATCACCATGTTGGAGTGGCCTTAACACCTGCTGTAGAGTACAGGTCTTCTTGAGCACAGCAAGGTGCCAGGTATCCCAGTCCTTCATCATCTCATCTGAAAGGGTCTTTGTCCTGAAGTCATCTTTCTGTACTTCATCCTATTTTTAGGATTTTTGTGCTATGTTTAGGACTATGGACGCTTCATCTTTTGATAAGGATATTTTTCTAAAATTGATAAAACTATAGGTCAAAAGATATTCACAACAAAACAGCAAAGATAATATTAAAAATGTATATAAAAACAATTTTCACAAAGACATTTCTGTACCACTGTGTACCATAATGTGTGTATATATGCGTATATATCTTTTACTTGTTTCAGTCATTTGATTGTGGCCATGTTTGGGCACCGCCTTGAAGGGTTTTAAACAAACAAATCGACCTCAGGACTTATTTTATTTAAGCCTGGTACTTATTTTATCAGTCTCTTTTACTGAACCTCTGTTACAGGGACATAAAAACACACACACATAATTATATATATATACATACATACATATATATATATATATATATATATATATAGGTAAACAGTAAAATTAATTACAGACATGGACAAGAACATGAAACACCACAGAGACGACACAAGAACCACAGGACGGGACATTCGAAGCCCTCAGTCATCAGTCAAGAACCAGATCATCTTAGCAATTTCGGCTGATTAATCTTGAGATTGCTCCGATATGGCCAGCCCGCCAAGGGAAATCTAAGCCAAGCGCATTAGATCCCTGGAGAAAGCTTCGAATGTATACAACGAAAGGACGGAAAACGATCGAAGTACACAAACAAAAATACAGAATACGTGACACAATAAGAATACAAAAACGTAAAAACAATAACGGTAAAAATAAAAAATAAACAACAAAACAAAACCAGGACGTAGGACAAGGGTCTTTCGACAGGACGATTTGAGTATGGGGCTGGCTTGTGAAGTTTGCCTAAAGGCCACGGGGAGACGAACAAATACGTGTTGCTTCTGCGGCTGCTGAAAACGAAAAGAGCGCTCAACAGCGGCTAGCTGTCACGTGAGAACAAAAGACAGGAGAAAGGGACAGATGAAAAGGGAGAGAAGGTGGACGAGGGAGGAGAAGAAAGAGACAGATCGAGGGGGCTGGAGGTGAGAGAGATAGAGAAACGTAGAAGGGGGGGGAAACGGATGGAGAGGGAAAGAAAGGAAGTGGAATAAGGGAGGAGAGAGAGAGAGAGAAAAAGAGACAGATTAGAGTCGTATCAAAGCTAGAGAAAAAAATATACTTATCGTATAAGGACAATTGTGGATACGTAGCCGCCGATATATATATATATGTATATATTATATATATATATATATATATGTAATATATATATATATATATTATGTATATATATATATATATATAATATATATATATATATATTATATATATGTATATTATATATATATATATATATATATATATATATATGTATATATATATATATATAATATATATATGTGTGTATATATATATATATATATATATATAAAACTCTAGTTGTGTGAGTGTCTGTCCCCTTCGATTTAGATTCCTAACTCCTCCCACATTTTGCGGTGCAGTTTAACCAAATTCGGGTATCTTATAGTCGTGATTCATATCGAGCCCGTCTGGCTATTAGCGCGCGTCAACGATGTGTCTACGATTTTAAAAATAATTTAACATCATTTTTTATTCCATTTTAATGCATAATTTTTCGTGTGTCGATGGCGGCGGAGTTGGCGTCCACGCTCACAGCTGCACCTGTTTGCTTCTTCCCCTTCCCTCCCTCGTGAAGCTGTGGGGAAGGGAGTGTAAAGAAATCAACGTCGTAATGCGTTGTCAAGGAGACCAGCGTTCTTTTAGAACAACGACTTCATGGCTTGAAGACACCAAAACAGAAATGGCTAAGAAAGCCTGAATTGGCATCTATAAGGGAAGTAACTCTCTAAAAATGCTTATATAGTTATTTCCCTTACAAACCCGAGCAACGCCGGGCGATACTGCTAGTATATATATATATATATATATATATATATATTTCAAAATAAGCTTAAAGGGATATATTATCTTGGAGGTAACTGTGTTTCTTTTCAAGTCGGTTTCAGATGCCAGCTAACCACAACGTTGCTAATACTATATGTATGTATACACACACACACATGACAGACTTCTTTGTTCTTTCTACCAAATCTACTCACAAAGCTTTGGTCAACCCAAGACTATAATAGTAGCTATTTGCCCAAAGTGTTACTCATTAGGACTGAACCTGGAACCATGTGGTTGGAAAGCGAGCTTCTTACCACACAGCCAATAGAGGATGAAAGTCTTTTCTTTTTCCTTTTTCTCCCCATCTATTTCTCTTTCTTTTCCTTCCTCTATTTCATTCCCTTAAACGTGTTGATTAATGTATTACCATGTATATTTATTTCGAAATAGCATTCTCTATTTACTCTCTCAACTGTAACCGAGGTGAGAGGATTAATATGCATTATATGCTGTTTGTGTGAAAAATCCTAAATTCACCTGAAGAAAAGTTTTTTACATGCTGTAATTGTTCATCAATGAAGAACATATCTGAAACAGCTGTAGTGAACCTCAGCCCATCTGTGTTCATCATCATCATTTAACGTCCATCTTCCATGCTAGCATGGGTGGGAATATATATATATATATATATATCATTTAGCGTCTGTTTTCCATGCTGACATAGATTAGATGGTTTGATTGGAAGTAGTAAACTGAAAAGCTGTACGAGGTTCTAGTCTGATTTGGTTTGGTCTTAACAGCTGGATACCTTTCCTAATGCTAATCTATCTATATATATAAAGTAAAAGACCCCCTTCAGTCATGACTGTCCATGAGATTGCACCTAGACAGTTAATCTCTGAGACACAAGTCAGTGCAAGATTGTTTATGGAAGACCAGCAGTCACCCATGCATACCACTGTCCCCTCTCCATGCTACCAATGTTATCCAAGGTAATGGCAAAGACTGATACAGCTTGGCACCAGTGATGCTGCAACTTATTTGTACAGCTGAGTGAACTGGAACAATATGAAATAAAGTGTCTTGCTCGTAAACACAACACAGCTCGGTCCAGAAATCAAACTCACTACCTCATGATTGTGAACCCGATGCTCTAACCATTAAGCCATGTGTCTTCACACACAGTGCCCCCTGACTGCTTCCCGTGCCAGTGGCATGTAAAAAGCACCATCCGAACGTGATTGATGTCAGGTCCACTTGACTGGCTCCCATGCAGGTGGCATGTAAAAGCCACCATCCAAACGTAGCCAATGCCAGTACCCTCTGAGTGGCCCCTGTGCCGGTGACACATAAAAAGCACTATCCAAATGTGATCAATACCAGGCCCGCTTGACTGGCTTCTGTGCCGGTGGCACATAAAAAGCACCCACTACACTCTGGGAGTGGTTTGGCATTAGGAAGGGCATCCAGCTGTAGAAACATTGCCAGATCAAATTGGAGCCTAGTGCAGTCGCTGGCTCTCCAGACCTCAGTCAAACTGTCCAACCCATGCCAGTATGGAAAACGGATGTTAAACGATGATGATGATGTAGATAGTGACAAAAAATACGAATTGAAGAAATCCAGGCAAATACATCTGTCAGCACTCCTTGCATTCTTCCTTGAGTTACTTTCAAATCTCTATTAGCTTATCTACATACAACACTTCCATTGATTATAGTAGTGAATATGTAGAAGTAAATTCCATTGTTTCTCTATATTCACTGAATTAGAATACTTTTAAACTTGACATATTGACCTGTTAGCAACTGTGGCATTGGCAAGTTCATACTAAATCAAAGAAAGTAATTTGATATATCAGCTATCTACAATCTTCATCCACTGAATTATCTCTTGATAGGAGAATACTTAATGTTTAAAGCTCTGATGCTATGCAGCCTCACCTCCACCACAGTTTATGTTTGTTGAAAAATCTACTGACTTCTGACGAGAATGTATTTCATTAATTGATTAATTCATCAATTATGCATACAAACCAATGTATGACAATGAAATGGTTCTTCTAGCTGTTTGAAATGATTGCAACTTTCAATAAAGTTATGCAACAACAACATCTTAATATTTTAGTCTCTTTGATATTGATATGTATATATTCTTTTATTTGTTTCAGTCATTTGATTATGGCCATGTTGGAGCACTGCTTTGAAGAGTTTTAGTCAAACAGATTGATCTGAAGACCTAATTTTTTAAAGCCTTGTACTTATTCTATTGGTCTCTTTTGTCAACCCACTAAGTTACGGGGATGTAACCACATCGACACTGATTGTCAAGTGGTGATGGGAGAACAAAATCACAAAGACTCACACATGCACACACACATGTGTACGTACATGTGTGTATACACACACACACAACAGGCTTCTTTCAGTTTCCATCTATCAAATCCACTCAAGACTTTGGTCAACCCAAAACTCTAGTAGAAGACACTTACCCAAGTTGCAATGAAGTGGGACTGAATCCGGAACCATGTGGTTGGGGAGCAAGCTTCTTACCACACAACCCCACATATATATATACATATGTACAGTAACTTTTTGAAATGAACATTATGTAATAAATTTTCATTATAGACATTTTTTTCTGTTTTAAAACACTGCATCTTGATTGGTTTATGTGAGGTGGCCAAAAACTTTTGCACTGCCATTTTTGGTGGTCATCTCATTCAGAACCCCTACTACAAAATATAATGATTAGGTATGGAAATGACTTCAACAGGGCTAATGTTTCATCTGTAAAAAATTCAATGCAAAACATCCACTTATAACTTGACAATTAGTAGAAATTTACAATAGTTTAAAGTGGCCAAAGACTTTTGCACAGTACTGTATATAGATATATATGACAGGCTTCTTTCAGTTTCCACCTACCAACTCACAAGGCTTTGATTGGCCCAAGGCTATAGTAGAAGATGCTTGCCCAAGGTGCCACACTGTGGTACTGAACCCAGAACCATGTGGTTGTGAAGCAAGCTTCTTACCACACAGTCACGATGATTGCATGTGTTTTTAATGTGTACATGAATAGTTTATTTCCACATCTCCTGTAAGCAATGCATCCCATAGTTCAGAGGTTCAACATGTAAAGAAAGACCAATTGAATAGAAATACCTTATTTGAAAAACAGTTGCAGATTAGTGGCAAGAAGCAGGTATGGCTATAGAACACCACTTCAATAAATCTTATCCAAATCAGACAGGCGTGGAAAATACTGGTTTAAAAATAGGTATAGTTTTTATAACAATACAAGCATACGCATGTATATATTTAAACATCTGCATTCATTGTACATGTTTTCCTTTGACAGCATGAGTTCAATAAATGCTTGTTACTGAGGCATATTTTATACACAAAATGTTCATTTCACTGACTTTTACCTGCTTTTCAAGTAAAGGTTTTTTTTTGTTTTTGTTTTCGTCCCACTTGCATTTGCTAACAGAGAGGTAAAGGCTGATTTGTTGAATGTCGTTATTTTTTTCTTTCTCTCTCAACATTTTTCATGCAAATATGTGGAAGGTAAACATACCTGTGCATGAACATGAACACACACACAGTGTGTCTGTGTGTATAGTGTGCAGCAGATTTCCATACAGTTTCTCTCCATCAACCCCTCTCAAAAGACATTGATTGCCCAAGGTGCTATATTTATAATGTGATAAAACTGGAAACCACATGGTTATGAAATGAATTCCATATACACTTGACCATACCTCTGCCTGTGTTTGTGTGTGTGAGGGTGCATGGCCTTGTGTTTAGAGTATTGCACTCACAATAGCTAGATCGTGATTTCAATTCCTAGACTAGGTTCATTGTATTCTTGAGCAAAACACTTCATCTTGTGTTGCTCTGCCATCACTTCGACACCTGTTCAGACAGTGTCGATGTGATGGAGAGAGTGAGCTGATGTACAGCACATACATTTGATCACTATAAACAAATCATTTGTGCAGGTTGTTCGGCAAAAAGCTGAACACTCATACACCATCTTTGACAGGAGAGTTCATCATATATATATATATATATGTGTGTGTCTCTATATACATACATATATACACATACATACACAAAATACAAGCAATTCAGTTTTGATTGAAAATCAGTTTATAATTTGTAGAGCAGATGAAATTTTGCTTTTATATATTAAAAAACCCATAAAAGAATGACTGTCTGCTCTTAAGCCATAAAAAGAAAGATAGACACACGTGTGGCTGTGTGATAAGAAGCTTGCTTCCCAACCACATGGTTCTAGGTTCAGTTCTACTGTGTGGCGCCTTGGGCAAGTGTCTTCTACTATAGCCTCAGGCCTACCAAGCCTTGTAAGTGAATTTGGTAGGTGGAAACTGAAAGAAGCCCGTCATGTATATATTTGTGTGTCTGTGTTTGTCCCCACCGCCATCACTCGACAATGCTGGTGTGTTTATGTCCCCATAACTTAGCAGTTTGGTAAAAGTACTAGGTATACAAAGAATAAGTCCTGGGGTCAATTTCACTGACTAAAACCCTTTAAGGTAGTGCTCCAGCATGGCTGAAACAAGTAAAAAAGAAATTTATTTAAATATTTGCAGTAATCATAACCTGTTTTTTTTTTCTGCCTTCAGGTAAAACCAAATAATTATTTGAAATATATCTTTCTTTGATTTTCACTCATTTATGTTTCTATTTCCATTTACCTAGATGACAATTCCGGCAGGTAAGACTCCAATCAGTCACCTGCAGGAATTGTGTACTAAGCGTGGCCTCACTCCACAGTATGACTTGATCTCCAACGAAGGGGCCACTCATGAGCCCACTTATATGATGCAGGTCACCGTTGGTGAAATTGTAGCAACTGGAAAAGGTAACTTTTTTTTTTTTTTTTCATAAATAGATATTTATTTCATAATTCTCAAAAGTTAAGTAGAGTGACCAGGTTTATCAAGCCTTATATCCGTATAAACAAGGTGGTAACTTGTAACTCTTGTGTACAGTGACTTTTTCTTTAGGTCATATAGATTGATTTGCCTCAATTTTTCTTACCATTAGAAATTGAAAATGAGATGTGCCAGTTTCTAAAATATATTTTCAGAGAGGTAGTTGGTATTAAAATGAACTCTAATTTGATCTTCTTTCTCTCCTTCCTACTCACTCCCTCTCTATCATATATATATTAATGTATCAAGTTACGAGTGTGCTCAATAAATTTGTATAAAAGTTAGTGTAAGTAATAGGGCATAGGAAAACAAATCAAGCAATACATATTAAAATACATATTATATATCTAGATCTAAGCTTAAGTATTCATATCCTACTTGGTAATCATCAGTTGAGGGAGACTATTTACAGATTTCATCGCTGATACACATGCTGTGGTAATTGGAGCAGAAGGGAAGCAAATCAGAATGTTATTACTATCACACTAAAATGGCATTCCTACACTGCATTATTTATGCTGTAACTGACAGTTTTATGCAAATTTATTGAGCACTCTTACTAAAATTATTACGAAAATGCATTATGATATATTTTGTAAAATTTATATAAGCTCATATCCAAATTTGAATTGATTTTAGGTTTACATCAGTTAAATTTTGTGTGAAGCAAATGCACATTGTAATGTTTTAGTGTGGTGATATGATAGCTCCTTTCTGATTTATTTTGCTTCAAATAGTGATTTTGTTATTTTTCTGCTGAGGATAATTGTATAAGGTCTGAAACTCAAGCTTGTTTCTTGTTATATATATATTTTTTTATTCATATTTATCTCATTTGTTATTGTATGTCCAGTTGTTTACATTATGTATACATATATATTAGATAGTTTTTGTTACCTGAGTGACCTAATTAGTGCTGAGTGGTAATCGTAGTGGCTCTATTATTAGAATAAGAAAGAGGTAGCAGTTTCAGACACTTGTTGCCTCTACTGGTAACAAACAGGATTTTGCAAAGTGTGTGAAAATTCAATGTCATTTCATTCATGTAATGAACAATTAACAAACAGTCAATTCATATATTGTATAGTTTATAAAGATTAAAATCAAGAAATAATTGAGTAGTCAAAAATAATCAAAAAATTTCAGCTTAAATGGGAAAAAATGATAACATTTTATCTATTTGTGTATGTCTGTTTATTTTGTGTTGGTGTGTTCAGTGGAGGAACTGAAAATGCTGACTTCCTTCTGAAAATTTACTATAGCTCTTGTCCATATTGACATTAACATTACTTAAAGAATTGATTTGAATTGTAATAAATGAAGAAATTTGCTGATTGTCTGTTTTAGGATCTAGTAAGAAGAAGGCTAAGCATGCCGCCGCATTAGCAGCTTACAACCAAATTCTTGGCATCAAGAGTGAACAGCAACCAGATGGCAGACAGTATGTTTGTTTATTTTCTTTATTACAACACAGTATTTCAGCACGAGGTCTGTGACTTAGCAGAATTGATAAGTTGTCAGACAAAATACCTTGTAGTATTTGTTTTGGCTTTTTATGTTATTAGTTCAAATCATTTCATAATTTTGCCCTTCATCCTTCTTGGATTGATGTATTAAAGTACCTAGCAAAGTACAAGGGTGCAGCCCTCACTCTCTCCAGCTGTCACAACTTCAACCTTTTAGCATTTAAACTGGTCATATCTAGCCAAAATATTCTTCCTGTTTTATGTTAAAACTGACCAGATACAGCCTCTCACACCTACCCTACAAAGTTAATCTAAAAAATATATAGTCACACAATCGAAATCTCAAAGCTACAAGATAATCCAGGATAAATTCAAGACAATATGGATAAATAAGTGTTAAATTTGATAGAATAGTCTGAATGCTAAAAGGCTAAGATTCAGCTGGTATCAAGGAAGTGAAAGTCAAGACAGTATCTTGACTGCTTGCGATTTAAGGGCATCCTAAACCAAGGTGAATATATTGTGCATGCTACTACTTGATTACAAAAGACAACCAAATTATCTCAACACCATTCAAACTTAGAGTGAAAATAAAACAGAACTAGAAAATACCAAGAACTTGTATGGGTAGCATACCACATGTGTAATTTTAGTCAGAATAACTTAGGCATTTTTACAGAACATAAATTTTTTCCTTCAATCTTTGAAGCATTTTTCAAAGTTTTGTCTTTGCTAGAAATCATTTTATTTTCCTGTAATCTCATAATTGTGCAAATTCTAATTTCTGTCTAAAGACCTTATAGGGTGCTTTCCAGGGCTCTTCTTTGTGTATTGGCTACCAAATGTTATTATACAGTGGGGTTTCTTCTGTCACTAGATATGGAAATCTGCAAATATAAATAAAGAATATTAATACAATTATCCATTCATATATATATATATATATAATTTTTTTTTTAATTGTTTCAGTCATTTGACTGGCCATGCTGGAGCAGTTTCTGTGTACCAGATTGCCTCATAAGGTATTGGTCAGCCCGGAATTATAGAAGACCTACCTCTAAGGTAGCTTGCAGTGGGAGCAAACTTGAAACTATATGGTTGCGAAGTAAATGCCTTAACTGTTTGATCATTATCATCATTTGATTTTCTTTTTCATGCTGGCATGAGTTGGATGGTTTGACAGGAGATGGCTAGTCACAGAGCTGCCCAGGTTCCAGTTGTCTGTTTTGGCATGGTTTCTACTGCTGGATGTCTTTCTTTATGCCAACCACTTTACAGTGTGTATTGGGTGCTTTTTACATGGTGCCAGGCTGAGTGCCTTTCATGTGACACTGACACAAGTGTTTTTTACTTGGCACTAGCACAGGCCTGTATGGATAGATGGCCACAGTTTTACTTGGCTTGATGTGTCTTCTGAAACAGCAAATCACCAGAAGTCTCAGTCCTTCATCATCTTCTCAGTAAGGTCAAATGTTTGGAGATCCTTTCTCATCACCTCATCCCATGTCTTCCTGGGTCTACCCCTCCCACAGGTTCCCTTAAAATATTTTAGGTTAGATGGGTAGAAGGGATTGTTAAATAATTGTTCGTTGTCAACTGAATTTAAGCAGTTCATTTGTTCTTCACTTTTCCAGGGACTAATCTTAACCATATTCTTTTGAGAGATTATGCAGAGATATTTTTTCTTACTAGTCTGTTGGGTGTCAGCTATATTTAGAGGTACCAAGATGGTATCTCAGTAAATTTTTATTATTTTGTTGATATGCTTGTGCCAGTGGCACGTAAAAAGCACCCACAACATCTCAGAGTGGTTGGTATTAGGAAGGGCATCCAGCTGTAGAAACCTTGCCAGATCAGATTGGAGTCTGGTGCAGCCTACTGGCTTGCCAGTCCCCAATCAAACCATCCAATCCATGTCAGCATGGAAAGCAGACGTTAAACAACAATAATGATGATGATGATTATTGTAACACAGAGATATTTTTATGTTAATCTTTTTAGTTTCATTAGTTTATTTTATTTTATTTCTATTTTTTTTTAAGATCACCTGTTTCAGAAGAAGGCATTCCTGGAAATCCAATTGGTGAACTGCAAGAATTTGCACAAAAAAATCTCATCCGACCCCCTATTTATGACCTAGATAGCCCACAGGGTCCACCTCATGCTCGTGAATTTTACTGCACTGTTAAGCTTGGCAAATTCCAAGAAAGAGGTTTGTTTTCTTAATTTTTTGTTATCTTTACTTTTGGCTATTTTTAAATTGCTAAAAATTGATTAATTCTAATACCAGTAGACTCTTGAGGTCATGGAAATTTCCCCAAATTTAAAAAATTTATAAAATATTTTTGTTAGGTATAACGAATAAAATATATTTGAATAATTTCTTATTAATGCTTTTGTTACCTTAATTCTGTTAAAATAGACTTGCTTTATTTTCATAAATTTTCAAAATAATGAAGAATTTAGTAAAATAACTTGTCATTATTCAACTAGTGATTGAAATATAAATTAACATGAAATTTTGGAAGAATTCAATTTAGATCACTTTAAAATGGGAGGTTTGTATCATAGAACTAGGGGTGATCTTAGATAGGTTGGTATCAAAAAGGTTAATGATGTACCTCAGAACATATAAAGCTATAGATAATAGCTTATAATACATTCAGTTAAAAACCCTTCATGTGGAAAAAAAGTGGCAGAAAACTACCTGCAGATTCAAATTGTGCATCTTCTATAACCTAGACAGACTTGCTACCAGTTTCCACAAATCAACCTTCTGTCTTAAATTTCTGCTAACTCGCCAATTATTGATTTTGTTTTTTGTTTTTTGTATTCAACCTATATTCTCACAATGAGATCTGAAATGTGTATTTGGATGCAGACAATGCTGAAATATGTATTTTCAGTAGCTAATTGTTTAGGGCTAATAGATTTCAAATCATTGTATAAATCTAAAGAAGCTTATTGTAAAATAGCAAGTACATTAGGCTGTAACTAGATATTCTTCCACCCTGTGTCACCCACCAATGAAGGAATTAGATTAAGACTTGATTTCTGAAGTGAGCTTAGGTTGGATAAAGTACTGAAGAGATAAAGGAGAGGTTGTTGTGTGGACCTACCCATCCTATAGGAATGTCAAAAAATTTTATCAGTAAATACCTGTTATAATTCTCATTAATTTATGTTAGACCAACTTACTGAACTAAAATAATTCAAGAGAGTGGTTGGAAATTAGGAGCATCAGATGTTGCTTTTATGTAAAAAAAAAAATATAACATTGCCGAGCTTAGCATAAGAATGTATCCATGTAGGATTGTTAGGGTGGGCATCGAAATTTGTAATATTTTATTAGTTACTTTCTCTATTTACAACTAGAAAATTAGTAGCATATGTACTATTGTGTACTTTTGAACTCAGTATTTTTAATCTAGTTCTCTTTTCAGAATGAAGTAAGAAGAATTTAAAAGAATTTTTTATGAGTTTTTGTCTTGTTGTTAATCTAAACATAGTTTTATATCCTATTTTTGATTTAATTGTTATATTGTATTCTTAGGTACTGGACGTTCCAAGAAAAGTGCAAAACGAGCTGCTGCCCACTCTATGCTGTTGCGTATCCAAAGCCTACAAGCTGAAGGCACCAATACTCCTGTCATCGAGGATTCTGAAGAAGATGAGATCCCTCTTGTAAGTAAAGCAGCATATTTTGCAGTTATTAAATATTTCCAATATGTTTTTCCTAAAGTAAACTGTTCTCAGCACAAAATTACCTAAATTTAATTTTCTTTTTATACATCCATTACTGAACTTAGAAGATTTATGCTAAACGGCGGGTTACTTGGGTATTGCCTATGAGCTTGTTCAAATTTCTTTACATTGTCTATTTTGGTCAAGTAATTAATTATGGTTGATATTAGAAGGAATATGTTCGGATATTTGCTTACAAAAAAAAACAGCTTGATGGTTTCTAATGGTTCATCAGGGATCCACCTGTTCTATGATAACTTTGGTGTGTTTTAATTTGTGTGTCCTTATATGAAGATATTCTGTACAGAAAAAGAGATAGCCTAAAATTTACATTCAACTGAAAAAGAGGATGTAATTTGATCAATACATCAACTGCAACGTTTGTTTACAATCATCATTTTATGTCTGCTTTCCATGTTGGTATTGCTTGAGCAGGTCATTTACGCTCTATGACTTGTGGAGTTTTTAATGCCTTTATAGATGGATCAGAAACCCTGTTTCACTTACTCCATTTCTGACATAGTTTCTAATACCAATCATCTTACAGTGTCCTGGGTGCATTTTGTTATGGTAGCAGCACTGTAACCTACTGGTTACAGAGCCCTGTTCTACATCGTCTCTGTATCTTGTAGGCAATATGACTGATAGAGTGAATAGAGATTGTAGAAAGTGAGAAAACTGGGGCAGAGTGGTTATAGAAAAGAGCCTATGATCAAGGAAATAGCGTGATGGAGGAGGTTCTAATGAAAGAGATAGGTGAAGTGCAGATACATGTTGGTAAATAGATTGAACAGAAAAACAGCATGAGTGACATAAAAGAGGAAGAGGGAGTGATAAAATGGTAAGTTTGATGGTTCAGGGAATGAGTGATAATGGAGATAGTGATGACTAACTATTAAAGTGTTTGACAATTATAAACACCTTGATACATGAGCCGTTGACAATATTCTAACATACCTCTTTCTTTTGATCCAGTCAAAAACAAAGCATATATGCACAGTAAAATAATTGTAGCATCAGTTTCTTAATTGATTTCCATCTCTGCTGAATTTCAACATGTCAACCTTTTACCAAACTCTTAATATGCACAGCAGAAATAATTTTTGGGTAAAATGGAATTTCTCTATATCTCCCACTTGGCACTGTATCCAATATGAATTAGGTATCATAAGAATTTAACCATTTTCATCAGAACAATCCCTGATAACCACTCTTCCACTGTTTCCATCACTAATATGGATGGTATGCTTAATGCTGCTCCTGTACGTGATTCCACTGTATATTTTAATCATCATCATCATCATTTAATGTTTACTTTCCATGCTGACATGGGAAGGGCAGTTTGACAGGATTGGGCAAACCATAATGCTGTGTTGGACTTCAGTGTCATCTTTGGTATGTTTTCTACAACTGGATGCTCTTCCTAATACCAACCACTTTAAAGAGTGTACTTGGGTTTTTCTTTTTCTTTTTTCTTTGCCTTTTTTTCCTGTCACTGGCACAGAACAGTGAGGAAAAGGAAAAAATCTCCCTCTACTAAATGAGGATGAAAATTCATTTTCATAATTGGAATGGCATTTTTATTCTATTCCTAACTCTTGATGCTGTCATTTTGTCAAACTGCCTTATATTATCTCAGTACTTGACAGGTGCCATTTTATTGATTCCAGAAGGATGAAATGTGCACCTCAGTGGGATTCAAATTAAGAACATAAGATGTCATAAATAATGCAAGACATTTTGTCTACCCATCTATCAATTCTCACATTCATGTCTGTGTATGATACTGACAAGAAAATAATTATTAAAACTATTTTTCTGTTAGGCTATTTAAATGTTGCAAAGGGTCGTCTCTGATTTTTTCATCATCATTTAGTATGTTTTCCATGCTAGTATGAGTAAGATGGTTTGACTGAGTTGGTAAATCGAAGAACTGAACTGGAATCCAGTCTGTTTTGGGTTGGTTTCCTTTCCTAACGTCAACCACTCACAGAGTGTAGTGGGTGCTTTTAAATGTCACCGGCACTGGCCACAATATGTTGTCTTGTCTCTGTTTAAATGTTTTCTGACATTTTTACAGAATATTCACATGTAAGCATATAAATTTAGTCATGGCTGCTTCCTTACCATTCCAAACTGGGTAGCAGAAGGAAAAAGATCCAAATGTAAAATGTTTACTGCAGATACAAATAGCTTTGTATGTTCATGTTACCTTGATAATTTGATTCATACAAACCACTAAGGCATAAGGATACTTCTTGAAGATTTTGCTTTCTTGTGTCAAATGCCTTCGACTATACCTAGTAAGTGGATTTATTAGACAGAAAATGAAAGAAGCCCATTTTGTGTGTGTGTGTGTCCTCCGTCTGTCCGTCCTTATCTTGACATGGTGTGAAAGTTGTGACTCAGTATCATTTTCATACAAGCAATGTCATTCATTTCTAATATCTTGAAAGAACATTTCTGGCTTTGGGGAAATATTATATTACTTGGAAACTGCCTCAAATAAACTGTCTGACCCATGCAAGCATGGAAAAGTGGATGCTAAATGATGATGATGTTGAGTATCCAGGATAGGTCAGTAGGTAAAACCCATCTCACATGTATATCTAATCACAGCAAGATGGACAGGGTGGGCATAGAAAGTTTTAAATTACCAAGCAAATATTATTGTGATAAGTAGAAAACAATGATTTCTTCAATTGATATGTTGCTATCCTATCAACTAGACTTGTTATAACTTTTAGAAACAAAAACGACTACATTTTAAAGGAATTTTTACATGCTTTGAATTTTCCTCTAGATCTTCTTAATTTAAGAAAATTTTTTAATGCTATCTTTTAACAGAGTTCAGAACCAAGGCTTTCATTTTATTCACACCTAAAGGAGCGTGTTAGTCATTCTTACTCTAAACCTAAACAAATAGACAAAGAAATTCAACAATTTTATGACAAAGTAGTCAATTCTAGTGCTAAGAAGAACAATTCTTGCATGGATGTGAAAATGAACTATTGCCAGATGTTACAAGAAATTGCTGAAGTACAACGTTTCATGTTGACTTATCACGACCTTTCAGAGAGAACCACTGAAGGTATGTTCTTTTTATCTCAAATTCCCTTTTTTCAATGAAGTTATATTTTCAGTTAGAAGCTAGGTAAATACTTTTAAACATTAGAGACCTATTTCTGTTAATATAAGTGTCTTTTGGTATGCAATTTTAATACAGCTATATAACACATATGTAAACTTATTGTATTATATTAACCCTTTAGCATTTAAACTGGCCATATCCAGCCAAAATATCCTATCTGTTTTATGTTCAAACCAGCCAGATCTAGCCTCTCACACATACCCTACAATGTCATTCTAAAAATAAACAATTGCATCATTGAAATGTCAAAGCTATGAGATAATGAATAGTTAATTCAAGCAATGTGAATAAATAGTCTTTACATTTGATAAAGATAATTGAATGCTAAAGGGTTACAGATATATTTTATGTTTAATCTTTTTGTTACCATATTATTGTAGATATTACACTGTCTTTGTAGCTATCTATTAATTTTGAAAATTATCAGGAATTTATGAAAATAACTTGAATTATTATTAAGCTGGTGTTTGAAACATAAATTAACATGAAATTTTGATGCAAGATTTTTATCAAGGTCACTTTAAGACAGGGAGTTTGTTTCATAGAATGCGGGGTTGTATCAAAAAGGTTAAATTGTAAAAACTTCAGAGCTGTTTGTTTTCTTGTTTCAGGTTTCTTCCAATGTTTTGTCCAAATGACAGTCGTCCCTGTTGCTGTGTGCCACGGGACGGGACCAACTGTGGAAGAAGGGCATGGTAAGGCTGCTCATAATGCGCTGCAGTATTTGAAGGCTGTTAATAAGACATAACCATATTACCCAGGGAGTTACATAGCCTCACGCTGTAAATTGGTATCATAGCGGCTCCATCTAACTTATGTTTCCTAATTTATCTACTCAATGTTATGTGTTATAGGTGAATGAATGGACTGCTGGATATGGATGGTTGTATACTATGCATGAGCATGTTAAGTTTTTACACAAACTTTTTATCAATTTACATCATGGGCAACTAGTCTGACAGGTTCCAATTCAAAATTTGGTGTCTTTCTATTTTATTTTGGAACTTCATTGTCGTATTTTGCTGCTATAAGAGTATTCTTGTGTTCTGGATATTACCTGTCCACTGGTATTGTATCTTGTCATGTGTAAGTGTCATATTTAAAGCACCTTTAAAATTGTCTTTTTCTAGCAGCCTTATTCATGATTTAAAATGATTGAATAGACTATGAAAAAACATAAAAAGCCCTATTGTTTTATTCGTTGTGTTAGAGAGGATTCTCTAAAGCAGCAAACAAAATATTGCTTAAGCTTTTAAAGAAAATATTACAGATTCTACAAACCAAAAAATGTTATACTACAACATTAGTTATTTGCTTTTTTGCAATTTATTCAAATACAAAGTAACCTACCCACCTACAAAAATGGAAAGTTTTAGCTTCATGTTTTTGAAAAATCGTCTCACTGTCATTGTCTTTGCTTTTTTTTTCTTTATTTTTTTTTTCTTTTCTTTTTGTTTATGATATTATTGGCTTTTAACAACTGTTGTCATTGTTAGTGTCATTTCCAAGATTTCCTTAACTTGCTTCAAGTGTTGCACATTTTGCCCTCTGCTGTATTAATTTTGGAAAAAAAAAATTAACATCATAAATCTCTGTATTTTCGAACTTGCTAAGCAGAGAGTAAACATTTAATTAATTATTAATGCTAATGTTTAAAAAAAATTTCCCCTTGAACCAAAGTATTGAATTAAACGTCTTCAATTATTTACTGGTTCTCTCAGTACTTATTTCTTTCTTCATCATATATATGGGTTTAAGTTTTTCACATTACGTTAATATTTCAAATTCTTCACTGAGGGCATGTAAAGTTCATGCTATACATGGAGTTATTGTGATTTTTTGCTATTGTAATATTAATATACTTATAAATATGCATATCTGTTGCTTTGTACTTCTTTTTTTTTTTTCAAATTTAATATCCCTATTACTGTATCATCTAGTAAGTTAATCCTAATTGCTATTTCTCACTATGAAGCTGTTAGTTTGAATGTGATCTAACATTTGCCTAAGGGGTTATTTTCATCTTCATATAAACACACACACACACACACATATGTTCTGTGTTTCCATTCATTTAAGAAGTATAAGCCCTGATAGTGTATTTTACAGTCTGATTTATTCCATCTATACTTTTCCTCAAAGTGTTTATAATGTGGGGAATGGTCTTAATCATGAAAGTTTAATCAAACTGTCTGGTAATAATTTATTCTCTGAGCAATTATTATAATTCCTTTCATTTTCTGTTACGAACTGACACTTCTCAAAATTGCTTTTATCTAAAAGGTGTTAGGCCATAACAGTGTAATGCAGTTAAATTTCCTGTGATGTATTTTAATATTCATTCACAGTTTTGTAATAATTTTTTTTTTATATATTTAGTTTTGCATGATGATTTGTTTTTCTCCAATAGCATGTATACTTATAAACTTTCCTCTACTCTATTTCTCTTGAGAAAATACCATTTTCATCCTTTTGGTCATTTAAATAATAATTTAATGCTATCAGAAGGCTGGAAAATAAATTGTCATTTGTGTTCAGTTTTGTCATGAATTAAAAATTCCTTTTTTTTTTATATATATATATATAGATAAATTGATATTTATATGTCTGTGTATACATATGCATATCTATATGCACACATATATACAAATGCTTGTATACATATTCATAATTATCTGTGTATAAATATGCATGCACATACATACTCATGTATAGATGTGTGTCTGCATTTTACGTATATATATATATATATATATATGATATGCACATACATGTGCATCTCTGTGTGTGTGTGTATGTATGTATGTATATATATATATATACATACATGTATACACACCACACACAAACACATATATAACGTCTCTTATTACTTATTTAAACTCTTACACTCTTGCTAACAGACCATCATGGATTTTTATTAGCCCAGCTGCAACTTTGCCAATTGTTTTTACTTTTGGCATATCAATAATTTGATTCGTTAAAGCAAATACCAAAGTAGTTAATGAAAAGGCAGAAAAATTTATTAAACCTTGTCAGATTAGTTGCCGTCATTTAATGAAAAAAATAATACCTTTCGTTCATTTGTGACTTTGAATTCTTTCACTTTTATATTTTCCTTTGTTTTGCTGTTTTCTGTCTCTTTAGTTTTACAACATCATACTAGATTATTTTGTAACAAGAATATGGCCAATGCAGTTTTTGTTTTCAGTCAACCAAGCTGGGGTTTTTTCCCTTCATTTTCTTAATTCAACACTTCATATACATGTGCAGTTCAGACATTTACATACACTGTGCATTTGTCTGGTGTCATGACTTTTAGAAACTATCAACTCTAGTATAAATCACTATGCAGTTGCTTTTCATAAGAATTAGTTTTCCTTTCTCTTAGCACCATTTTTGTCATTGGCTTATGACTTACTCTTTTTTTCCTCTATACAGATAATAAGCATGGTTCTTTTCCTTTCTAAATTTATTTTCCTCTACTATTACTACTACTACTACTATTATTATTTTAATATTACTTTTATTGCAAATTACTATTATATTTGTTTCTAAAGTGTTTAGAAAAACAAAATGATTCAAAAATGTCGGACAAAACTCTTAAGTCTTCCTTGTTTTAATTTTATTTTCCATTTCAATTAAGAATTGTTTAATTACATTCTATATTTCTAATTCTTTAGTTTAGATGACATTAATACATAGACCAATATAATTTTCATTTCTCTTCATAAATTTTCCAACTAATGAAGCTTGTGTAGTCTCCCTTCACTATAAGTCTTCTCATATTAGGCTTTTAAATATAGCTGGCGTATTTATTTTGCCATGTTTTCATTTGCTGTTTTACCTCCATATTCACAAATGATCTGTTTGCACTAACCTCAATTTTTTAGCGAGTGCTCAAAGATAAAGGTTGATTGGCAATTTATATACGGGACAGCTCCAAAAGTTCTCTTGATCCCATGATGTCACTTCAAATTAAAAGAAATGTAGCTGCACCTACTTTCCCTACTAAGACAATAATTACTTGTTGTTATTATTCTTATTTCTCCTGTCATATCCACTGAAACAAGAACCTGTTTATTTTATTTATAAAAAAATTCTTTTATATACTTTATATTATTATCTCTTGTTCTTTATGATTATTATTAAGAAAATGTAGATGTTTGAATCTTCAGCACCCTTGCTAGACAAGCGGTTAATTTTAAAGTTGTCAGTTTTGGCAACTAATTGACAGATGTGAGGCTATGCATTACCCTGGGGGGAGATAGGAATGATTTATTTTGATTGTTTTTTTTTGTCTTTTTTGTCTTTTGTTTCTTTCTGTGACTTTTTATTATCACAATTTTTATTTGTAAGTTATTTTTATTTATTGCTTAATTAGAGACACCTCACAAACACTATTTAATTAACATTTTTCACTGTCTGTCTGTATCTTCAGTTTTGTACACTGTATTCTTGTAAAAATCTGGAAGTGACAGTAAATAAGAAACAAAATAACAGCAAAAATATCAATAAATATAATAAAAGTAAAAAAATTGTGTTCTGTTTCTTTTTCCAAAAGTTATGTAAAAATTAGTTCGTCGCATTTAAAATTACATTCTTTTCCAGGTCATATACATATAAAGTAGAGGATATAATTTACATAAAAGTTTGTGTCGCTGATATTATCCTTAGGATATGAGGTTTCTCGAAACTTGTGGATAAGCTTTATCTACTTAAATAATATTTTGTTTTTATATGGAAAACAAAAATCAGATTATGTATGCATGACAATGAAAACTGGGAGCTAATAAATATAAAAGTCCTTCAATGATTACTGAGAACATGGATATATTTTGGTGCAGGACAAATTGAACAACAATGAATTAAATCTAACAAAAGTGTCCATGGCCTTTATAAGCCCATCTTGGTAGGTGAGATTGATGTTCAGTTGGGACTTCTGTTGAGTGGGGAGGAAATTGCAAAACGCTATAGTTTTAGGGAGGAATGATAGAGAAATGTGTTTAAGCAGAGGTTTATCAGTGTTTTTCTTTTCTACAAATGTAATGCACATTCATTTTTACCTTTGCTCTCAAGTTTAATCCTTTTGTTACCATATTTCGAAATACTCTGTTTTTGTTTCAATTATTTTTGAAAATAACAAAGAATTTAGTAAAATAACTTTGTTATTGTTAAGTTGGTGTCTGGAACATAAATTAACAAGAAATTTTGATGACAGGTTTTAATTTAGATGATTTTAGAACAGAAAGTTTGTATTGTAGAACTAGGGGCAGTCTGAGGCAGGTTGGTATCAAATGGTTAAGGTCAGTGCTCCCTATACTTTACTATCCCTTCCAGACCGGCAGGAAGTCAGTCAAATCAGATAGTAGTTGACATTATTAGACCATACCTAAAACAGGGACAACAGTATTCAAATAAGACAAGATCTAGGTATGTATGGATTGTCTTTCCCATAGTTCAAGCATTGAAATTTGACAAAAAAAAAATATAACAACTATGCTCAAAACAAATTTGTAAATCTGATTTGTGCTATAAATGTGTAATATAAATTATTAGCAAATAAACACTGTCTAGGTTGGAACCAGTATAATTTGCAGAATTAAAAATACTGTTCCAAAACAAATTTTAGAGTTAAACAGGAGTTTTATTTTTCAATTTCCCTTTAACTTGAAAGGATGAAAGAAAGATTATTAACAAAATTTAAGATTATGATCCCTATATTTTTCTGAGATGAGTTGCCTTTTTATGTTTATGCTGACATGTTTCAATCAGTATAATCTCGTAGTATCTTCAGGTAATATTCTCATGTTAGATTAAGAATTCAACATGGAACCTTTATTTTATCACCAAGGTCTGATGTTCTAACCACTTAAACATCCTAAAGGACATTGTTGTCATTTCAATTGAAGTTGGGTTTTTTTCTTTTCCGTGGTGATAAAGGAGTATGCCTCTTTGGGGCACATAATAAATACATATGGATGCTGAAATCTCAAGAATAAAGGCAGGACAGTAGATCTTTACCTCAATAAAAGATGTGCTCAAACCAAAACTGGACAAAACCTTATGTACTAGTCTCTTAAATGGCACCATCCTAAGTGTGTTCTTATATGCAAGTGAGAATTGGAACATATGAAATGGGAAAGACATTGACTACAATACAAAGGGCCATGGAAAGTTCTATGCTTGGAATGTCATTGTAAGAACAAACCCAAAATAAGGTGATTCGAGAACATCAGAGTGAACAACATAATCACAAAATATCAGAAGTACAAGTTCTTTTGGGCTGGACATGTCACAAGGTTCACAGACAAACAGATAAAACTGTACAGTTGCTGGGTGGTATCCAAGAGATCAAAAAAGGCCACTTGGAAGGCTTTCACAACAGTGAGAAGATGATTTAGTAAAAGAATTAGGGCCAAGATGGAAAAGAAGAGCCCAATTAAAAAAGAACTGGAAGTGCACCATGATCAACAGTTGTTAGTGACAATAGTCTGGTTAACACTATATCAAAATGGGGTAACTGACAATCTGGCAAGCAGAAATAGCTACTAAAATGGAAAAAAAAACAGACGAGATTAGAATCCCCATTCATATTCATTTGTTTTTCGAAAAGTGAACAAGTTTTCATTATGTATTAGATAATGATTTAGTAAAAAAACAAAAAAAACAATGCTCTAGCATTTAAAGGGGCCATATCCAGTCCAAATATTCTACCTGTTTTATGTTTGAACTGGCCAAATCCAGCTCCTCACTCTAATGTCATTCTAAGAATTAACAATCACGTAGCTGTGATGCCAGTGGCACATAGAACCATCCGAACGTGGCCCTTCCAGCGACGTGCCGCTGGCATGTAAAAAGCACCATCCAACCGTGGCCGTTTGCCAGCCTCGTCTGGCACGTAAAAAGCACCCACTACACTCATGGAGTGGTTGGTATTAGGAAGGACATCCAGCCGTAGAAACATTGCCAGATCAGACTGGGCCTGGTGCAGGCTTCCCAGACAGCAGTTGCACCGTCCAACCCATGCCAGTATGGAAAGCGGACGCTAAGCGATGATGATGATGATCAGCATCAGGATCTTCAAGCCATGAGATAATGCATGATTAATTTAGAACAATGTGAATAAATACGCTTTACATTTGACAGAGTAATCTGAATGCTAAAGGGTTAAAAGAAACTCACATGCACTATAACTGATCTGAGACCTGGATGTCAGAGGAAGTGAGCACTTAAGTGTAGATTTCTGATACATGACATATCATAATATTTTTTATCATTTGTTTCGGTCATGCTGAGGATCCACCTTGAAGAGTTTTAGTCATACAAATTGATACTGGGACTTTTTGTTTTTAATACTAATTCTATTTTCCTCTTTTGCTGAACTGCTAAGTTGTGAGGATGTAAACACACCAATGCTGGTTGTCAAGCAGTGGTGGGGGACAAAGACGACACACATACATATATATATATTATAGACTTCTTTCAGTTTCCATCTACCAAATCCACTTACAAGACTGTAGTAGAAGACACTTGCCCAAGGTACTATGCAGTGGGACCATGTGGTTGGAAAGTAAACTTCTTACTACACAGCCATGCCTATAAACAGTTTAAAAACACCCATCACACTCTGTAAAGTGGTTGGTGTTAGGAAGGGCATCCAACTGTAGAAACCAAGTCAAATCAGACTGGAACATGGTGCACCTTGCCAGCATAGAAAACAGTTGTTAAAAGATGATGAGTAATAATAAATTGGAAGACTATTACAGAATTTTTTAAAGTGTCATATGTTAAAAGCAATATGCTATTTAGCACAACCATTATTTTTAATATACTATTGTACAATGACAAACTGTCCAACTGATGTTGGCTGGGCAGATGGACCACCTATATAACTCACCCTTTACCAATTTATCTCCTTCTCCTTCACACTAATCTTTGACTTCCTCTTCCGTCTATCTCCATTACTCTCACCCCAACACTTGCTTAGCCCGAGGTCAACCCTAATCCTGCAAACCTATGATCAAAAGCATTCCATTTGTGACAATCCTATTATTCACTGTTTCTGAAATTACATTTTGTGTGTTCTTCCTGTTTCAAAATGGGATTTGAAGGAGGGAAGGCAACTATTTTTAGTAGATTGAGCAACTGTGTACAGACCCCTCCTTGGTTATTAGTTATCTGTAAGTTATAAAGCTGGAATTTAATACTGTGTAATTAGTGAGGTTAATGTGTAAGCAAAAGATGTGGCATATCTCAAATAGAATTCAATGAACACTGAGAACTCTTTATATGGTTTGTTTTAACCAAGTACAATTTGTGACAAATGTTGTAGTAGTACTAGTATGTTGTTTAAGCTATAAGTAAGGTAATATATGTATAAGAAACCTGATATATAGCAATAAATGCAGTGATTGAAATGGAACAAATTGTGTTCCTTTGAATATGTAAAATTTGAGTTATCTTTTGTGAAAGGTTGTGTGCAAAGTGGCTGTGTAGCAAAATCATTGTCTGGATCTATGCAGTGGTTTGGATATGTGATCATGATATATGGTTAATTCACTCTGAAGGAGCATAGAGCCAGTTTCTCAGTTTTTCTGGTGTGTACATTCTCTGGATGGGACATCAAAGAGATCCTCTTTTTTACCAGCTGGATGGAGTGGAGCAATGTGAAAAGAAGTGTTTTACTCAAGAACACAATGCATTGCACAGTCCAGGAATTGAAATCACTATCTTATGATCATGAGTCCAACACTGTAATTACTACGCCATGCACCCCACCCCACTGCTCAGTATTAAAAGTCATTTTATTCATAGCTAGAAGGAACCTAACTGACAAACGACATAGAACTGGAATTCACTCAGTGACTTAGCTAGGCAGAATTTGATTCTTTTCAATAACATCTAGTATTAGACAATTGCAGCGTGGAAGGTGTTTGTAAGCCATTTAAGAAACACACAAAAACTGTTAGGTTCACTTCAACTTTTAAATTTGATTTGTCAAAATATTTTCGTCACTTTGAGACCACGACCTGTTCACTGACAAAACTTTGTGCTGCATCTCTAGTATTAGAATTCTGGTATTAGACTTTTTTAGAATTCTAGTATTAGAATTTTTTATAAATGCTTATTCTGATGGTTAAGTCGCAGGAAGAAGTGCATCATTCATAATCCATATCAGACCCTTTGTAATGGTGGAAGTTATCCTCAGACTGGAGACATGACCTGAATACTTGGAACAAAGTGAACTCTACCAAATCTGTCCAAATACCAGTAATAGCGTTAAACCAAAGGATAGGTGATTAAGTCTTTCACCCAAAATTACTCCAATTACCCATGCATAAACACTGAAAGGTCATTAGAATCTATAAACTCTAATATTTGTAGAGAATGTGAAGATTTTATGAATGTATTCTTCATGAATTGGGAGGATGTATAGTATTGTAGATTTTTGTTCTTGATATGTCTGTCTTACTGTATTGCAATTTCAGGACAGTTTGAGATCTCTGTTCATTAAAGTTGTGAGTAAAAGGACAGGGGTAATGAGGAATGATATTATCCACATGAAAGTTTTGAGTTTTGTGTGGTTAAAGGTAATAATGAGCATGTCATCACTGTAGAGGTGAAGGTGCATGACTTAGTGGTTAGGAAGTTGCAATCACAATATTATGGTTTCCATTACCAGATTGGGTGGTGCATTGTGTTCTATAGCAAAACACTTCATTTCATGCTTCTCCAGTCCACTCAGCTGTAAATGAGTTACCCTGAGACAGACTGGTATCCCATTCAGGAGAAATATGATCTCAGTCTCTTATACTCCATAGAAACCAAGTAACCAGCCCTTTGACTCCTAGAACATGAGACTTCTTACATTACTGTAAAAAGGAAAGAGTGCAGGAAAAATAACTGAAGTCTGAGATACAGGAAAAGTTGAAACATGTTGACACATTACTTGAAAAGTGGTTGTCAGTAAACTTAAAATCCAAGAGATGAAGAGCAAGTAGCTTTGCTGGAAGATTACACTGTAACACAATTTTTGTCCTTGAGTAGCAACTGTTATCTCCTAGAAAGTATGAAAAATGGCTAATATTTCCTTCAAACTTTGCTTTTGTTATATTTATTCAAACACCAAAGAATCCTATTAATGACCTGTAGGGACACTGTATTTCATTATGCAACCATAATATACTACAAAATATATTAAGCATTTTTATATGTCAATACCATGGTCTACTGTTTTAGCAGTATTATTATATCATTTGTTAAGGTTAGGTTATCTACAGATTTTCTATAGAAATTATAGCCAGTACAAAATGGCTATAATTTCTGTAGAAAATCTGTAGAAATATCTAAAGAATCCCTCTCAGCACATGCCTGATGCTCTCCAACTACTTCTACTCATGATCAGAGATGCACGTATTGTCAGCCACTAAAAGGCATGCTCAAGTGGTTAGGGTCAAGCAACTGACAAGCAAATCTGTGGTACTGAGCAGAATATTTGCTGTAACAATATTTCTACTTCAGCAACTCAGTACTAAATCTGTCTGAAATGTAATGGAAAACAGGTCAGTTTCAAAATATTGGATGTCCAGGTCACAAAAGCAAAGTTTGAAGGGAATAGTATTCATTTCCTTTGATTTCTAGATAGAAGCAAATAGGAAATAACACTTATTGACCAAAGACAAAAAAGTTAAAATTTGATTACACAGTGTTATTGGCTGAAAGTTTTACTAACATTAAGGATAAAAATTTCACTTTTAACATTTTCCACAATAAGCAAGATGAGTGTACAAGGGGAAAACACTTGTTTCCAGTAGATCTAGTTCTGTAAAAATTATATTGTGGTCACTGAAGAAGCAAAGAGATTCAAAGTTATAAAGAAGGTGACCTCACTAGTACTGATGGTATGAAAAAAGCATCCAGTATATGCTGTAAAGGACATCCAGCTGTAGAAACTACACAATGCAGTCCTTGGAGCCATTGATTCCTGTCAACCTATCCAACCCAGGCTGCCAGGGAACATCATCATCATTATCATTTATCATCTATTTTTCATGTTGGCACGGGCTGGATGGTTTGACAGGAGCTGGCCAGCTGGGAACTGTCCAGACTCCATGTCTGTTCTGGGATGGTTTCTACAGCTGGGTGTCCTTTCTAACATCAACCACTTTACAGAATGTACTGAGTTCCTTTATGTGACACTGATATGGGCACCAGCATGGGTGCTTTTTAGGTGGCACCAGCACTCATGAGTCCGCAAGATTAGGATCACTCAGCTGATGAGGAATGTAGGGCACATGCCTGTATGCAAGGACAGCCACAATTTTACTTAGCTTGATGTGTTTTCTCAAACACAGCGAGTTGCCAGAAGTCTTACTCCCTTGTCATTCCCTCTGTGAGGCCCAACATCTGAAAATCCTTCCTCACTACATCATCCCACAGATTCCCTCCACAATTAGAGTTTGGCACTTCTTGATGCAGCTGTCCTCATCAATATGGACATTAAATGATGAAGATGATATATATATATATATATATATATGACAAGCTTCTTTCAGTTTCTGTCTACCAAATCCACTCACAAACCTTTGCTTGACCCAAGATTGTAGTAGATGGCACTTTCTCAAGGTACCACAAAGTGGAACTGAAGCTGAAACCTAGTAGTTAGGAAGCAAACTTCTTAACTACACAACCATGCCTGCTTGTGGTAAAATATAAACATATGACTAACTGATCAAAAAGCCCAGTTATGAGTGTTGATTTATTTCAACCGGGCACCATACCACATTTTATAAAGTAGGTATGTAACTGATTGAATCAATTTAGTACATTACCCCAGTGAAGATACCAGATTCCCACCCAACATGCCCATTAAAGTCTCCAGCCACAAAGATGAGGTCATTGCCACTCGTCTTTGAGGTAGCCTGTAGAAGGGTATCATAAAAGTAGTCCTTCTAATCATTTGGTAGCCCTGCATGTGGTGGAGATAATTGTAGGTGTGTGTAGGTGGAGATAATTGTAGCTGTGCTGTTCTGCAAGACTAGCTTGAGCTTAATCACTCTATCACATACCCTAACAACCTCTATGACCTTATCCACTCATTTCTCTGCAAGGAGTATGCCTACACCCCCTACTGTATCCATGTTACCTTGCCAGAAGACTTTATACCTATGTGCCTTGCCTGTGAGGGCCCTAGCTGAAGCTCCTCTCCATCTTACCTTTTGTATGCAGCATACATCAACCCGTCTCCCTTCAAGCATCTCTACAATCTCACTAGACCTACCTTTCAGTGTACCAACATTGGCAGTGCCAACTCTGAAAACTAGGAAGGGAATGTGGGGTGAGGTTTGGGGAGGAGGGATGTTATTCAGCATCTGAAAGAAGAGGCTTGTTGTGATGTTCTTTTTTTACAACCCTCTTCTTTTCAGGCTATATATATATATATATATATATATATATATATCTATCATTTGTAGAAAACATAAATATGAAAGAAGACACTCTAAATACGAAAGAAGAGCAGTATATATTCAAAATGGGAAAGACAAGTTTATGGAATTACCTTAGGTTTCCCAACCTTTGAGGAGTGATGCATTTTCCCCCTCTATATTTTTTAGAGGTCATTGGCCAACAGGACCTTTGAGTGGTGAATCAGTTCACCCTCCACATTTTTAAGAGGTCATGGGCCAACAGGTTTTTGGGATCTGACAATATGCCATGAAGCTAAACCCTTTATAGACGAGAAACCTAAGGTAACCCCATAAACCAGCCTTCCCCATTTTTAATATATATATATATGTGTCTATATATATATATATATATATATATATATATACATACATACATATGTGTGTGTGTGTGTGTATGTATATATGTGTGTATATATATATATATATATATATATATATATATATATATATATATGTATATATATAGTTAATCCAAACATGGAAACACAAAGAGAAAACACAACAACGCGAGGACGTGGAACAAGTATAGTGTTATTGGACACACAGGAAAGGAAAGAAAGGAGGATTTAATGTTTCGAGTAGAGCTCTTCATCAGAAACATAGGAAAAGGAAAATTCCAAGGAAGGGAAGACGGAAGGAAAAAAAATCACCAATGATATGCACGCGGTCACACACACACATATATATATATATAATGGCGTCAAATTTTGGCACAAGGCCAGCAATGTAGGTGAGGGGTAAGTTGATTACACTGATCCCAGTACTCAGCTGGTACTTATTTTATCAACCCCGAAAGGATGAAAGGCAAAGTTGACCTTGGCAGAATTCAAACTCAGAATGTAAAGACAGAGAAAATATTGCTAAGCATCTAGCCTGGCGTGCTTATACTTCTGCCAGTTTGGCACCTTTGAGTAAGAGTTATATAATGAAAGAAATCAATAATCAGTTTCTGTTAACATGCTATACAGAGCCACAATGGATTGATTGATAAAACAATTTGAAGGAAAAATTCTTCCCAGTCATCAAAAAGGTGCAACATTATAATAGACAAAGAGGCTGTACAAACACAGAAAGCATATTCTAACTCACGAACCCATCACATGTGCTCAAGAGAAAGAATGAATGGAATAACACTCTCCCCCCCACACAGTAATACAAGAATAAAGATGTAATGAAATTAAAACAAACTAAACTCAACTACTACCATGTACACATGACAAGAAAACATGAAAATGTATAAGTAAAATGGAACCAACAGTAACACTACAGAGATGGGATATAATAGTACAACAACCAAAAGAAATCATATGGAGAATTTAAACCCATCAAGAAGGTCATTGGGCAAATGTGATGAAATGACTTACAAAATATAACGTACATATGTATGTATGTATGCATGTATGTATGTATGTATGTATGTATGTATATATATGTATGTATGTATGTATGATGAATGTATGTATGTGTCTATAATTTAAATTTAGTGCAGAGTAATTATAGTAAATAGGTAAAGGCTCTTACAGCTGTTTCTAGAATAGCTAAGCATCAGGGGGAGGGAGGGAGAGAGAGAGAGAGAGAGAGAGAGAGAGAGAGAGAGAAATAAAGAATATCCTTCATCAAGGATATTAGTAGTTACCTGTTCATTGAAAAACTATGGCATGTCTGAAGAAAGATAATAGTGGTTGGTAGTTCCATGACTGAAGAATTAATGAAATCCTTAGTAAAAGATAATATCAGTTAGCAGTTCCGTTGTTGAAGTATCAAAGAAAATCCAAAGTAACAGGTAGTAGAAGTTACTAGTTCTGTCTTTGAAGGGAAAATGAGGTAGATTTTCCTTGATACTTCAACAATGGAACTGCCAACAGATATTATCTTTTACTAAAGATTTCATTGATTCTTTGGTCGTGGAACTACTAACCACTATTATCTTTCTATTTTGGACACTCCTTAGTTTTTCAAGGAACTCGTAACTACTAATAATGTTGATTAAGGATATTCTTTACTTATTTCTCTCTCTCCAATGACAGAATAATTTGCTTTCATGGAAATCCTTGCTCAGTAGTATATGCTCCACATGCTATTCTAGAAACAGATGTAAGAGACTTTACCTATTTACTATAACTATGGTGTACTATGTTTAAATTATAAATTAGATGCTCTAAAGTGATACCACATGTTTTGCTTGTTTATTCTCTATTTCTAATATATATATATGTGTGTGTGTGTGTGTAGTCAATTCAATGAACAGACAATTCAAAGAACAAATAAAAAACGAAAGAAAAATGGGTGTGAGGACATGCACAAGAATTATATTAGCTTGATGCTCAGTGAAATGAGAGAGCTTTTTATGTTTCGAGCATAGCTCTTCGTCGGAAAGGAGAAAAAGGAAAGTCCAGAGAAAGAGAAGGAAAATTGCCAGGGCCCATGTGTGTGTGTGTATATCCACTCTATGATGATATATCCATCTTTGATAGGCCACCTTAACAACTTCTTTTCAGTTGCAGTTCAAGCCAGAGTTTTGGTGGTAAACCAAACTGACCACTTATAAGACATACCTATTCCATTTACGTCATTAGACATTCATCCTGTCTGTCTGTCAGTATGTATGTATGATTTTTCTTTGAGCTTTATTTAAGTTCTTGAGAGAGTTCAAGCCAGTTGCTAACAAAGTGACAAGACTTTTTGGGTTAAGAATGTTCCCACTATTTCTAAATATGTGTTTGAGTTGGTGTGTTGGTTAAACTGTCAATGCATACATCTAAGTGTGTGCATCTATTCACATTAGAATCTCAGATGGAGAATTTATGGGATGTCTTACAAATCTTCACTGTGCTACTAATAGATTGAATTTGGAGAATGCACGTCAGTTTGCATGTATGCATATGTGTGTATATCTTCTGTCAATGTATATTTGCGAAGTGTGAAAACTAAAAAAATTGGTGCTTTATAGATGAAGCTCCTAGAAGTATCTGTTCTGCATTGAGCTGTAGATACTCATTTGTTAATCCCCATCACAAATGCAATGAAAAGGTAGTTGACCCATGTTGATGTTATCTGAAAAGCAACTTTCTTAATTTGTTGGGATAAAGCAGGAACTCAATATGATGTACACATTCTTTCAAAATATATAATAGATTGACAGACAATTTTTGTTATACTAGATGTACAGTAACAATTAACTGTAAGAGCATTTATGATATTCGTAAGCTTACCAGATGACTTCATTGATTTTAATTTTGTAATAAAAGAGATCTAGTTGAATTTTACATGAATAAATATAGTAGCTTGCCTAAGAGACCAAGTGGATATGTTTGGTAGCTGTATCTCTATAAACATCAACACTATCCCATCTATCACTAAAAAAAAAAAAAGTGAACTATATGAAGACTAAAATAAAAATAAGATATTTAGTACGAGGAGGAGAGCCAGCACCTATCCCTAGGATGGTGAGGTCAATGTCAATGTTGTGATAAGACTTCTGCTAGTTGACGAGAACGTTGTTTCTAAAGAGTTGCAACTTTATGTGAGAAAGATTGTATGAAGTTTTTAAAGTAAGCTAAGGATATGGAAGTGGGGGGTCAAACGAGGTTTCTTTTTGAAGAAGTAGTCTAATTTTAATGAAAAGTTTCTAGATTCCTTTCAGATGACATCTTTATGTGGAAGGTTGAGGAGGATAGAAACCAGAGATGGCATCATTCACATTAGTATGAGTGATTAACATACATAAATGAATTAGGATTGGTATCAGAAACGTTGGGTATGTCAAACAAAATGTTGAATGTTTAGTAATATGATTATTTTATTGCGCAGAGAATCTTTTGCGCAAAAAGTTGAGTTGAAGAATTAATGGTAGCTGGTAGTCAGATGCAGATAAATGTCAGTATTTTCCCATACATTTATATTTAGCGTGTTTAACATATGATAGAAGAAATCGACATTATTATCAAACTACGAAGCCCACCAAGGTTTATTTGTGCGATTGGAATTACATCCGTTAACAATCACGTTATTGATAATGCAATTAGTCATCTTAACTAGAATCAACTCATACGTGACAATGACAATTAGCATTAAATAATGAATGATTACGTTTTATTATAAATAATTTAATACAATTTTTTAAAAAGTGCATAATTAATTTTATTAAAAACTACTTTTTTTTATTATTATTATTAAAAAATAAATTTGACAATATCAAACAGTTGTGTTGCGCGTTGATGTAGCGCAGTATTTACAACGACACTCGGTGTTCCGTTAACAAATGCCAAGCTCGATTTTAACTGTATTTGAAGCAAAGCGTACGATTGGTTGTTACTAAAGGGTGAGAGGTCGAGGTTAAACTAGCAGTAGCTCAGTGATTACATCCTGTTTTTTTTTTTTTTAAAGTCTTCTATCTTGGGGTTTCTACTTTGTATTTAATGAAACATGGGGACAGAAACGCTCACCGAAAGCACGGCTGACCAGGTTTTGACGGCGGAAGAGCGTCAAAACCTTTTAGAAATTGATAGGTTTGTTATTATTATCAACTTTGTGATATTTTTCTGTTGAGGTTTTCATGTAATGATGCTATTTACTCAAACACGCAATAAGGTTTATCAGTCTATCTGTCCTTTTCTGCGTCTCTTAGGTCAGTATGCTCTGTGTGTCATGTGGTTCGGCCCACGATATCTACCTTGCTCTGGATACCTTCACGTTTTGAATGACTCTCTCTGTCACCTGCTTTTGACGCTTCCTCTTATAAGTTTAACGGTTCAGATAAAGAGCAAGGTGTTTTATTTTATTTTTTCAGTTGCCTGTTTGGATTCATTCAGCTGGATGACGGTGACCAACCGAAGAGACGTCTTCTTGAGAAGGTAGGTTGTGCAGTTATTCTAGGTGCTGGGATGCTTTCTACGTCTTACATTTTTAAAAATTTCACCTTATGGAATATGATAAGTTCCAATCTTCTTTCGGAAAGGTCCAACATGTTTGTGGCGATACACTAAACAAGACCGTCAGTGAATAAAACTATAGGCGGCAATTATAACGATTACTTTTCCGATCTTGTAAGTTTTCTTACTGGCGAAATGCCATGCTAGAGTGTTAGGGAGCATTTATTATTTGTTGACAGGGAGGCGCCATTCTAAAATAGCAAAAACGTAAACACATCGTTTTGAAATCTTCATATATTTCATCTTTCAGTCTCCATCTGTCTCTTAAATTTCAACCCTACTCAGTTGTCTCACTAGCAAATTTCTCTTTAAAGCTGAATTCGTTCGATTGCCTGCTATTGTCACACTGTAAACACAAAGGTTAGCATTTTTGGTCACAAATTTCTATTTTCTTGATCATATTTGTTTAAACTATCCACCCACCCCCGCCTACACAAATGGTCGAGAATTTAATTGCGCCTTATTTAAAAAAAAGTTGTACTGTCTTTAGTTTCCCTCCTTTCTGGTTATCTTTGTCTCTAACTGAATAAATTACACGCGAAGCGAAACTTTGGGGTTTATATTCAGATTTAATTAAGATTCTTCAATGTTTAAATTCGTAGTATGCTTGCACTATATTATGTTCAAAAAGAGTATCGTTAATTTTTCGAAATTTAAGTGCGAATAAACTCAGCAAATTAAAAGTGGTCATATTTCTAAATTATTATTACAGAGTTGTCACACCAGTTGAAATTGTTTTTGTCAAGCTTTTTGTATTGCTTATTAATTTCAATTTAAATGAGAAATATTTTAATTATATTATACAAACTTATATTTTAAGTGATTCCTTACGTAGTTTAAACCCGTTTAAATTGAAGCTTAACACTAAATTAACAAAGGATGCAGTATATTATCGATATTTTTTTAAAAACTGCAGTCACTGTTGACAGGTTCTAGACCGAAATCAGATAGAAAAACCTTTTGTGCCCCCACTTTTTTCTTTAAAAAAAAAATCCTCAGTTATTTAAAATTTTCATGTCTCCAGTATTTAAATATATCTGTTAAATAACTTATTGCATTTATTATCGGTGGAAATGATCAATCTTGGAATTGATGATGAATAATCCTAACTAATAAGCAGGTGACAAAGTGTGACGGAATATTGGAAATGGTTAAGGAACAAACTTGAGGATATTCGCGTAGGATTTTTCTTTTTTTTTTTTTCTTTTACGTCACCTGTTATCGAATTCGTATGTTGGTGAAGAGCATGATTGAACATTTTTATTGGTAATAATATTAACTGTTCTAAGCACTAATTTAAAATATTGGAGCAATCTTCTTGTCACAGTTATTGTTTGAAATTCCTGTTTTTACATGTAAACCGAAAAATACAGAGGCCCAGAGGCCCATCTTTTGAAAAACTAGATATAAAAAGTTTTTAATTTCAGAATTTGTACAACAATGAAAAAGGAAGTTCTTGTTTATATATTGTTGAAAATAAAGGCATGCGTGGTGGGGGTCTTTTCTTTCGTTTGAATTTATTCATTTCGGAATTGTTGAATAGTATGTTATGTAATCTTCGTTGTAAGATAGGCGCAAATAAGGTCCTTTCTGTGTTAGCAGAACTCAGATATCTTAACCTTATACTAACCGAATTTTTGAGACACGTTGGCTAAAATAATTAGTATCATAACGTTTGAACAAGGTTGGGGATTTCTGAAACTGCATTATTAAATATTATAATTTCCTTTATTTTTGACATTTCATTTGTTATTGAGCGTAAATCCAGCAACAATTTCGAATAAAACTCAAAAGAAATATTGTCGAAATAATGGCCCTCTGAGCATTTAGTGAGAATATATGGTAGTTAAATGAATAGGGATAAATAAGCGAGGGTCATTAACAAGAAGCAGGACCACACTGAGTAAATCTTGAAACTCCTCCAATGATGATTTTTCATATTTACCACGGTGTTTACGACTGAGTTTAGATTTAAGATCGAAACGTTATTGAATGGTCGATCGACTTGTTTAGCAATAATAGCTAAGTTTCCCTTGATATTGCACTATATCATCTTAAAATTGGAGGAAGCATTGGATAATGTAGTTAGTCCTGTTTAGATTGCCTGAAAATAGATGGGATGGTCATGGCTAGACCCTATGATCATACGTCAGCTCAATCTATAGTTTAACTTATTTTTTTCTGATAATCTATACTTAAACATTCTTTGTATTGATTTAGTTGCCATATATATATTTAAAGCCACTTGAAATTCTGTTATAAAATAAAGTAAAACATTTCCTATTTCAGGGTATTATATATTATCAACAGAAAATCCAAGAACATGCAATTCTGCTTACGAAAGATTCATCAAAAGGCAAGGATCCCGCTATTGCTAATATTTACCGTGAATTGGGTCATGTACATTTACTTCTTGAACAATATAGTAAAGGTAAGTCATATTTTCATAAAATTCCTTGAATAACATTTTTTGCTCTATTTTGCAATATTTTAAATACTTTGAGAAAACGTATCTTGGTTTATTGAAGTTTACTTAACTGGACAATATCCTTCCAGAAAAGTTTTTGGTAAAAGTACCATTCTCAAGAATAGATGCATGTTTCGATTTTCAGAACCATTTGATCTATTACTAATCTTATAAGTTATTGAAAGAGTTTTCTAACTTAATGAATGTTGATTAAAAATTTTGTAAGGTATTGTAATTATCAATTTAAAAGGGTAAAAAAAAATCTATGATTATTTATAAGTTCATTTAGCATTAAAAACTGCAAATATTTGAATTTTATATAATTTCTTCTTGTTAGCATGGGTTGATTCTGAATTTTTTGTTTATGTATGTATGGACTGTTGGAGCAAATATACTTTTACAATTCATTAAGCTAGATAGACATTTCAAGGTTTGGCTTGATTTTTCTTAGCCATATTCTAACTCTTGGGTTTTGGGGCTGGTTGTCTACTTTTTCAGCTCATAAATTTCTTATATGCTTGTTATTTTTAAACTTTTTGTATACTCAGGTATACTGAAATCTTTCAACCTATCAATTAAAACGGAATTGATGCTTTTTGTTAGTGATATAAGTGTATCAATGTAAAATAAAGATGAGTAATGCACTTAACAGCTTATAACTGATTGTACATTTCATAACTATCAAATAACAAGCATCACAGAATTTTTCTGTACAAGAAGTGTGTTTTAGGCAAGTCAGTCTTGTAGTGGCAGTGGTGTTGATCAGTCAAGGTCAGGGTCTAGAAGAAGAAATTTGCAAAGTAGAACAAGGTGATTTTGCTCTTGGAAGAGAATGAGATTTCATTCTCACTATCAGAAATTCTTTGGGCTTCATACTGATGTACTGGTTTACTCCACCTCTCATTGGCCCTGCAAGCAGTACTTATGTGAATCTAGATGGACTGGTCTGATTCAGCTCTGGTGGTGGGATATGAGTAACTAAGCTGGTAATGTAGTGCTCTAACAACTAAACCAAATGTGCTTCAGTACTTTATTCTGTGTAAGAGTAAGACTTAAAGTTTTTTATATATATATATTTTACTCAATAAGAAATGATTGAATATTTTGTTTTATTTCAGCTCTATCAGCTTATCAGAAATATTATTATTCTAATCAGGAAACCTGGAAGGTAATTTAATTTTTGTTATTGTGTGCAATGATAATTTTAAAAGAATCTTAACGTGAATATTGCCATTTGATTGAATATCCATGAGTCAGTATCCTGTTAACCAGAAAATATTAGTTTCAAAAATACAGTCTTGCTTAGTATTATTTTAATAACGGTGACAGATAAATCTTCTGCGTTAGATGCCATCAAAAAAAGAAATGGCAACTTTAAAACCCAATGAAATGCTTGCAATAGATTTCAATAAGACCGTTACTTTAAAACTTTATCCATTCCTTTATTACATTTAAATATTGGTTTTTAGTTATTAAAAATGTATTGTAGCAGTTGCTACACTTTTTATGGTGACTATTCAGGCTGATCAATGAAGACTACTAAACAAAATTGGGTTTCCTTTTAAGAACCAAGGAATACTTCAAGTAGGTGTTAAGGATGGTACACTGTCATGTATGCACATTCTAACTTAACCATGAAAAAAACTGCCTCTCTCCTCTTGGTATGCAAACCTTCACTGATCAGTGAGCTCTCTCCAATGTAGTGTTTTGACATTCAACAATGGTCTTGACTACTCTGAATGTGTGACATTTGTCATGTCTTTGCTTAAATTTGCTTACTGCATTACTACTTCTTTAGTACCTTCATTGTCTCTAATGGCCCTCCATGAGTGCACCTAGCTGTTAGCTATAGACATAAGATCTTGTTAAAGAGTGATGCATTAGCGTAGAGAACTAATATTTGTTTTTCTTCACCTTTGTTATTTATTACTCTGAGAAGTGCAAATATGTCATTTGCTAGACTACTAGTACATCTAAACCATTGGAGCCACCTTCATTCACACATTCTAGATTTCCTTAAATAATAATACAAAAAAAAAAAATCAGTTATTGACCATATAGAAGCTTAGGTGAATCCCACATTGGAATAGAATTCACACATTCTGTAATACTGCTACTAAGTGGATAAGAAAAAATTTGCCAATGTTCTGAGCCATGAGGATGAAAGACTTGAGGTATTTCGTGTTGCAAGACAGTGTGTGAGAGAGAATCGTGATATGGTAGGAGAGAAGTGTGTTCGCATGGATGATGGTTCACTTGCGCTAAATGAGGATGCAAAGAGAGAGGTTTGGAGATGCCACTATGAAAGGTTGCTGAATAAAGAAAATGGATGGGATAAAGAGTCTGCCGAATGTCAACCCAACAGAGGGACCAGCCATCCGAGTTGAAAATTCTTTGGTAGTTAAAGCAATTAGAAGCATGAAGACAGGGAAAGCCCCAGGCCCATCAGGAATTACTGCAGAGATGCTCAAAATATCTGGCAGTGTTGGCTATAACCTAGTCACCCGTATAGTCAACCAGGTGATACACGAAGGAGTCATACCCAATGACTGGTGTAGCAGCATACTAGTCAACTGCTACAAAGGTAAAGGTGACGCTTTAGATACAAATAATTACAGAGGTATCAAGCTGTTGGATCAGGTAATGAAGGTTACGGAGAGGGTCATAGCCCAACTAATTAGAGAGAGAGTTAGTTTAGATGAGATGCAGTTTGGGTTCGTGCCAGGGAAAAGTACCACTGATGCTATATTCCTGGTAAGGCAGCTGCAGGAGAAATACCTAGCCAAAGATAAGCCCCTGTACCTGGCTTTCGTTGACATGGAGAAAGCCTTTGACAGGGTCCCCCGATCCCTTATCTGGTGGTCAATGAGGAAACTAGGGATAGATGAATGGCTGGTGAGGGCTGTGCAAGCCATGTACAGAGATGCCGTAAGTAAGGTTAGGGTTGGCAACATGTACACAGAAGAATTCAAAGTAGAGGTTGGGGTCCACCAGGGTTCAGTACTCAGCCCTCTCCTATTTATCATAGTCCTCCAGGCAATTACGGAGGAATTCAAGACAGGTTGCCCCTGGGAGCTCCTCTATGCTGACGACCTTGCTCTAATTGCTGAGTCACTATCAGAACTGGAGAAGTTCCAGGTGTGGAAGGAGGGTTTAGAATCGAGGGGCCTTAGAGTCAACCCAACTAAAACCAAAGTACTAATAAGTAGGAAGGTAGACAATCCACAAATGTCTTCAGGAAGATGGCCCTGCTCGATCTGTAGAAAAGGTGTAGGTAGAAACTCTATAAGATGTACCCAGTGTAAGCTATGGACACATAAGAGGTGCAGCAATGTCAAAGGTAGGCTAACTGGGAAGATAGTTTTTGTATGTGGCAGATGCTTGGGAGCATTAACCTCCGAAAATCTGCAGAAAACAACTTCCGTCACTTTCCAGGGGAAAAAACTAGAAGTAGTTGATAGCTTCTGTTATCTAGGTGACCAAGTCAGTAGTGGGGATGGGTGCGTTGAAAGTGTAACTGCTAGAATAAGAATAGCCTGGGCAAAGTTTAGGGAGCTCTTGCCTCTGCTGGTGACTAAAGGCCTCTTGCTCAGAGTAAAAGGCAGACTGTATGATGCATGCGTACGAACAGCCATGCTACATGGCAGTGAAACATGGGCCGTGACTGCTGAGGACATGCGTAAGCTCGCGAGGAATGAAGCCAGTATGCTCCGATGGATGTGTAATGTCAGTGTACATACTCGACAGAGCGTTAGTACCTTGAGAGAAATGTACCTAAGAAGCATCAGTTGTGGTGTGCAAGAAAGATGATTGCGCTGGTATGGTCATGTGGCGAGAATGGATGAAGATAGGTGTGTGAAAAAGTGCCAATCCCTAGCAGTTGGGGGAACCCGTGGAAGAGGTAGACCCAGGAAAACCTGGGACGAGGTGGTGAAGCACAACCTTTGAACTTTAGGCCTCACTGAGGAAATGACCAGCAACCGAGACCTTTGGAAATATGCTGTACGTGATAAGACCAGGCAGGACAAGTGAGCCCAGCCCACTTATGCATGCCTTTCCTCCCTTGGACACAAAGACCTGTTGAGGCAAGCGAAGTCGATATTGAACCTCATCTGACGACAGGCACCCATGCCAACCCCCTTTGCTTGCGAAGACATATTGGGGCAAGTGAAATCGAAATTGAACCAATCCTATGACTGGCACCCGGCAGATGCCAGGACCCCTGGACTGGTGGTACGTAAAAAGCACTATCCAAATCGTGGCCGATGCCAGCGCCGCCTCGACTGGCTTCCGTGCTGGTGGCACATAAATTGCACCAATCCGACCGTGTCTGTTGCCAGCCTTGCCTGGCACCTGTGTGGGTGGCACGTAAAAAGCACCCACTACACTCACGGAGTGGTTGGCGTTAGGAAGGGCATCCAGCTGTAGAAACATTGCCAGATAAGACTGGAGCCTGGTGCAGCCTTCTGGCTTCCCAGATCCCCGGTCGAACCGTCCAACCCATGCTAGCATGGAGAACGGACGTTAAACGATGATGATGATGATGATAAAAGCATAAGCACTGGTGATGGTACCATGTAAAAAGAACCTAGTACATTATAATGTGGTTGGCATTAGGAAGTAGAAGCAAGCCAAAACAGACTATGGAAGCTGGTGTGGCTCCTGGCCTTGCCAGCTCCTGTCAAACTGGCCAACTCATACAAGCATGGAAAATGGTTATATGATGATAACGATGATGATTTTATAATAGTAATAGATAAATACAATCCAGAAGGCCAAGCGTAAGAAGTTAGTAAGTTTCAAACATTTATGCAGCTAGCATAGGTGACAAAAGGTGGACAGTGTACATTAAAGTGAGTTTATTAATGTGGTAAGTTACACACTTTGTCCTATATTGAAATCAAAAGAAATTTCAATAAGCTAACAGTCACCATACGACTTGTGGTTTAGCAATTAAAGTTGCTAAAAGTTGTAATAAAAATCCAATAAAGTTAGGAAAAGAACTAGTAAAACATGGACTGATTATTTCATGGCAAAGCAATGCTTCTTACATAAGTTGTAACATATACAGAACAAACTTAGCTAATCTTCCTGTCCTAATGCCTATTATTTGTTTACATTGTTGTGTGGAGATGAACAAATGAATTATCAAACTAGCTACACCACAAATGACAATCATCACCCTCATCCTTTAATATCTGTTTTCCATACTGGCATGGGTTGAACTGTTTGACCAGAGCTGGGAAGCTGCACCAAGTTCCAGTCTGATTTGGTTTGGTTTCTATAGTTGGGTGCCCTTCCTAATGCTAACCACTTTACAGTTTGTGCTGAGTGCTTTTAACATGTCACTAGCATGAGTGCTCTTATATAGTACCAGCTTGAGTGCTTTTTACATAGCACTGGCACAGGACTTTTGCAGATGGATCCTCTTCACCAGGGGATGCAGTCTTAATACTTCTGCCATGGAGGATGAGTTAGGGTTTAAAGAAAAAAAAGTGTGTGTAATCATGAGGATAAATGTACTGCAGCCATGCAGATTTAATGTCCTTGATGTTTAGTACAATTCAGAGGGTAAGAAAATGAAAGCAATGTACATAATTCCCAGATAATGGGCAAAAGAATATTGTTTTTTTTTTTCTACTGAATGATTACAAAATTTTAATATTAAACTTTCTTTGAGATACTAGCATGAGTTTTCAAGCATGAAAACTCTACACACTCTGATTCATAACATATGCCACCACACAAGCCATAGAAAAGGCTTATATATGGGTATCAGAAAGTTACCCAGAATAACAAATTCTATCGTAAAATTTTGTTGTATACCCAATTGAATATTAGCTAATAACCCATTTTCTACAGCGATGTTTGAACAAAATTTTAATAATTTTATATTTTGTTGAATTTACCTGTATCTACCTGCAATTAGAGTCACTTTGTGACAAAAATTATAGTATAGAATTGGTTGAGAACATTTCATTAAATTATCTTCCAAAATTCACGTTAATATATTGATAAAATAAAAAAGTTATAGTTGTTTAATGAAACCAGACTAAATTTATGATTGTTAGAAATTAATTGAAACACATAAGGGGTGTATTTTGGTCAGAAATATAGTAACGAAAGGGTTAATAGGAGTTTAAGGCTAGATATCTGGAATTTATGACCTAGTTCTTACAATTGACCTACAATTTGTAGGAGATATTCAAGATATGGAAATGAAATCTAGAATCAAGTGGCCTCAAAATAAACTTAGTAAAGACTAAAGTTTTAATAAGTAAGAAAGAAGACGGGACCATGCAACATCGAGGAAATAGCCATGCATGATATGCAGAAGAGTAGATGGAAATTTTATATGATGTGTACCTAGTGTAAACTATAGATGTACAATAGTGTAGTGTGATTACAAGTAGGTTATTGGAGAAGGTAGACTTTGTATGCAGTAGATATATAGGAGCAACATGTGCTAAGAGCACATGTAAAATGGTTACCTTTCAGTAAGAGGGAAGCCCTCTAGTAGTTGTTGATAGCTTAATAAAGCTTGCTGGATAAGCTAATAGTGTGTATTCTGAAAACATAGGAACAAGAGTAAGAAGGGGATGGAAATATTCAAGGGACTGTTAACTCTACTTGTAACAAAGGATGTGTGTGTTATAGTAAAGGGCAGATTTTATGCTGCCCATGTATAAATGACAGTGAGATGTGGATCTTGAAGGCTTGAAAGAAATGAAGTGAACATGATCCACTGGATATGCTGCGTTAGTGTTTATGAATGACATCACAAACTAAGAGAAAAGGGAAATAAGATATAATGTGCAAGATGGAAGACACTTGTATGGGCATGTGACATATATGGAAGCTGTTTTAAGAAGTGGTTGGAACCTCCGGAAGAAAGAGACGTAGGATGATCTAGAATGAAGTAATGAGGGCTGATGATGTCAAGATACTGAACCTCTTAAAGATGACAGAACTAATGATTGGTAATGTGAGGTGTTGGAGAAAATCCTCCTATCCATCTAAGAATGATGAAGTATATCTAGATTTGGCTCTCTTGCCCAGTATGTCTCTATTCAGTCTCCATCTGCTATCCTTCTTCTTTGATACTCTCATCTCTCGCACGACCTCTCTCTCTCTCTCCATTCACTTTCTTCTATTCTCTGATTGACTAGGAGTGGCAGTAGACTGATCTTTCTTAATCACTGCATCATGCTGCCTTTGTGATGAAATATGGTGTTAAACCTGTCCCTTCAATACCTACTACCATCACTATTCTGCTACTTCTCTTCCAAAAAGGAATGTTTGTGAAGGATTGAATCAGATCTACATATATCTGGTACAGCCTAACATCATCTTTCTGTGCTGCTGGGCACCACTCCTTATGCACTTTGCCCCACCTAGTCCAGTATATTGACATCTGTCATTCATTCTCTCTTCTTATCACTAATCCCTTACTATCTGTGAGTGAGTGAGTTTCAACCTCACCTGCAAACATGTAGCTACATCACTATCTTCCATTATGCCATGTCAATTCTATCTCTTTTATTACTCCTTATTCCACCACCTTTTCATCCCAATCACTTTACTTCTATCATACATTATCTTCTTTTATCCACTCATCCAAATTCATTTTCTTTCTCTGAAGAGTTGTGAGGACTCCTACCTTATGGACACGTGGTAACTGTAAAGTGGTTGGCATATGAGTGGAGACAATGTAGGGTTGAGAGGACCCCTTAACTATGACAACTCTTTAGTGTTGGTACCAATGCACCCTGTAGACTCAGATGGCATTAGGAAGCGCATCCAACCATATAAACCTTAACTAAAATTTAATTTATGAAAGGGATGTGGTCCTCTTACCCAATTAGGTGTACAGTAACTCTAAATAGAGAATGATGATGTGGAAAGAATAGAAAAATGCAAATAATTTTGTTTTTTAAGAAGGTTGGCATAAAAGAAAGAATCAAAAATTGCAAATTATAAAAAAAAAACAGCAATAAGGAGGTAGTATTGGAACACCTTTGAATTGTTAATTCATTTTAAGTAGAAATAGCCATCACATCATTATTAAGTCTCACACCGTTGGTTCTAAGGCTCAGGTTAAAAAAGCTGTAGCTGAAAACCTGATAGCAGTAAGATTAGTGCCTGACCATAAGAAAAATTGCATAAAAATGATATATTTTAAAAAAATTCAAAGGATTGGACCATGTGGGCACCAGAAAAATAATTGAGTATGTGGTTTCATGATGTGCATTCTAAATAATATTTGTGTCCATAAAAGCAATAAAGAAGTAGACAGATTGGAAACCACCAATGTTTGATATCTGACATTGAAACTAAATGGTACAGATATACTCCACATAATGTTTTGAAATGATAGTATAACAATACTGTGGCTTTTGCCTGTACATGCAGACAAAGAAACAAATGTAAACCATCAAGAGAAAAGTGCTTGTTTGTAGAAGTTTCAATTCTGGTTCTCTCACCCTGATAGACTTTGTATGGTTAGGGGTTTTTTTTTCCAGTGAAGGAAAGTGATGACATTTCAGGTGAGGGATATCAACTGCCTCAATTGTAAATTCTAAAAACTTAGAATGAGTATAGTATCATCATAATCATCATTTTATGTCCACTTTTCTATGCTGGTATGGGTTGGCCAGGTCGTCATGATTTGAGTCAAATCTTATTCAGAATCTGTATCCTCCTACCTGGAGGACCTTGTCTAACATATGCATTAGATTTTTGGCATGGTTTTTATGGCTGGATACCCATCCGATACCCATCACTCAGTGGAGTACACTGGGTACATTTTATAGTATCGGCTCTAAAGAGGTTGTCATATATTTAGCAAAATTAAAGATCTCTCTACCCTACCCTCACCAACCACTTTCCAGGGTGGACTGGGTGCATTTTCTCAGGGCACTAATACTAAAGTTGCCTTTATCTCTGTACTTTACATTGTCCTGTTTTTTTTTTTTCTCAAAGCAAACATGACTGATAGTATGAATAAGAGGGTAGAAGAAAAGAACGTGATAGAATGGTAGGCAGGGTGTAATGGAAGCATTAGTGATAGCTACTTATTGATTGTTGTAAGGAGATTGTATAAGAAACCTGATGCATGATGAGATATAAATAAAGATGGGCCACAGTAAAAGAGCTCATGATGGGTGATGGTGAGAATGATAGATGTCGAGAAAGGTCACGTGAACCAGAGAGGATGAAAACAATAGCAAATAGTGAAGGAATGAAGATAAGTGTACATGTGGAGTAATCTCATGCTGGCTCTTTGTTATTCAAGCATCATTGATCAAACTAATCAAATATCATAGGTGGCATGCTTAATTGGGATTGAGGGTAAGAGGGCAGTTGATAGAAATTTAATAGGAATAAGATGGGTGGGAGACCCAATATAGATAGGTATCCAAACCTCCATCACTGTAACTATTATTTTAACATTTGTTTTGCCATGCTTGCACCACAGAGCAAGCCTTTTCCAGTATTGCATCACCAATCATCACAGTTAATCATCTCCTTCATAAGGTTCAGCTTCTTGAGATCAGCCTCCATTACTTCGTCTCACTCTTCTATAGATTCCAGCCACTTCAATTGCTCAACATTACTTTATATTGCTAACATCTCCCATGTGCCAGTTGTCTCTCTTGCATACAGTTAGATTTCTTTTACATCCAGCTTTTCACTTGGCTCATTTATGCTTTGCCATTCATGCATATCATTACACATCCAATGGAGTACTTTTCTTTTTAGTCACTGCAAATCTTCTACATTCAAGGTTCACATGTTGTCACTATGTAGCATCACAATTTATATTCAAGTGCCACAAAATTTGCTCCTCACTATCATCATCATGTATACTTTTTCTGAAGAACTATGATAAATAGAATCTGAAAAGTGAACCCTGGTGCACTCTTACCTGCATGCTAAATTTATTGCTCTATTCATTACTAACTCTCATTTTGATGACTGTATATCTGTACAGTGCTTCTGTGGCCCTTACAGATCTTTCAGTGGTCCCTAGTTATCTTGGAAGTTATCAGATTACAGTGGGAAAACCTTCTCAAGGCCTTTTCTATGTCAACAAATGATAGGTATGGCAGCTTACTCTTAGCTTTGTCTTTCTTGGGCAAGGGCATCAGTAATCCTTCCTCCTGACACAAACCCAAACAGTGTCTCATCCAGGTTAATTCTTTTCTTTATCAGTTGTGCTATGACTTTTTCAGTAACTTCCATAACTTGGTCCATCAACTTAATGTCTCTAACTTTCTTATTCTTGTACTTCTGCTTTGCATTGTAATTACAAACTTTTAAAGATAATATAATTATCAAATGGATGTAGCTTCGTGGAGGTTCAGACATGGCTGTGTGGTTAAGAAGCTTGATTCTCAATCATATAGTCTTGGGTTCAGTCTCATTGCACAGTACTTGAGCAAGTGTCTTCTATTGTAGCCCTAGGCTGACTAAAGCTTTGTGAATAGATTTGGTAAAAAGAAACTTAACGAAGTCTCTGTGTGTGTTGGCATGTATCCTTGCCATGACATCATGGTTGTAAACATGCACCAGTGATGTTGTTCATTTTCAGTCTTCTATGAAAAGCATGTCTGGCTGTGACAGGAAGGGTATCTAGCCATAGAATATCTGCTTTAACAAATTCTGTTTGACTTATGCAAGCATGGAAAAGTGGATGTTAAATGATGATGATGATATAAGGTATCTTTCAACCAATGAATCTAATTTTAAGAGATGAGCAATAAACAGTATTGTCAGCTGGTTCTTTACTATAACTTACAAAACTATTTGGCCATCTGCTCTGTGATGTTGCATAACAGTAGACACATCTAACGACTATTTCAGTTTAAAATCACAGTAACTCAACATTGTCAAGAAAACTAAACATCTAAAACATTATATCTGGTATTTAGATGAATTGACCTTTCAGTACATTATAAAGTAAGCTCTTAGCCACTTATACAATGATCCAGATATTCCAGATATTCCAAAAGTTACCAAAAGGGAATCTTTTGGAATGTGTCAGTACCTCTAACATGTTGTACAGTTTAACTTTTTGATATGAACTTGCCTAAAATCTTCTAGTTCTATGATACAAATACCCTGCTTTTACCTTCTAGCATTTAAACTGGCCTTGTCAGGTCCAAATATTCTACATGTTTTATGTTCAAACTGACCAAATTTGGCTGCTCACACCTACCATACTATGTCATTTTAAAAATATACTTTCACATCATTGAAATCTAGAAGCAATGAGATAATGAGTGGTTAATTCAAACCAATTTGAATAAATAAGCATTACATTTGCCAGAATAATCTGAATGCTAAAGGGTTAAAGTGATATAAATTAAAACCTTCCATCAAAATTTCCTGTTAATTTATGTTCCAAATACCAGCTTAATAAAGACAGTTATTTTACCAAATTCTTCAATATTTTCAAAATCAGTTGAAACAAAAGCAGTATATTTCAAAAAAAAAAAAAATGTGGTACCAAAAGGGTTAAAATCACTTCATGCTTGGGGAAACTTAGTGGAGTTTGCTATGTTACAAGCATTTGGAACTGACTCTAGTTCCTTCTCACCACTAACCACAAGCTGTTGAATTTGGTTACAGCTGCATCATTGATATGAGTCTGGGAGGATTTGCAAAGCCTATAAGTACTATAACACTACCTGAACTTATAAAAAAAGTTCTAAGTTGATGTTTTTGGAAAACTGCAAAGTTTGTTTACAAGATTAAAAATACAACAAATCTGAAATATCTCTCATGACTATCTATATCATTGCATCTATTTTTAGAAAAATATGTCATTTATGCTTATCTTTTAGTTGTCCTTCACCTGCTAAATGTTTCTTGTGTGTACATTATATCTGGAGTAGTTCAGTACATTGTCCTAGTTTATCTGCTTTGATTTTACGGAGAGTTGCACATCCATATGCCAAAGATAATTTACTGTCACCTTCTAAATAGTGTCTTCACTTCATTAAAGTAGATATCTTTCAGTCAAAGTGAGTGACTCAAGGGGAGAATGGGTACATTTTTTAATTCATTCCTCAGACTGGTTGAGAGAAATATAATCTTGATCTTGAAAATGCCTGTTCTGTCACTTGGAGACATATTATTGAATTGAATTTCTCCACTACTTTGAAGAGAAATGAGTATATGTCATAAACTTCTTGCATGCAGGTTTGTGATTGCAGCTCAAATGTATCTGCTGAATGTAGTAGGAGAGAGAACAATAGAGTAGCATATTTTGTGAAGCAATGATAGTGAGTAGGAATTGTGCAGATCATCAATTTTACTATCTATACCAGTGGTTCTCAACCAGGGCCTATAAGATTTTGGGGTAGGGTGGTGGTTCATGTAACAAAATAGTAAATTGGGGTCCCTGAAAAAATTTTGCTTTAGATGTATGCATTGGAAGAAACAGCTAAGTTTCTTTCTCTAACATTTTACATAGTTCAACGTACACTAGTTAATGAGTGGATAACACAGTATTTGTAATTCTAAGTGAACACTTGTCACTTCAGAAATTCTCAATTTCAAAGTAAGCACATTTCACTTAAACTATTTTAGATTGCATAATCTTTAAAGTGTTTTCCAACAAGTAGCATCAAGTAGATATGACACTGAGAATGCCCATGGTCAGCTCAATTGTGGCTTAAACTACTATTTTGTTTAGTCTATTAACATTAATTTGGAAACTGCAAATAGAATAATTTTAAAACATTATATAAATACAAGGAAAATAAAAGTCATTACACAACCTAGTAGATGATGCAATGCATGTCTTCTTGTATGAGGTAATATGCAATATTCCATCAGTCAGCTTGCTAAAGATATATCAAGACAAAATGCAACTGTCTCAAAATATATTTGTGATAGTTGCATTTCAAAAACACTAGATAGCATGCTGATAACCAGGAAAATGGTGGTTCTAGTTCTGCAGGATAGATATTAACCTGATATGATCATTGCTAGACATGAATTTGCCAAATTACATTTATGACAGTTGATAGTCTTTCTGGAAAGCAAATTTTGTGGATGAACATAGTTGATCCTTAAGGAGCCAGCCTATGGTTAGAACAGTTTGTTAAACAGCAGGGAAAAATCTAAATATCATTGTTGCTGTGTTAAGCACAGAAGAAATGATCCTGAAAGTATTTCACACTCATGTACTTGAAAATTCTTTGCCTTTTACCTAAACATTTTTAAGGACAGGAATGCATTTACATATTTGATAATGCATCCATTCACTGTGGGGTTCATGTCTCTATTCAATATATTCATAATTGTTGTTTGAGACATCTGCTACTGTATTTGTCTATACTTAATTCCATAAAGGAATGCTTCTTGTGTATATATGTAATGTGCGAGTGTACCTATATATAAATAAATGAGAAGAAAAAGAAAATAGAGATTAGGAAATTAATAATTGTTTATTATTAACAGCAAATTAATCATTGTCACTTACTGCTGTTTCAATTAATACTTAGTAAATATTAAATTGACATGAGCATAATATCTTCAGAGGGGGGGGGGATATACCCTTGGATGTTTTATATGTGTTTATGGATTCATTATAGCAGACTGAATGATACTGTTTATGATTTGTATTTTTATATGTTCGGGCATGGAGTTTACAGGTTGATTGGTGATAAGATAGAGTTGGTAAATATAATTAGAACAATCAATGAATAAATTAAATAGAGATCATAGGGGAAGTTTAAATATAAATAAGGTAAGTTTATAGTTAATAAAATAATGGAATATTCGTTTATAAGGTATAAATAAAGTTATGAAAATTTGTATATATGCAAGTACACACGTATGCATATATACACACATATGTATCAGTACGTTCATATGTATACACATGTATATATCCACCCATATACATACATCCACGCATACATACATCTGCACATACACATATGTATGCACGAATACATTAATACATATGCACACTCACACATACATGTGTGTATATATATATATATATATATAATATGCATTTACACTTTTTACCCATCACCCCTTAGAAGAAGTTAATATAGATCCATGTAAAAATTCTTATATATATATATCATCATCATCATCGTTTAACGTCCGTTTTCCGCGCTAGCACGGGTTGGATGGTTCGATCGGGGTCTGGGGAGCCAGGGGCTGCCCCAGGCTCCAGTCTGATCTGGCAGTGTTTCTACAGCTGGATGCCCTTCCTAACGCCAACCACTCCGCGAGTGTAGTGGGTGCTTTTTACATGCCACCTGCACAGGTGCCAGAGGGGTCTGGCATCGGCCACGATCGGTTGGTGCTTTTTTATGTGCCACCGGCACAGAAGCCAGTCAAGGCAGTGCTGGCATCGGCCACGTTCGGATGGTGCTTTTTATGTGCCACCAGCACAGAAGCCATTCGAGGCAGGGTTGGCATCGGTCACGTTTGGATGGTGCTTTTTATGTGTCACCGGCACAGGTATCACAACTATATATATATATATATATATATATATATATATACACACATATACACACACACACACTCAAAAAACAAACTCTAGCTGTCACATACAAGCAGTTATGACTTGTTAGCATATCATATGCTTTTGTTAATTATTTTAGCTGCCTTTGTAGTTGCAAGCAGATGTCGATATCGTTTCAGGTTTCCCACTTTTTACTGGGTAAAAGTTATGCTAAAAGCAAAGATTTAAAAATGATTCCAAAAATATGTTTATTCTGGAAACCAATATATTTTATACAGAAATTAAGTATTGAATTAAGTGAATGAAAATAAGTAAAAAAAATATGGTGAAAATATTATAGAAAGTATGAAAGAAACAATTTTTTTTCTCATTTTTGTTTGAAACATTTATGTAATTAGAAAATAAGATTAATATGAAATGTATATGTAGAAATTTAAAAGTATTTATGTATTTTTTTGATTTTAGGATGCTCCATTCCTTTATGGTCTTGGGACTGTGTACTTTCATTTTGGGGCTTTTCATTGGTGAGTAATTTTATTCCATTATTCTTAGCTGTATGATAGCTGCTTTGTATTCATCATCATTTTATGCCCATCTTTCATGCTGGCATGGGTTGGGCAGTTTGAATACATCATCATCATCATTATCTTAATGTCAACTTTTCCCTGCTCACATGAGTCAATTGGAATTTATTGAAACTAATTTTCTACAGCAGGATGCTCTTGTTATCAACCTTCACCTGTTTCCAAGGGAGCGGTGGCACGTAAAATACACCAATCCGACCGTGGCTGTTGCCAGCCTCGCCTGGCACCTGTGCAGGTGGCATGTAAAAAGCACCCACTACACTCACGGAGTGGTTGGCGTTAGGAAGGGCATCCAGCTGTAGAAACATTGCCAGATAAGACTGGAGCATGGTGCAGCCTTCTGGCTTCCCAGATCCCCGGTCGAACCGTCCAACCCATGCTAGCATGGAGAACGGACGTTAAACGATGATGATGATGATAATATTTTCCTATGACAAGAAATGTTTTCAGATTGGAAATGAACACCACTCACATGATGGTGATATTTGTTTTCAACTATCACTCAATGTCGAAGCAAGGGGAGAGTAACGCGCGCGCTGAGCTTCTTTCAGTTTCTGTCTACTAAATTCTCTCAAAGCTTTAGTCAACCCCAAGCTATAGTAAAAGACACTTGCCCAGGGTGCTAGAGTGGGGCTGAATCCCGAACCATGTGGTTGGGAAGCTTCTCACCACACAGCCTGTTAAAGAATCTTTGTATTCAAGATATATCAAAATTTCTGTTTGAGATGAAGTTTATTGAAATTTGAATTTTAGAATTCTTTTCTCTTGGGTATAATTTATGATTGATACAAAAAATCTTTGTTATTGCTTTGGTTGCTATATTAAAAGTATAAAACTAAAATTGCATCAACTTATCTTTTAACTGATACATTAAAAAAAATCATATTGCTTTTAGATAAGTTAATTCTTCTGTAATTTTTTTTTTTTGTAATTTAATGTTATAAATTTTGTATATATATATATATATATATATATAATATATATATATATATATATATATAGTTTCAAAACTTTTGGCTTTTTATTTTCATTTACATATCGTTTTGGATGCACTGCCATTTTTACTTATTTTGCATCTTATTTAAAAGGTATATAGCTTTAAATTAACTGATGTTTGTCACATTGAATGTGTTATAAAGCATTAGCTTTAACATTCAAATTTTTTGAAATTCACATTTTTTGTTTCTATTGTGTTTGATATATTTTTTTTATTGCAATTAAGATGAGAATATTATCAGCGTTCACTTCTTAAAGGGTTAATAAATGTTTCACGTTTGGTATTTAGATTTTTTTCCAGGTTAGTTTTTGCTGAACATTCGCCTGTAGACCCACTTCTAAATTTCAAACTGCATTGCATGATTATTCCACTTTAAATTAAGTGTACTGAATGTACATTTATAAATGAGATTTAAAGCTATTATTGTCTGAAAATATTATACTTTAAATATGAGTGAAAACTACTGTGCATGTTATGTATAATGGATTTTGGGGGTTTCATTAAAAGATATCCGGTTGATGCAATTTATTTAGAATCTTCTAAGCAGAGGAGTTAGTTTGAGTTATTTCCCTTGAGCGTGTTGCACTTTTAATAACAAGACCACTTAGCGCGGAAGTCCCTACACGGTCGCTCGGCCTGCTGAAAATAACAGCCAAAGCTTTCTTCCCACATTATTACACTTGACCTTCATAAAAAAGGAAAGGATAATATAGTCCTTAATGCAGTATGACTGGGATGGGGGCGGAAATTACGGCTTTGGTTACCAGTCTGATCAGTGCTGATCTGGAGTTAGACAATGACTTGTCACAAGAAATTTACTATGTATGTTTTACTAAATATACTTAAAATACGTATATTTGATTTTGATATGAAATAATAATTTTCGTTTTGAAGATAGCGAATATTGCTAAATAGTTGTTTTCATGGAATTTTGACAAAATACTTTCAATATAAACAAGTGATTAAAACCAGTCAGTAATTGATATATTTTTATCTTGTTTGATTTGAATAGAATGCAGGTAGCTTATAAATATTGCACCAAACTATATTGGAAAGCAGTTCTTTCTGAAGTTACTTTTTCTTTCAATAAAAACTGTATCTTCATTATTATTAAGAATATTAACACTACCCATGGAGTCTTATAAATATATTGAGAAATAATATGGCAAAATAAAACAGATTGAACTGTTTGCTATAACATTAGACATATTCACATTGATAGGTATAAATATAAACAATTTAATAAAACCTGTTTATTTTGTATACAATTGGAATAAATTTTCAATTACCTTTTGAGATCAATAATCCATCAATAAATCAACATCATTAACTTCAAGGGATGAGTATGAGGTTATAGACTTAATTCAATGAAGATTTACCTCCTATTCTACAATGCTGTCACAGAAAGGATGTTTATCCTTCCATTATTTACTCTTTCATGATAAAAGGTAATCATTAGCAAAAGATCAATAGTATTGATGTTTTATCAGAAAATCTATATTTGCAATAGTTATATATAGTGAAGCACATACAAGTGTCGTGTTTTAATGCACATTGAAACAAATGCAGATGTGAACTCCTAAAATCTATATGTGGATAGTTCTTTAACCAGTTAGCTATTTTTAGATAAAATAGATTAATTGTTAAAAAAAAAAATCAAAACATAATAGACTTCTTCCTAGCAAAGTGGCTAGATGTATGTTGTAAGTAAACTTGTTTTAAATTGTAAAGTTAATTGAACCTAATATCTTATGTGGATCCATGTGAGAAATTCCTTGGAAAATAATATAAAAAAGTATGGAAGAGTGATATAAAAATATATCATTAATTTTATAATGTCCATGTTCCATGCTGACATGGGTTTGATAGGATCCAGTGGATCCAAGGACTGCATTGTATTTCAATGTCTGCTTTTGGTATGATTTCTACAGCTGGATGTTCTTCCTAATACCAACCACTTCACAGTATGTGCTAGGTGCTGTTTCTTTTTTCATGCCACCAAGCAGTAGTGAGGTCACCATGCAGCTTGCATGACACTATATATATACATACATACATACACACACACACATATGCACACACATTTTTCTGTATTAGCATGAATTGGAAGATTTGAGATAGTATTTTATGGCGGGCTGCACTCCCTGTTGCTAACCCTTAAGGGATATGTTTTTTTTTTATTCCAACTGTCTTTGAAAGTACAAAGTTATAGGACATTGTCAATAAGGAATGCAAATATTCATGCACACACACGCACTTATACATGTGCATAATGGGTTTACAATTTCACTTACAAGTTATTGATTGGCCTGTGGCTATATTAGAAGGTATTTACTCATAGAACCCAAAGCATCATGTAAATATAACTTTTAAGGATTGTCCATATGTTTAGAACTTTATGAAGAACAGCATGAATTAAAATTAACAGCCAACTTAAAATAATTGAAATATGGTATCCCATTCTGTTTTTTTTTTCCCAGAAGAACATTTTGCTATTCTCTGCACTCCTTTATCATTCTCCCCTGCATTTTGTTGCTGTACAATAATTGTCACATTATATACACAAGTATCACACAAATTGACCTTCATTTGGAAAGAGAATCTCTTTGTCGCCAATGGAAATAATACCTCATTGAATTAATTCTTACTCTTGCTACTATGCTTTCAGAATACCCACCTACATCGTCAACTTCTTTTTGGGAGCCTTTTGGGCATTTTAGGAATTTGTTCAATGGGTGCTCTAACTACACCTTTCTATCTGCTACATACATTGACTGTTAGCATACCTGTGATCCCACTACACCTTTTGTGTATTCATAGTTTAATTGGATATACTTTATGGTATTCCTGGTCCCTCTTTTTTTACATATTGAGCAGGCCATTTCACAGATGGTAATAGTGCTGCTTTCTTTCCTGCTCACTAAAACTTTGTCTTTCTTAGATTTATTTTGAAGCCTCTTGAATGTAGGCTTTGCTTCTTTAATTCTTTGACAGAATTCTAGTTTGTTGCATCTCAAAATTATTTCAATCAGGAAAAAATTTGAATTTTATAATTTTGTAGATTTAACCTTTTTGATACCAATGTTCCTGGTATTACAGTCCTTGTATGAATGAATTAAGAGTAAGAGTATTTTCTTTATTTTTTTTCTTTTGTTCCTTTTTAATTTTTAAACCTTTTAATATTCTCTTATTTATAATTTCACTTTGCTGTTTGATAGTTTTTAGTTTCACTGGAGTCTTTTGTTTTATTAAATTTGCACAATATTTGTTTGTTTATCTCATTCTCATAGTATTCTCATTCTCATTGGAGTTATTTTGTATGTTTCTCTCTCATGTTTAGTAAGGATTAGTTTTGTGTGTATCTCTTTTGTGTTTAGTTGGGATTACTTGTGTGTATGTATCTCATAGTATTTAATCACTGCATATGTCTCTTATAGTGTTTAGGATTACTTGTATGTCTTGTTTTTCACTAGGATTACTGTATTTGTGTGTGTTTAGTTATTAGTGAAGATTACTAGTGTTGTATGTGTGTTGTAGATTTTAGTTGGATTTACATGTGTGTGTATTATTTGTGCTTTTCTCATTCTCGGTGTTTAACTGGTGTATACTTGTGTTTGTGTTCCTTCTCTAGCAATTTAGTCAGATTGTATCCATGCCTTCCTTTAACTTCACATTTTGTAGGACTTTTATAAATGTTTAATTTTTTTTGAAAATTACTTTTTAAGCATGTTTCCTTCATTATTCTCTTTTGCTATTTACCCTCCTAACATTTTATATTACATAAAACTTAAACTGTTTGTTTCTATGGGTTTTGCACCATTGCTGTTTAATGGTTTGCTCTTTTAACATTGCACTTAGCCTCTTTCCTGTGCTTTTCCTCATTTCCTTTCACTTAGAGATTTCCAGTGTCGTCTTACCTTTCAATAAATTTGCTTGTTTTATATACTTCTTTGAAATTATTTTCAATAGGTATGTACTTTCACTTAAAATAATCTGTTTTAAACAGTTATTTTACAAAAACAAGGCTTCTAATAAACAATTGTCTAGAATTATTGTTAGGAAAATTATGTAACAAGCCATAGAGCATATGAATACTATATAAGAATATGTTTTATGATCAAAGTTGGAATTCAAAATTGTTTTTAATTCTACAGGCTACCCCCAAGCTACTTGTTTTATGACAAAGTTATTTGTTGAAGATATTCAAAGATGCTTTTTTTGTTTTATCCAATTGAATTGAAGTGTTTGATTTGAAATTTTCAATATCTTGAAAAATAAGTAATTTACTAACAAATGTTCATAAATACCAATTTATTTTTAGATTTTCTCTTCTTCTGTATATACTTTCACCTGATCTATTTAATGCTCAACAATAAGTTTACTTTTCTGATATTACATTAGTACAGCTGCCTTTGTAGTTCTTCAGCAATGAGTCTTCTACCATATTTTTCCTTCAGTGGCCAGCATTTTCTGAATTTGAATAGATATAATAAAATAAACTAAGAAATTTCCCTTCAGCAGGTGAAGTAGAACTTGTTGACTATTATTTCATATGACAGATATGTGAAGGTATTTCATATTCAGTATTGATTGACAGCTTCTAGAATTGTTTTGCCTGTTTATTGTTCCTGTGTGAGCATAAATAGCTCAGTTATTTACCCTCGGACAACCAATTAGCAGTGATCTCAGTAATCTATATCCTGTTATTGTATCTATGGCTAAAACATTTAGCTCTAAACTTCTGGGTTTTTACCAAGCTGTAACTAAGTAATGAAGGTGGCATAAACATTATTGTGGATGAATGAATGAATGAAAGAACAAAAAAGCTGCTTACAATAAATTGGCGCCCCTATTATGGAGAATGTATCACTTAGTAAATATTTGTTATGCAAACTGAAGATAAGTTTTTAGCCCATACGTGCTTGTGAGTTAAGAAAAGAATTATCTAATGCAATGTCAGTTTCAGTGTATGAGACAACTATTTCATTGCAGAACAGAAATTTCAAGAAGTAAATTGAATAGATCTTTATTGTTATTCTCTTTGGACATTTTTTTTTTTTTGGTTATCTCACACATTGATGCAAATGGCAGAATGTGGTTACTGCAGTTCCTATCCAAGTATTTAGATCAAAACCGAGTGACCATGCATGTTTATTAATGTATAGTGGAGAAAGGTTTCAACCACAGTAAGTTCTTAAGTTAGAGAGGAGTCTTAACTCATTGTTAGAGAGAAATTTTAGATAAGCTTATTCTTATTCTTAAGTGCAAGAGAAATATTCGTGGTAATTGCAAGTTTGTGCACATGCCAGTGCTGTATAAACAGCAGCATTTTTGCACATAGAAGCTACTAAAAGAGCAACATGAGAATTGCTGCTTTGCTGTGAGAAAAGCACAATACAACCATGTGGTGTGGGGGAGGCAAAGCAAGAATATCAGCCAGATGATACACAAGTTGTATGAGTGGCAATCAAACTTGAAAGGTATGTAGAATCTCATCATCATCATCATCGTTTAACGTCCGTTTTCCATGCTAGCATGGGTTGGATGGTTCAACCGGGGTCTGGGAAGCCAGGAGGCTACACCAGGCTCCAGTCTGATCTGGCAGTGTTTCTACAGCTGGATGCCCTTCATGTTTCTTTAAGTATGTTAGTGATTTTATAATAGTCAAATTGCAAGATTAAAGCTAACACTGTTTCTTCAGCCATTTTGATACCAACCTCCCTGAGGCTGCCCCTAGTTCTCTGATACAAGTGGTCCAAATTTAAACTTCCCATCAAAATTTCATGTTAATTTATGTTTCAAACACCAGCTTAATAATGACAAAATTACTTTCTTAAATTCTTCAAAATTAATTGAAATAAAGGCAGTGTATTTCAACAGAAACATGGTTACAAAAGGGTTAAGTGGCATTGTGGAAAGCTGAGGTACAACCTATTTTACTCCTCTGAATGAACGTTATATTCCCATCTTGCATGTCTCCAGGGTCAATTTTAATGCCACCTATTCTTGCCCTTATCTAACTATCCACTTTTACACCTCTAGAGTGCACTGCTCATTCTTATTCTTTCACTAACTATCCACTATCTACAGTCTTTCCAACTGGAATGCTTTCTCTGCAGTCACTCCCTGCTCTTCCCCGCACTTCCATCATATATTTCAACTTCTCTTTTCTACATTGTCTCATTGCACTCATGTACTGTTCCCCATCTTCTGCCTCATTATCTGTCATTGTCTTTTCATCTAACTTATCTGCCTCAATACCCCTGTCATTTCTACCATCTGGCCTACCCTCATAGCACTCCCTCTAATCTATACATCTCTGGCTTACTCTCATGACCCCTTCCCAAATATCTCAATCCTTCAATGACTCAAGATTCCTTGTCATCTTTGTTTCTTTTCTTGTTCCCCTTCCCTCACACCATCTTTCCATATTCACTTTATAATGTAGGTTTATCATTGGACCTTCCTCTGTACACAATCCACCTTATAATCTTGCTACTCTGTTCCACCATTTCTCTCTAACCCTTGACACTAATCCTTCCTTTCCCCTGCCATTCTTCCCTAATTTCATCTATTCTGTTACTCTCTCCACTACCATATCAAAGCTATAAATCTTTTCCTCTCATTTTCCTCTCCCTCATCCTGGCAAAAATCACTGCACACATTTTCTCCTCAGCCATAGAAGGTACTTTAGGCCCTTAGTTTTGCTGGTTGCAAAGTAACTTCACTAGTGCTGGTACTATGAAAACAGCACCCAGTACACTCTGCAAGGTTCTTGGTATCAGAAAATGCATTCAGCTGTAGAAACTATGCCAGAGTAGATATTGGAGCATAGCACAGTCTTCTGAATCATTGGATCCTTGCAAAACATTCATGCCAGCATGGAAGATGCATGTTAAGTGATGTGCTCCATGATGCATTGAACTGTTCCATGTTGTTCATCTGATGAATCAAAGTATGAAAGAATTTAGGCTGGTGAAGTAACATATGACCAGCCGGTGACCTAAAGTGGGTTGCAGGTATGGAAAGGATTAAGCAGATGACAACTTGTTGAACTGCTGATGTAGAATTGTTTCAGGCTCATATCTTTTTATTTTTAGTTGTTTTAGTCATTAGAATGTGGCCATGCTGGGGCACTGCCTTGAAGGGGTTTACTTGAACAAATTGCCCCCAGTACTTAATTTTGTTTTTAAGTTTGGTACTTACTCTATCAGCCTCTTGTGCCAAACTGCTAAGTTACTGAGGAGTGAAAACAAGCCAACACTGATTGTCAAGTAATGACAGGACATACACACAACTGACTTCCACATAGTTTCTCCCTACTAATGTGCCACACAGTAAGACTGAACCCAAAACCATGCAGTTGCAAAGCTAGCTTTTTAAGCACACAGCCATGCCTGCACCTATATACATAGCAAAGTTCATGACATAAGATTTGTACCCAAGAACGGCAATATTCAAAACCTAGTAGCATTAAGAATTTAATACTTTCTGGTGAGATTAACACTTGCTTATGAATTCACAAAAGATGATCATCATTGATATTACACTTGTTATTAATACTACTAAATACAGCAATTTATTTAGTTCTAATGAATAGGGATTACAACTCAGATTAGAATATTGTGTTTGTTTAATACACCTGCTCCTGTAGAAACTGATTTTGTACTTGGTCCAGTGAAATAATTAATTTTGTTATATTATGCAAAAATAGTTACAGAATTACTAGTTGTGTGGGAAACTATGGCTGGGCCTTTGTTCATCAAAAGCAACTTCCAGTAGCATTTTTTCTAGTGTCTTACTGTGAATATAAAAGTTGAAATGCTACTTCATAGATTCAGACAAAAAAACCTTTTCTTTTTGAAAGAGTAGGGTATGACTCATGGATAGTTTGCTTGCTAATTCTAGCAGGTCAAGCAATTGTATATAAGTTTCTTTGTTGGATCAATACATCAAAACAATGCTTGTCAGAATTATTCTAATGTTATAGTTGTCTGCTCAGACCATGCACTGAAATAATGGATCTGGATTTCACCTAATTGTTAGATAAATTATCTACAGGCTGAACACAACTTTTTTTTTTTTTTTTTTTTTTTTACAGTACACTCTTATCATCTCCATTTACCATTCTTCTAGCATGTAATTTCCCTCTAGCTTTTTCAAACTGTCTATATCTATCAAGAACTGTGTATCAGCTATGCATCAGCAGCAGTAGTAACTGGTACTTGAATCAGTAGTTTCCTTTATGTATTTTTATTATCTGTCCATACCACCTGAGCCATCTTTTATAAGTGATACTTGTTTTTTATATATTTATATTTTTTTAATTCTTAGACGCTATCCATTGTAAATTAGTTGCATTGAGAATAAACAGGCTGCCATAGAACAGCTGTTCATAAATACCTCCTGATTTTCAAGTTTTTCTAGAAACTGTTTCATTGAAACTTAAAATAAAAGCAGTTACACAAATTTTGTGCATTTTATTTTTTGACTGGGAAAGCTGAAGCAATGAACTATATCTGAATACCTGCATAAAACTATTTTATATAAAGCATTCTCTCATAGTTTGAACTCAGCTGATTTGTGATTTACAATTCAAAACTGTCATTGAAAATTAACTGGAGTTGGTCGTTTTAAAATTGGCTTTTATTTTCAGGAAGTAATTATTTGTATGTTGCAAATGTGAAATGAAATTGTGAAACAAAGAACCATTAAAATTTTAAAAACCTCAAATAAGTGCAGGCATGACTGTGTGGTTAAGAAGCTCACTTTGCAAACCTGTGGTTTCAGGTTCAGTCCCACTGCATGGCACCTTGGGCATCTTCTGCTATAGCCCTGGGCCAACAAATGCTTTGTGGGTGAATTTAATAAGTGGAAACTGCATGGAAGCCTGTGATTCGTGCATATGTATATTTTTTGTTTGTATTTGTCTCCTATCACTACTTGTCAACAGCCATTGGTTTGTTTACATCCTTGCATCTTAGTAGTTTGGCAAAAGAGACCAATAGAATAAGTACCAAACTTTAAACAAGTACTAGGGTAGATTTGTTCAATGAAACTCAAGGTGGTGCCCCAGTATGGCCACAGTCCAATGACTGAAACAAGTAAGAGATAAAGAGGTAATTAATGAAAATATGTGATAAAAGACTGGCTATTTTAGCAAGAAATAGTACCAAGAAGTGATTTTTATCATGTGAATAGGTATAAAAGAACAGTGCATTTTTGTCAGGTAAGAAAAAATAGTTTTCTAAGGAAAAATTGTGCCAGATGTTAAACAAATGGGAATGGATTTATTTTATTTAAGGAAAGCATGAGGAGGGGAAAAAAAAAGATTGAGAATGGCACAGTAGTTGGCAAGTGTATTTGCCAGATGGTACACAAGTTGTATAAGCAGTGATGAAGCTTCAAAGGAATGCAGGAACCATGTTTATTCAAGTATGTTCATGATTAAGATAATTAAGGTGTGAGATTAAAGACAAAACATTGTTTCTTTCTTGATTAAAAGGTTGGGGGGGGGGGTGATTTTGATCAAAATTTTAAGAGATTTGGAAATTGAACCAAACTTTGGTAGTGTAAATTCAACTTAGGTTTATATCTGGTTTCAGGAAGATTTTATCTTCAGAATATTCTTAGGTAAATAAATCATCAGACTTTAAAATCTTGTTTTCTCAGTTCTTGACTTAAGAAAACATTTGATTGGTGTGTTTTCCCATTATTTTAATTTTATTTCTAATAAATTTAATTTTGTTGTTCTGTATTTATTTTCCTGTAGAATCGTAGGTGGTATAATTTTTTTTCGTATCTGAATATTTGCTTAAGTGATCAATTGTTTTTAACAGTTGGGTGCTGGGGTATGCAGAGTTATGTGCCTTGCTCAAGGGCATTGTATGTTACTAAATTCATAACTAATGAGAAGGATTATTATAGATTATATTTGTTGAGATACAGTTTTGTTTTACATTTGATTAAAAAAATTTTGACTTAATTATGAAGAAAATTTGTGTGTGTGTTTGTGTATAATATATATGATGTATAGAATGTAATTATGAACATTGGATGCATTAGGTATAAAAATTAGAGAAAAACAAATACTCATTTTACAGTTATTTTGTTTATATTCTATCTGTTCAAAATCTAATGTTAACTTTCAAATGTATGGAAATTATATTTATTTTATTCTTCGTTTTTGAGTTTCTTTTGACAAAATAGAAAAGAATTGTTTTATTATTTAGTTTGCTGTAATTTTTGTATTTGTGGGATAGTCTTTGGCAAGTCTTAATTTTATCAACTCTGGAAGGATGAAACAGAAAGTTGACCTAAGTGGAATTTTAGAATCAGAACTGGGAAACACTTGACTTGATAAAAATAATGCATCCTAGTTTGGTGTTGTCTTAATCATTTTCATCGTTATTTATTTACTTATTTATTTCAGTAAATATTATTTTCATTTTATAGTTGTTTTAGCTTATAGTCTGTCCTAATTGAGTTGTGTTAGATGAAATGCATTGCAGCTGTAATCAGCTTTTTTTTTTTTTTTTTTTTTCAAATGTGGCCTTTAATCCTTTAAGAAAACAGTGTAATTTGAGGGAGAATTGGTTGATTTTTTTTAGAAGGCTCATCAACCTTGTTTTAGGCTCCCTTTAGTCAGTTATAAAAATTGCATGATTGATATATTAGTTTAAATAAATTATGAAACTTAAAGATTGCCAAAGAAATGACTAATTTGATTAATTATGTGCTGCACATGGATAATGGAAAATTGCTGAAAGTAAATTATATTAGAAATAGATTTTAAAATATCTATAATTGATAGATATTTAAAGATTAAGTAATATTGGTTTGACCCCAAAAAGCAAAAACCATTTGATTATTATTTTCAAGATTTTAGTTTTACAGAGTGTTTATGCATGTTTTTTTTCTTTTGTAATATAAATGGAATTGATTGAGTTCATTTTTATTCTATTTTATATCAGTTGAAATTTGCGTATTTTTCTTAAGTTAAACTCTCTGTTCAGCATAAATTTTGTAATGTATATTTTAAATCAAAAAAGTTTTCAATATCTTCAAAATTTTTTGTATTTAAATAAAACCTTAACAGAGGAAATGGCTAATATATTTGATAAAAGACTAGGTTGTGTACTGTATTTTGTTAGGTTCTTGCAGGCTTGGACTTTAATACCACTGGAATCAGTTTGCCATATATAATAAGAGTATACTGTTTCAAATAGACTTTGTTTCAATTCCACAAAGAATACTCTACACCTTGTAAAAATTAATATTTTGGGTGGGGGAAGCAAAGGAAAATAATGAATTTTTCTTTAAAAAGAAATTTAAAATAGTCAAATATAATTAATTTCATATCTTCAAAACATTACTTTTTTAATTAACAGTAGTTGACGTGATTCATGTAACTTGTGCTTTACATCATTTAACCCTTTTGATATCAACCTGGCTGAAACTACCTCTGGCTTTTTAGTACAAATGTCTTATTTTCAAAAATTCTGAATTGAAATCTTCTACCAAACCTTAGTCATAATTTATGTTCCTAACACTAGCTTAATGATAACTAAGTTATTTTACTAAATTCTTTGTTATATTTAAAATTAATTGAAAGAAATACAGAGCATCTCAACAGAAATATGGTAACAAAATGGTTAAACTATCACATTGACGGTAATACTGGTGAATCAGTGGCTCTAGTGCTGATGTGCTTTAATATTTCGGGCAGCATTTCTTATTGCTGCATGTTATGGAGTATGTATGTGGTTATGTATATTCAATATGAGCTGATGAAGCATGAGTTAATAGAAGCTGCTCAAACCTAGACAACTTTTATTGTCTACAGTGCTAGGAAAAAGTGTATCCAGATATTCTTTATATATCTATGGAAATTTTCATTGAATGTTTTTAAATAAATAATACAACAGTTCTCCTATGAGTGTCAGTCTTTAACCATCTTACATGGGTGTCTGAAGTATGCTCAAGGAGGTGACTTGTCTTTTGATCTGTCTAGTTTCATCTTTCTTGTTGACCAATGTTTAGTGTCAGACCTTTGTGAATCATTCACATTTGCATATAATGGAGTAACATTATTTGTCTTCATCATTCATATGTAAAAGAAGCAAAGACAAAAGTACAATTTCTTTCTAGCTATGTAAACAAGAGTGCTTATAATACACCAAGAGCCAATATGAGAGTTTCTCTCATGGTAACTATCACAGTTCTCAGTGTTCTAACACAAAGACCCCCTTTGGTTATGAATGACCATGGTATTGCACCTAGAAAGTTACCTTTCAAGGCACAAGTCTAAGCAAGGTTTTTTTATGGAAGACTAGCAGTCACCCATCATACCAAGGTCCCCTCTCCATGCTACTGATGTTACCCAAGAGAAAAGCAAAGGCCGATACAGCATGGCACCAGCGATGTCATAACTCATTTCTACAACTGAGTGAACTGGATCAACATAAAATAAAGTGCTTTGCTCAAGAACACAACACACTGTTTGGTCCAGGAATTGAACTCACTACTTCATGATCGTGAGCCTGGTACTCCAACCACTGAGCCATGTGCCTTCAATCACAACATCCACTTTTAAGTGGGGATAAATATTACCCTTTGGTATTATTACTGCTTCTGTTGTTCACCTGATGAAATACAGTAATTTTATGTATATTGCTAGTTAGGATATCATTGCTAATTCCAGTGTCTGATCATCTACCATTGATAAACCCAGGGAAGGACAAAATCACATGATCTGGTTGTCTTGGCAGTTGCCGTGGCTGATGACTTATCTCTGCTACTGATGTAAGCAAGTGCTTATATGCAACAAGAGCCCATATGAGATTTTCTCACATGTAACTATCTCAGCACTCTATGTTCTAACACAGCTTCCACTTTTATGTGGGGATAAATATTACCCTTTGGTATTTATACTGCTTCTATTGCTAATAATTACAATTTCTTTTAATAACAAACTACATAGCTTTCACTCCAACCCTCAACTATTTGTTCTGGGCACCCAACTCATAGGGGACTACTTTTTTGTGTTTTTACTTGAATTTCTTCTTTTCTTTTTGAATTCATTAAATCTCCAAAGTATCAATCAGTCTAGCTCCCATTGCTATCCCATTCTTTTGATTTAGAAGGATCTTCATAGATAGAATAAGAAAAATAAAATGGTCTTTAATATAACACAATTTTTGTTGGTACAATGTTATTTGATACAGTTTTACAATGACGTATAAAAGGCTAATGTCAATTTCTTATGTTATTTGCCTGATATAATTTTTCATAAATATTTGTAAAATAAATCTTTACTAATGGAATTTGCATGTGCAGTTTACTTTCTTATTGATTTGTTTAAAGAGAAGAGAATTTAATTTCAACTTGTTAAAGTATTTTACAGAGATGATGGAGATAACTGTTAGATTAATATCCTTTTAGCATTTAAGCTAGCCATATCCGGCCAAAATATTCTACTTGTTTATTGCTCAAACTGGCCAAATCTGGTCTCTTACACCTATCCTACAATGTCATTCTAAAAACACGCAATCACATCATCAAAATCTCAAAACTGCAAAATAATGCATAATCATTTCAAAAGAATGTAAATAAATAAGCATTACATTTAACAGAATAATCTGAATGTTAAAGGGTTAAACCTTTGTATACAGCCTATTGATGCTTTCCCCTATAAAATATAGACCACTTTTAAAAAAAAAAAAAAACATGAAAAAATAAGTTATTTATAATTTTGTGACAACACTCATTATTGATGTGTTTGTGTAATACACACCTTATTAAAACTTTTAAATCTAAATATTAAAATACCCGCTTCGGTCATGAATGCCAAGGGATTGCACCTAGAAAGTTATTGTCTGAGGCACAAGACCAGCAGTTGCCCATGCATACCAGCCTCCCCTCTCCATGCCACTGATGTTATCCAAGGGAAAAGCAAAGACCGATACAGCTTGGCACCAGTAATGTCAAAACTCATTTCTACAGATGAGTGAACTGGAGCAACATGAAATAGTGTCTTGCTCAAGAACACAACACATTGTTTGGTCTGGGAATCGAACTCACTACCTCATGATTTTGTGTCCTACACTCTAACTACTGAGCCATGCACCTTCATAAATCTAAACATTAGGAGTACACTTTATGCACAAAAACTAAATGTTGTCCACTTTTCTGTTCACAAGGACATCGATCAAATGTTGCTTGCAATTTTACTAACACATCAACACAATTCAAAAGTAAAATGTTTAATGGAAATGCAATTAGCCGAAGAATGAAATGTACTTGGTTTGTGTGTGTATGTGTTACTTCAAGAATGAATAATTCTTAAAATTTTGTTTCAATAACCTGCAAGAATACGAAATAACACAAAGTTGTTCCATCTGTGACTAACCAGTCAGTATATTATCGGATATATAATAAGTGCAGGCGTGGCTATCTAGTTAAGAAGCTTGTTTTGCAACCATGTACTTTTGGGTTCAGTCCTGTTGGGTAGTACTTTATATAAATATCTTCTATTATAGCTCTGTACTGATCAATGTCTTCAGTGGATTTGGTAGGATGGAAACTATATATATATAGGCAGGAGTGGTTGTGTGGTATGAAGCTTGCTTCCCAACCACATGGTTCTGGGTTCAGTCTCACTGCACGGCACCTTGGGCAAGTGTCTTCTAGTATATCCTCAGGCTGACCAAAGCCTTGTATATACATGTTTATATATTTGTATGTGTTTGTGTCTGTGTTTGTCCCCCCACCATCACTTGACAACCGATGTTGGTGTGTTTATGTCTTCGAAACTTAGCGATTCAGCGAAAGAGACTGATAGAATAAGCGTTAGGCTTACAAAGAGTAAGTCCTGGGGTTGATTTGTTTTACTAAAGGTGGTGTTCCAGCATGGCCACAGTCAAATGACTGGAACGTGTAAAAGAATAAAAGAATATGTATATATGAATATGTACGTATATGTATGTATATATATGTAACTATGTATGTATGTAGGTATATATATATATATAAATAAATAAAACTATATATATAAGTAGGTATATATGTGTATATGATTGTCAAAGACACACTACAACACCATTAATCCACAGATGTGCTGTCTCTTTTAAAAGTAGGTTCCTTAGTAACACCAACATTCACACTCCCCCTCCAGTCATTTTGCCATGTTAGACTGCTGAACTCTACACAGTTTTTCTCTCTCCATTTTTTTCTCTTATTCCTTTCTGTCAAAGAGCGTAGGCTCAAAATGTAAAAGACTTTATCATTTTTCCTGAGTGTTAAACTAATACATCTGCTTGTTGTTCCTACACCTGTCTTTGTCTTCTGTTTTTTTGTTTGTTTTTTTTTGCAAATTTGAACTATATATATTGATATTTATGTGTATGTACCAGTTGATATGATGTAGAAATTGGTATAACTTGGCCAACATGAATTCCAGGGAATTACTGCTATCAACTTTTAGTATGGAATGATTTTAGGTGTTAGCCAGAATATAAATACTTTACATTATTGACTTTTATTATGGAAAATATTAATATTTCTGTTCCTTTTCACATTGAATAATTACAGTATTTATAGAATATTGGTACATATTCATTTTTCTGTAATAACTATGTAATATCCTTACTGAATATTTATTAATTTAATCATCATATTAAAGAATTAAAATGGTATTTCGGTCAGGAAAATATTGCATAGAGCAGAAGTATTTTATATTCACAGTCATATAATGAAAATTTTTACATTTTTTGACAATGAAAGGTTGACAGCAACAATTCCTTGGAGCTTGTATTTGCCAGTTGTACTATCAAAGCACTTCTGGACACCTTTTATAGCTGATACCAGTAAAATGCAAAGATCACCTTCAAAATTGGTTTTGCTGTTTACGATTTGTAACCTTTCTCCAATATATTCTTGACAGCAATTATAATAAATCTGACTAAACTCTTTGAAGAGAAGTTAGTGCGTATTGTAAATAATTTTTCAGGGACTTCATTGTTCACATTTATTAGTGTAGTGTGCATTATAAATGAGTACGTGTGTGTGTATATATAAAGTATGGTTTAAAATCTTGAAAAAAATTAATCTGTTAAAAAAAAAGTAATTGTGGGCTGATAGATTGGCTTAATTGTTTTATAAGAATTGAATTTAGTGTTGATTGAGACATTAATGGTTGGGAAAAAATTGTGTAAAGTATCAGTGTTATAGTTCTGAAGAATTGAATAATGTCTTTTGTGTAGCATCTTTTATTATTTTATATGGTTAACTACTTAGCATTTAAACCAGCCTCCTGTTTTACATCCAAACTGGCCAGATCTAACCTCTCATACCTACAATGTCATTCTAAATATAGACAATAACATCATCAAAATCTCGAATCTGTGAGATGATGTATGATTAATTCCAAATAATATGAATAAATAAGCTTTACATTTGTCTGAGTAATTTGAACACTAAAGGGTTCAGTCATTAAGAAGGGGCAATGTTTGTGGCTTCATAGGCCCTCTAATATGATTGATATGGTTGATGTTTGTTTTGAACACCTGTAAGTTGATATCTGCAGAGATGGGGGTGGGGTGGGAAACATTGGTAGGAAGGGAATTCCAAAGTGTTGACATTCTAGGAAGAAAGGATTAGGTATAATGGGAAGGGGAGGAGGAGCGTGAATGTTGGTGTTATTGAAGAAACGACTTTCAAGAGACAGCACATCTGTGGGCTAAGGGGTTGTAGTATGTCTTTGACAATCATTTGAATGGCCTCTTTTTGGATGTGGTTTAGGATTTTTGTGTCTGTAGCAGCAGGATTATTCCAGATGGAGTATTATTCTGTTGTGGATTTTATGGGAAGAAGGAAGATGAGTACATCAAGTGGATATGTTTACGGTAGTTTTCAGAAGAGCAGAGATGAATTGTGAGGCTCTCGTCTTCAACTACACAATGCTAGTTGGATGAATGAAGACTTGTGTGAATATCTGGTTGATGATTTATTGTATATACAATCCCAAATATATGTTTGTTTGAGGGATGTATCATGCAAGATGTGTGGGCAGCACTGTAGAAAAGCATTTATTTGGTCTTAGTATAGAGTTATTGAATTCCTATTTCATCTTAACTATCTGATTTCTATTGATAAGTTAAAAGTCCTGGTTTTGAAATCTGCTTCCTTTGTTAATAATGATTGTAGAGAGAAATTTTCATTTAGTTGTTGATTAGCCCCAAATTAGCTCTGAATGAGTGCACCTTTGATCAAAGGCATTTGGGCCATGGCTGTTCCCATCTTTCCTCTTAATGACATTATTCAAAACGGCCTGCCTTTTTTAAGCTGGTTGGGTGCTGTATGAAGTTTTAGCTGCTGATTTTAGCTAGTTGAGTAACAAGGTTGAGATTCTCTAGTTAGCTTGCAAATTTCAGTTTCTGAATGTGGTCAATAGTAGTTGAGGGGTTAATATATTGGATTATTGACATGAAATGCATGAGTTTCAATCCTGTTCTATTGTGTTTATCGAGAACAACATAATTTTGCATTAGGTCAATCTTTGAAAATGAATCTCCGTCTTACTTCACAGTTGAATGATTCTTGTAAAGAAGGGCATCTAGTGATGTATGAACACTAACAATTTATGGAGATATTATGCTAGCATAAAAACCTCGAGATACAAACCAAAAACATTTTTATTCAGCAATGGAGTAGAAAAATATAAAGCTCATTGTGAAGTATTGTATTATCTTTTCATACTAATATGAATCACCTTAAATTTTTCTTTATACATGTGAGAATGATGTAATGATTTTTCTAAGAAAATAAATATTTTTGATGTTAGCAACAAATATCAAACTACATTTCTGTTACTTCACTACTGCATTGCAAATAATATAGAACTCAATAATTGATTGAATCTAGCCTTGTATAAACAATCCTGTAATACTAGTTCTATAATGAAATATTGCAACTTAGTAGACTTTATGTTCAAAAGAAAGATAGTTGTGACAAAATTGTTGCAGTTTGGTCATTTATTTAGAATAAGTTTTTGCCACTTCTATGTTTTTGGGATCATTGTGTCTCCTGATTATAGTTGGATGAATTTATTATCACATTCCTTTCTCCTTATAGGCTGTATGGTAAGAAGTTTACTTCCCAACCACATGGTTTTGGGTTCTGTCCCAGTGTCTGGCACATTGGGCAAGTGTCTTTTACTGTAACCTTAGACTGATGAAAACCTTGTGGGTGGATTTGGTAGACAGAAACTGAGAAAAAGACATGTATGTGTGAAAATAAATAAACATATATATATATATAAACACATACATACATTTACTTGTGTTTGTGTTTGGCTCCCACCTACCACTTGACAGCCAGTGTTGGTTTGTTTACATCACTTGTAAAGTGGCTTGGCAAAAGAGACCAATAGAATAAGTACCACTTAAAAAAGGGAAAATAACTACTGGGGTCAATTTGTTTGACTAAACCCTTCAAGGAGGTGCCCCAGCATAGCCACAGTCCAATGACTGAAACAAGTAAAAGATTAAAAGAAAAGATAAATATATCTTCTACAATATCACTTAGTTTGGGGACTAATCAGTCTTATCTTCATGTATTCCTATAAAATTTCTGATATCGCAAAACAAGAGAATTAAATGATTGATTGTGTTGGTTAGCTACTGTTTTCCTTTTTCTTTCTTTTTATATAATTATATAATCAAATGACCACAAAATCCCATAGGTAAACTTGTTTTGGTTAAATAAACATTGTTATTGACCTTTCAACTTATTAGCTTTTGTTAGCAGCATTTTCTATTGAAAAGGAATTTCTAAATTATGTTTAGTTGCTCATCTTTGATTAGTAATCAAGATCCACATAAGATTTGATAATAGAAGAGCAGTTTGTTTGGTAGTTCTGAATCTGAATATGAAAATTGACCTTATCCTAGGATATGTAATCTAAACCTAGGCTGGATTAGGTTTGAGATGATTTCCTTAAGCATATAATATTTCTGATAATGACCTGCTTTACCAAATAAATTTTCTCACCAGTTTGGTGGCACACTTCTAAGTATTGGTGTGGAAGTTCAATATTGTTAACTATTTAGATTTTGTAATTAAGCCAGTTTTCTTGCAAAAATTGGTATTGATTGATTGATTGATTCTAGTTTCAGCTCACGAGCTGTGGCCATGCTGGGGCACCGCCATTTATGTTATGTTTTTTAAACTCTTTTGATACCAACCTGCCCAAGACTGCTTCTATGATACAAACTTTCTATGTAAAGTGATCTAAGTTGAAATTTCCCATTAGAATTCCTTGTTAATTTATGTTCGAATTATCAGCTTAGTAATGACTTAAGATATTTTACCAAATTCTTAATTATTTTCAAAATTAATTGAAACAAATGCAGTGTAGTTCAACAGAAATATGGTAACAAAAGGGTCAATGCACTTTACACATATAAATAAACTTTATTCCATCAACAAAATTCTGCATGTACTTATAAGTTTGATGTCAAAAGATTCTGAATATGTCAGCCAAATCATAAAACTGAAAAAAATAAATTTTTTTTGAGTAGATGCAAACATGGCTGTCTGGTTAAAAAGCTTGCTTTGCAACCTGTGGTTTTGGGTTTTTGCCTACTGTGCAGCATCTTGGGCAAGTTTCTTTTACAACCCTGGGCCAACCAGTATCTTGTGAGTAACTTTAGTAGACGGGTACAGACACTCCTTGTGTGTGTATATATTTCATCATCATCATTTAACTTCTTCTTTCCATATTGGCAAGGGTCAGATGGTTTAACTGGATCTGGTGAGCCACAAGGCCATGTTGAGCTCCAGTGTGAGCTTGTATGTGTGTGTTTGTCTCCTCCTTTTCTTGATAACTGGTTTTGGTTTGTTTACATTCTTGTTTGTTTACGGTTTGGCAAAGGTGACCAACAGAATACGTTCCAGACTTAAGAAATCAAGTTCTGGGATTGATTTGTTCAACTAAACCCTTCAAGGTGGTGCCTCAGGATATTCACAGTTCAGTGACTGAAACAAGTAAAAGATAGTTTCATTGGTAATGTTATTAACTTGGTATAGCATGTCACAATAGACTCTTTTATCTATTTTTATCTGTTTCAGTCATTAGACTGCGACTTTTAGTCAAATGAATCGACTCCAATACTGTTTTTTTAAAGCCTGGTACTTGTTCTATTGGTCTCTTTCTCTGAACCGCTAAGTTATGGGGACATAAACAAACCAGCACCAGTTGTCAAGCAGTGATGGGGTACAAATACAGACACATACACACACACACACACACATACAATAGACTTCTTTCAGTTTCCTTCTACCAAATCCACTCACAAGACTTTGTTTGGCTTGAGGCTCTAGTAGTAGACACTTGCTCTAGATGCCATGCAGTGAGACTGAACCTGGAACCATGTGGTTGGGAAGCAAGCTTATCATCACACAGCCATGCCTAGTGTTTTTATATATAATTCAGTTTTGTCAGTGATAATGATATCAATTTTGTTAGTGTCTTGCTTTTTTTTCAGGCAATTGTCTGGACTTTTTCAGAAGGCCCCAATGATATCCCTAAAAAGAGCTTACATTTGATTATGTCCCTGTTGTCAAACATCAACAACTAGCCTCAAATACATTATTTTTGGTTTGTCATCTTTAACAAGATTAAGAAGTTTGCTTATAGCCCTGTGGTTTCAAGTTCAGTCCCACTGCATTGCACCTTGGGTATCTTCACTTTAGATCCAGGCCAACCAATGCTTTGTGAGTGAATTTGGCAGAGAGAAACTGTGAGGAAGCCCATCATGTATATATGTGTGTCTGTGTTTATTTTTTTCCCCTACTGCAACTTGATTTCTTTTATATCCCAGTAATTTAGCAGTTCGGCCTAAGAATAAGTACCAGACTTAAACGAAAACTAATAAGTACTAGGGATGATTTATTTTACTAAATCCTTCAAGACAATGTCTTTAGCATGGCTGCAGTCCAGAGATAGAAGCAAGTAAAACTAGAAGAAAATGAAAATCAAACTATAGCCTTGCCTACTCACACTCTCCTTTCTTTCCAAAATAATTAAAATAATCCCATTTCACAAGGGAAATACATCTCAGTAACTACAAGGATCTATATTATGAGTCAGTCTTTGAGAATTTTGTATGCCACTTTCCATGCTGGTATGGGTTGGATGGTGTGACTGAGAACTGGCAAGCCAGGAGGCTGCACCAGGTTCCAATCTGATTTAGCAAGGTTTCTACAGCTGGATGCCCTTCCTTAAGCAAGTGCCAGTCAGGCAGCACTGGCATCGGCCACACTTGAATGGTGCATTTGATGGCCTTCTTTCTGTTTTCATGTGCAAAATCCACTCACAAGGCTTTGGTTGGCTTGAGGCTATAGTAGAAGACATTTGCCTAAGGTGCCACACTTTGGTTTTGAACCTGGAACCATGTAATTGGGAAGGAAACTTCTTACCATACAGCTACATCTGTGCCTAAATTAAGCTAATTTTCAATGAATTATTGATTAAATTTCTAAAATAGGTTTCTAAAGTACTGTCATTAGCCAAAAATAAATGTATAATTGTAGACAGAGTGGCTTAGTATTTCTTCTTGATAATTTGAAATCTGAAAGAAGAAAGAAAATGTTATAAAATGTATAATCTAAATAGTCCAGAGGTGCAGGCATGGTTGTGTGGTAAGAACCACATTATTCAGGTTCAATACTATTCGATGGCAACTTGGGAATCTTCTACTATAGCCTGAGGCTGACCAAAACCCTCCGAGTGGATTTGGGAGATAAAAACTCTAGAAGCCTGTTTGTGTGTGTTCCCCACAACCACTTGACAATCAGTGATGATGGTTTGTTTACATTCTTAAGTAGTTTGGCAAAAGTGACCAATAGGACAAATACCCGACTTTAAAAAAAAAAAGGACTGGGGTCAATCTGTTTGATTAAACCCTTCTAGTGGTGTTCCGGCATGGCCAGAAGTAAAGGATAAAAGATATTGTATTAGTAGACAGTATATGAAAGATATAATATTCCAGTGGATTTTGTGTTGATTTGGGGATAATCTGACATCTATATGATGAATTTGCAGATCTCCATTGAAATATAGAAAGTTTGTTACCATTAACTCTTTTGTTTTTATATTTCTATTGAAATACACTGCGTTTGTTTCAGTTAATTATAAAAATGACAAAGAACTCAGTAAAACAACTTTGCCAATGTTAAGCTGGTGTTTGAAGCAGAAATTAACATGAAATTTTGATGGAAGATTTTTGTTTAGATCACTTTAAAAGAGGAAGTTTGTATCATAGAATCAAGAGTGGAATGGTATGAATTTCTTAAATATCATCAGATTATCAAGTAGTTTATCTTAGATCTCTGAATTTGACAGCTAGCAAATGTAAGTTAGCTTGTGTAGGTTAATATGGGTTAACAACTTGTGTAAATAGCAATCCAGATTAGCCCTGTTAAAATGTGGCAAGTGATGTTTTTAATTAATTCAATTAAATGTGTGTAAAGTTTCTCATAAAAATTATAGTTTGTATTATTTCAATATTCAGTATTCTACTTTTAAAATGTATTTACCAACATAGGTCAAGCATGACTGCGTGAGTAAGATGTTTGCTTCCCAACCACATAGTTCTGGGTTCATTCCACTACATGACATTTTGAGCAACTCTCTTTTAATGTAGCCTTGGGCTGACCAAAGCTTTGTGGATGGACTTAGTAGACAAAACTTGAAGGAAGAATGTTTCATGTGTATGTGTGTGTGTCCGTCCCCTCCACTGCTTGGCAACTTGTGTCCCTTTTACTCAGCAGTTTTGTAAAAGAGATTGATAGAATAAATATAAGGCTTAAAAAAAAGTACTGGAATCAATTCAACTAAATCTTTCAAGGTGGCGCCCCAGCATGGCCACAGTCCAATGATTGAAATAAGTAAAAGATAAATATATTTATTATAATTTACATTGACAGTTTCAGTGTACTTTGTTGTACTTAAAAAGGAAGCAGAAAGTGAGATTAGTCATTGGTTTGGTTGATTAACAAATCCTATGATCTACTTTAACCCTTTAGTGTTTAAACCTGGCCATATCCGGCCCAAATGTTCTTTCTACCTGTTTTATGCTCAAACTGGCCATATCTGGCCTCTCACACCTACCCTACAATGCTATATTAAAAATAAACAATCACATCATTAAAATCTCAAAGCTACAAGATAATGTATGATTACTTCAAAATAATGTGAATAAATGAGCATTGTGTTTGACAGAATAATCTGATTGCTAAAGTATTAATACCACCACCCAGCTTTTGGGTGCCTTTAGCAGGGTCCATTCTATTGCATGCATTTGGGATTAAGTTTCTGGTTTAAGGATAAATTCCCACCAGTCCCAGAGTTCTCAGAAAGGATCATCAGTCATATTTTTCCTCATTTGGCCTACCTTGAGGATATGAAAAAAAAAATGTCATTTATAGGCACAGGCGTGGTTATATAGTAGGAAGTTTGCTTTCTAACCACGTTGTTCTGGGTTCAGTCCCACTGTGTGGCACTTTGGGTAAGTGACTTCCATTACAGCCTGGGGTCAGCCAAAACTTTGTGAATGGATTTGGTAGATGGAAACTCAAAGAAGCATGTCGTGTGTGTGTGTGTGTGTGTTTGTCCCCCACTACCACCTGTCAACCAGTGTTGGTGTGTTTATGTTCCTGTAATGTAGTAGTTTGACAGAAGGAACTGAGTACCAAGCTTTAAAAAGAAAGGCATTGGGTTGATTCATTCAACTAAAATTCTTCAAGGTGGTACACCAGCATGGACACAGTCCAGTAAACATGCACAAAAAAAAAGATGTAAATATAACTCACTGTTGTACCTGCTTGGCAAGAGAGCTAAGAGGGAAAACAACTGCAACAGTTGCTTAGTGATAGTGACATTGGTTATTCAAAGCCTACATACCATTAAGTTCACCTTATTAATCTTTTCAAAAGCATATATTATTTCATCAGTTGTAAATATGCATCAATACATTTTCATGCATAATATATTATTGTAAAAAATCCAGACGAAAAAAAAAAAAGAAAAGAATTATAGTAGTGTATATCATTTTTTTTTTTAATTGGCTAACATGAATATTAAAATGCTGTATTTAGTGGCATAAAAGATACATAAGCATATTAGATGTACCCCAATTTCAGCAGAACATATTCAGGAAAATTTTTAGTGCATTAAAGCATATAATAGTTAAAGCAATTGGAGAAAAAAAAGTGTCTTATAAGCTGTCAAATACTGTAAGTAAATACAGTATCTGAAATGTTAATTGAACATTACTTAAAATACATATATTTTGGTCCTAACTTTCTTGTTGTATTAGAGTTATCACCCATGTTTGTTATTTGTATATTTTAAACTTCTGTAAAAACTTTTTCTGTTAATTGTTTAGAAAATACCAGCTGTTTGTTGTCTTTTAATTCATTCACACACGCATGTATATATATATACTTTTAAGTTGCATATATCTTTAAGTAATCATTTAATTCTCTCTAAGTAGTAGATTATGTGAACTCAGACGTATCTTCCTTTACTATAAATACACCTATCTGTATTGGAATTGATTTTATTTAAGTATGCTTTGTGAATATCAGATAGAGTTAGGCTGAATGTTTAAGAAGTTTCTTACCCATCCATGGGTCTCTGAGTATTATTTCAGTGTGTGCTGTCTTGGGAAAATGTCTTTTACTTTAGCTTCATGTCAGCTCATGCCTTATGAATGAAATTAGGTTGGCAGAAATCTTGTGAAAGCCCATTAGATCTAACTTAAAGGTTTGGCCTAGTCACCCACACACTTTGTAATGGTAACTTTCGATTATATTAAGATACCCTAAAACCCAGGTGATATCCTAAAACCAAGGTGCCATGTAAAAAGCATTTGTGCAGGTGCTGGTGTCACATAAGCACTGTGATTGTGCTATGTAAAAAGCACTCATTACACCCTGTAAAGTGGTTGGCATTAGGAAGGGCTTCCAGCTGTAGAAACTGAGCCAAAACAGACTATGGAACCTGGTGTGGCTCCTGGTCTTGCTAGTTTCTATTAAGCCATCCAACTCATGCTAGCATGGAAAACAGACATTAAATGTTGATGATAATGAGTTCATAAGCAATTTGGTTGATTAAACAACTGAATATTCATTGTCAGAATTAACAAATATCCAATTATTTTGTGAACATTGTTTTGGGTTCTGTCCCACTGCATGGTACCTTGGGCATGTGTCTTCTGTTATAGTCCCATGTCAATCAGTGCCTTGTGAGTAAATTTGGTAGACAAAAGCTTTGTGGAAACGTGTTGTATATGTGTGTGTGTACTGGTGCTGGTTTGTTTATATCCCCTGTAACTTATCAGCTTGGCAGAAGTGACCAAGAGAATAAGTACCAGACATAAAAAATTTGTCCTAGGGGTGATTTGTTTGACTAAACCCTTTAAGGTGTTGTCCCAGCATACCTTCTGTTCAACACTTGGAACAAATAAAATATAGTCTTTAAGTTATCAATTCCTTTATATCTTTATTAAAACCCAAACCCTTTGAAACTGCTGAAATATTTTTAGGTGGTTATTTAAATATTATATTGTGGCAACAAAATATTTTGTTGTTAAATTACATATTGTTATTAAATTTTATTTGTGATCAAATGATCACACATTTCTTTTGGCTAAGTTTGCAAAAAAATATGTTTCACTCTTATTTGTGGTTTGATAAAATTAACAATAAAAATGCTGCACTTGAATGCAAAAAATTTTTTCTTTTTTTCCCCCCCTGTTTATAAGAAATCAGTTAAAAAGATTTTAATATCTGTAAGAATCATTGCTAAGTGTTATTCAGTTGTTTTGAAATAAGAGTTTGGATTTTAAACACTTAGGAACTGATAATAACTTAGACAATTAAACTAATCACAAAACACATTGAAATAAGGCCAATTTCATCATCAACGTTTGTTGTCCATGCTGGGATGGGTTAGATGGTTTGATTGTAGTTGGTAAGCTGGAAAGCTGCACCAAGCTCCAGTTGTCTGTTCTGGCTTGGTTTCTATGGCTGGATGCTCTTCCCAATGCCAACCACTCTACAGAGTGTACTGGTTGTCTTTTACATGTTGCCAGCACAGGTATCTTTTATGTGTCAAAAGTAGATATTCATATTTTATTTTACCCTTTTAGTTGTTTCACTCATTGAACTGCAGCTATTCTGGGGCAACACCTTGAAGGGTTTAGCTGGTGAAACTGACTCCAGTACTTATTTTTCCTGTCTCTTTTTACTGAACCACTAAGTTACAAGGCCATAAATAAACCAACACCAGTTGTCAAGTGGTGGGGAAACAAACAAAAGACATACCTGTACATACATATAAAGAGCTTCCTCTCAGTTTCCGTCTACCATATTCACTCACAAAGCATTGATCATGGTCACCCTTGGGCTATAGTAAAATACATTTGCCCAAGGGATTGCATAGTGGGACTGAACCCCAAACTATGTGGTTGTGAAGCAAATTTACTATACAGCAGTTGCTGTGTCTGTATTAGGGCAACATACATTTAAAAATATCTTCTTTAATTAGAAACATGTGACAGCATTACCCTTTTAAACCCTTTTGTCACCATATTTCTCTTGAAATACATTACTTTCGTTTCAATTAATTTTGAAAATGATGAAGAATTTAGTAAAATAACTTTACCATTATCAAGTTGGTATTTCAAACATAATATAAAATGTTGATGGATGGTTTTGGTTTAGATCCTTTAACCTTTTATGTTCAGATTACTGTCAAATGTAATGCTTACTTATTCACATTGTTTTGAATTAATCATGCATTATCTCATAACTTCAAGATTTTGATGATATGATTGTTTAGTTCTAAGAACAACATTGTAGGGTAGCTATGAGAGGCCAGATTTGGCCAGTTTAAACATAAAACAAGATTTTTGGGCCAGACATGGCCAGTTCAAATGCTAAAGGGTTAAATCATGAAACTTGTATCATAGAGCCAAAGGTGGTCTCAGGCAGATTGGTGTCAAAAGAGTTAATGGTTTGGTCTGTTGGAAGGTGTTGCAGTTATGGTCTTTGCAAACTCTTCTGAAGGTTAAATGACTGGTTTATTCTTATTTTATCATTGGTTGGTTTGCTGTAGTAGGTTGAACATCCATCTACATAGAAAATAGGTATAACAATTTGCAGCTGCCCAAATTTACAAAACCATCCTACGCATATCATTAGGAAAAAGACAGTGGATTTATAAGAATACAAAAGAAAACACAAATAGACTCCAGTCATTATTTAGCAATGAACTTTCCAGTTCTGGATTAGGAATATCAAGAAGATAGATTACCATTGACATCTTAGCACATAATATTGAAAAACAGACAAGCATAAATTCATTTTTCTTTTTACCAACAAGTGGTAGCTATCAAAGCTACTTTAGTCACTTGCTTACTTTGATCTCAGCTCTAGTCATTAATTATTATTAGTGTTATTAGCTAGCCTAACAGATCACTTTTATTTCTTCACTAAACTGCTAGAGCAAGCAAGCCATCATCAAGGTTACTCACAATGTCTCTTGATTGCAGTTTACTTAGTTTTGTCTTCTCATTCATTCTATGTATCACTTGTGGCTATTTTCATTGCATAGGAATACATAAAACCAAGTTTACAACCATTTCTTCTCTATGCATTGAATTTGGTCATTTTCCAATTGCAGTTGATCTAACAAGAGAGCTGTGTACCATATTTTCCGGCATATAAGTCAGTGTAGTATATAATGTAAATATTCACACATCTTTCCAAATCTTGCTGCATTTCACAGGAAATTTTTGGTCCTCTAAAGGCGTCTTGGTGTATAAATTAACCTACCAGTTTTGGCTGTTGATTTTGGTCTGCAAAATTCAATTTCTATGCTGGAAAATACATTAGTCAATCTACTCAATGTACATGTAACTACTACCAGACTTTGCTGAACAAACTTCCTTTGAGACCACTTCTGTATCAGTGATACAAAAAAAAAAATCGTTTTAATCTGTTCATATATAAATTTTAAACTTTCCATCATTTTATATAAGAACTTTTTGTCAAATTGTTTCAAATACCAGTTAATTAATGAAGTGATTTAAATGAAACCTCTCTAAATTATTGGTTTAAAAAATTAAATGGAGCATAAATATGGCTACAGAAAGAGTTTAAAATGGACAATTCTTAGTTGAAGTCTGTAACTTAAATCTTTGTAGTGGTTCTTTTAATTAGATAAACTCATCAACAACAAAAGTAATTAATACTTTGTGTTCATTTTTGGCTTATTTTACAATCCTCAAATATAGCCTGAACAGTTGTAAGGAGATTTATCCAAACTTATTGTATAGCATGTATGCCATTGTTAAATGCCTTTTCTATTCAAATTGACAAAGGTGAAGTTTTTTTCCTTTCTGCAGCCTTCTCGGCAGAAATACAACAGCTGTGATATGAGATCCTAGTTATAAACTGCACTGTTTTTAATCTATCCTGTACTTGATACACTGTTATTTGCTATTGTTTAACAAGAGACAATATACAACATTGAAACATTGCATTTTGATATCCACTTAAACTGGATATACATTCATGATCTTACTTGTGAATGTATAAATATTTATATATCTACTACTTCCTACTTGTGGAGGAGGCACGTAGGTAGTTTTCAAGATTTATGACAATTGTTTGTTTTGTTCACTATAAGTTGTTGGAAAGTTCAATAGATACCAACTATATGTTATTCACTGCTTATTCATCTTGAAACAATTTCCTGTGAAAAGTGTTTTTATATATGAAGTATTTCCCTGTAATAATTTATATTTAGCTTAATTACAGTAAAAATAATTGAACTATGAGTAACTGTTAATTTTATATCCAGAATTTATATATCTAGGTTTGATTCCTTTCTAATTTTCATAGTTAATATTTCTTAAGTGTAAAAACATTTTGTTATTCTTTACTGTCTTAAAATTAGAGCTATTAAAAAAATCTAATTTACACTGAATATTTTTAGCCTTCCTATTTTTATTATTGCAATATGAACTCATAATGTTCATGTTTTTAAATTAAATAACTTTTCAAAAGTAGTTCAAGTGTTAATCAAAATTACTAGTATTTTATCATAATGGGTTTTTACATCATATGATGAAAAGCATTTGTGAATTAAAAAAAAATATGCTAAAATAAGCTTCAGTAAAATTTAAAGAGAAAAATGAGTTTACTCATTTACTTTGAAATAGACTTAGGAGAGGATAATATGTGATAGTACATGATATAGTGTCAGAATGTGTAGCTAAATGACATTGATATTTTTCTAGTTTACAAGTAATATATCTGTATCTCCTTTGAATGTGGCTAAAATATTAAAAAGTGTATTGGAAAATCTATGTGAAACAAATGATCCTTCAATGAAGCTACTTGTATGTGTGTGTATATATATATTAATTAAATTGCATGAATCATATTTCAAAGGATATAACTTAGTAAACTTTTTTTTACTTGACTTTTCTTCATTTCCCCGTTTGTTTACATCCTATTAACCTCTCTTAACTTTTGGTAAAATGAAATAGTAATTATTCCTACCTGCTTTGTGCAGGGTTCTGTGATATTTCTTCAAATTCCTAATTACTTACGTGTGTTTTGATTGAGTAAATTTATAGCGGAACATTTGCAAGGTTTACGTTTTGTATCATCTGTATTAAGATGTTTTCGCGCATTACCTGTGAAGTTTGGGAGTTTAATAGAGGGGCGGGGTGTCTGTACATAGTATAGACAGGTGCAACACATTGTTTGTCAAGGGCACTAAATGCAAATGGAATTAGTTTTAGAGGAGAACAACTGGGAATTTGTACCATTTATAGGAAATAATTCCTCTCAGTTTACTGAAGATCATTCGATAGTTATTCACTTCAGACATGCAAATAATAAAACTAGTGGCAACTACTGTCTCTTTGACAAACTGGAAGAACATGTTGCTTTTTATGTCAGGTGCGGTATTTTGAAATATTAAATCTAAATTTCCTTACTTGTTTGTAAATGATGATTATATTTGAATCGGCCCAGAAAAATGTTTTCCTGTATTTTCTTCGTTTTGCTTATTTATTATTTTTGTGAATATTTCCCCCTTAAAATTCAGCAATATATCAGATTTGTGCAAGATCGAGGGTGAAAAAATCCAATATGCTTAATTATAGTGATTACTAAAAACTTGGCTGTTTGGTAAGAATTTTGGTGCTCAACCACATAGTTCCAGGTTCGGTACCATTGTGTAGCATCTTGCGCGAGTGTCTTGTACTTTTGCCTTGGACCTGCCAAAACCTCGTGAATGGATTTGGTGAACGGAAACTGAAAGAAGCCCGTCGTGTGAGAGTGTCTGTCTCTTTCCCACCACCGCTTGGCAACTGGTGTTTGTTTACGTCCCTGTTACTTAGCGGTTCAGCTAAAGAGACAAATAGTGTAAGTCTCGGACTTTAAAAGAAAACAAGTATTGGGGCAATTTGTTTATATAAACGCATCAAGGCAGTGCCCCAGCACGGCCGCAGTCCAATGATTGAAACAAGTAAAAAAATAGAAAAAGGTAAAAGTGTTATTAGCTTTCGGTTTATCAATCATCAAAACAGTTTTTGAAAGTGATATTTCAGATGTTGTAATTGTGTTCGTAATACTCAACTAATCTTCAGAATAACAATAATTGGTTTCTCGAATAAGTTCAGTTTATTTCTTAACATAAATCTAAATAGTTAAACAGAAGAAAGTTTTGAACATTTCCATCTCTTTCTTATTTTATTCGACGATTATGTACACGAAACATGAGTCTTGGATTATTTTTAATAGATACACGCTGGTTGCTGCTGGTCTACTTTATTTTACTGTTGACGCTTTGTATATTAAATGTGCCATTGTGGTTCTTAAAATAACTGTGGGGGCGATCACCACCCCCACCGCCGCAGCTAGCCACTGTTTAGCGATGATTCCCGGGGATAGATGGCGTCACTCTCTTTCTCTCTCTCTCTCACACACACACACACTTATATATATATATATATATATATATAATGTGTGCAAGAGAGAGAGAGAGAGAGAGATGCATACACACACACGCGCATACATATACACACATACTGAAAATGTCCCTCAGTAGCGTACGTGTTTACACACACGCTCAGTCGCTCGGCGAGGGTGCGGTACGTTCATGTTGGTTGCCACTCAATTTCTACGATCGTATTGGTCTTATCCGAAAGTATTATCGTTGTTGAACGTACCGTCGGTTGCCGGCAGCTAAAAACGAACGACTGAGCATGCTCTGTGACCTTGGCTTTATATGGTCTGCTGACCTTGTGTTCACCACTGCCGCCGTAGCCACTACTACTACTACTGCTAGTTTGACTATGAATAAGGAGGGAGACGCTCCCCCTATTACTTCCTGTATATCTTTGCCTCCTCCTACTTCCACCGTGCTTTTGTTACTCCTACCAAAACCGATGTCCTCCACCTGCAACGTACGTGCTTCTCTTGCTACTATCTCACTGGTAGTGCTCCCACTGTCACTATATCCACTGTAATACTGCTGCTGCTATTACTGAGTGCTTCTCGTCTGCTGCTGCGATCTGGGCTTCCACTGCTAGGAATGTACTAGTGTGTTGGCCAGCACTGTCGTTAGGATTTGCACTAACACTACTATTAGTAGTAGTAACAACATTAGCGATCCTCCTCGTTGTTCTATAGCTATAACACCAGTTCCTGCAGACTATTTCATCTCCATCCTCGCAGTTTTCTCATTGTGATTATAGCAGCTATTTTTCCCCTGTGGTTTGGCTCGCCTTTTCAGCATTCTTGAAATGCCACATTTTTAAAAGGTAAGCTAGATTTTTTACATATCTGGCCAGAATGAAAACAAACGAGTGGCAGAAAATATAGGTACTGATCTTTTGTGATTGATAAGCGAGTGTATTTTTGTTTTGAGATGAAAATAAACAGAACATAGGAACAAGCACACACGTCAAGGGAGACACATTATTTCGAAAAATGGAAGGGAAGTAAGAACTTGTATGGTAAAAAGAAAAAAAAAAGTCTTAGCTTAAATTTAGGTGGCGAGAAGTAACAATAATGTTTGTAGTTTTCTAAAGAAATTTAATGATGATTGTATTTATGTTTGTTCATGCAAATATATACTATGATGTGTATGTGTATGTATGGAGCAATAACATGCCATGGTGTGTGAAGCAGGGTCCAGTAGTGGTCGCTCGACTGCAGTGGGCCGGGACAAAGAACTGCTATTTATAGCCACTCCTCGCTAGACTTCATTGTCGCCGTTTTCTTTTACTCCTCTCTCTCACTCTCTCGTTCTCTCTCTAATCACTTTTTTTTTTTTACCTTCGTATTTACATTTTTATTTTTTATATCATTTTATTTTCCTCTTCTTTTTCTGTCTCATTAATTGTCCAATACTACTGAAACCGCTGTTTGCGTTTTAACCGAAGTATTTTCCATCAGTTCTGTAACGCTGGTCAGCGGCCAAAATTCCCCAACACTGTTAACCTATTTAGTACTGCTAAATAGGTTACCAGAGTGCTGTAAATTCTATTTAGAAATCACATGGAGCACACACACACACAAATAGAACACTGGATTAGCCATAATATTGGATGCCACTCTTGCACACTATAACAGAATATAACACAGACTATATTATTATTATATCACTTGAAGCAAACAATACTTTACAACACTACAAACACAACACTTTTCGAACGATTGATCAAAGCATACACACACATACACACTACCATCATTCTCCAGTGTTCACTGAATGCTGATTACTGTTTCACTCAGCTTAACAGCTCCAAGTATACTATCTATACAATCTAGTCTTAAGAAAGAAACAAGTTTGTTTATTCTTCTGATCCAATAAAATTCTCAACTTGTCGGATATGTAATGGGTTATTTCCTTTTTCTTCTTCTTCTTCTTCACAATATACTTCGAGTGATATTTTCCTAACTTTTCCTCTCAACAACACGGATATGTTTTTTTTTCCCCCACTTCTGAGCAGTTGTAATCTATCAGATTTCCGGGATTCAAAAATAATTTCCTGTCCTAAGCTTTCTTCTTTATTACCCTTTACAAAATGTCTCTGCCTTGCCTACTACTCATCTTTCATTTTGTTTTCTCCGTTATCTCATTGCGTCTGGTCAACATGGTTTAAGCTTGGATTTGCAATTTATGCTCAGGAACACGCGATAAAAATTCCTGCATATGCTCTGCTTTGCAATTTTTTCTTTTTTGTACAATTGTTTCGAAATATTTATGTTTTTTCATAAGTGATAGGTGTATTTATATGTATGTATATGCATAGGTGAAGGTAGTTATAGCGTGACTGACTCCTTACTAGTTTAGTTGACATGTCATACAACCAGACTTCCACAATCTGGTTACATTCTCACTTGATTTGTAGTTTTTGTTTAATTCGTAGTGTTATCTGAATCTTTGTTTTAGTGTTTATGTTTACTGAAAACTATCGATTAAAAAAAAATATCGATTAGAAAGAAATCGCTTATTTTTTCTTTGCTTTTCCAAACCTTTGTTTTTGGTTTACCTCTTTAAAAGTTCACATTTTCGCCATTACAGATTAGACATAGGGAAATTATATTGTGTTTAGATACGGAAAGAAAAAAATTAAAAACGTTTAATGTGCTGAAAGTTTGTTTTATTGTCAGTATTATCTAGCAGCAGCAGCAGCACGTGTTGGCATGGGAGGAGGAGCTGTCATGCTGTTTCATTTGACGAGCTCCATCACATCGAACTACGTCTGCTTGCTTTAACGCAACAGAACCAGACACACACGCATGCACTCAATCACTTGAAAAAAAAAAAAGTGCAACCATTTTTATCGATGTTGATCAATATTCTCCATTCAGCTTTATAAAGCTACTCTGATCTCGTTTCACATTACTATTTTCAGAGCACTTTAACCTTTTCAGAAAAAAATAAATAAATAAAGCACGCACACAACTTCTCTTGCACACTCCTTATCATCTGCAGTAATGCCACTTTCAAAGTGAAGATTAATTATTGTCATGCTTTTGATTATTGGCAACGTAGTGTTGCTTTTATTGTATCCTAGACTTTTTTTCTCTCTACAACTGCTTCTATCAAAAATAACTAGTATGATTATTATGCAAGTCAACCTACCTCTTCCCCTGCATTTTAGAAAGTGAGTACAAAGTATGGCAGTGCCTGCTTAATTAGTCGGCAGCGCATCTCGACGTTGCTTTTGTTTTCCAAAGACAAAAAAGAAAAAGAAAAAAGTGTCTTTCTACCCAAACCTCTACCTTCCAGTTTTCCAGTTCACTTCAGTCTTTTCAGAAGTAAATTTTCTCATTCTCTTTACAATCCGTTGCTCTGTCATTTCCTCACTTCCTTTTGACTTCTTTCGTTTTCTTATAACTTCTCTTCCTTGTCATTCACCTTTTTTTTTTCTCTCGCTTTCATGCTCTCTCTCGTTTACATAAACGATAGAAAACGCGAAAAAGAAATACACACACACACACGCACACATATATATATAATTCTTTTCCGTGATTCCTCTCGGCTTTATTATTTCTAACTCACCTACATTTCCTATTAGTATTACTGCACGTTCTCGCTATGCTTTTATATCCTACTCTCATTCTCACAGTCTCTTTCACCTCTCCTGGTTTTCCTTTATTTCTACTCGTTTCCTCTTACTCCCCCTCCCTAGTCTTTCTTTTTCCCCTCACACGCTCTTTCAGCTTCGCACATTCTTGTCATTTCCATTTTCCTTTGCTAATCTCTGAGAACGTGTCTAATTATTTTTATTTACATAAGCCTTGTTTAGTTAGATGTTTTATATGTTACTGTGAATGACAATTAAAGGCAGATTTTCCCCCACAATATCAGTCGAGCTCTCTTATTGATTTTAACTAAATTCGCTTGATAGTTCCCGTTCGGAATTAAAAATATCAGCAAGCGACACAATCTTTACATGCTTATAATTATTTGTAGGGGGTTTGTAATGCAGTATGTAGCTCAGCAGTAGTAGCAATCCTGTCAGTAGGAGGGTTGGGCTAGTCCCCTTCAATTCTGCTTCTCCCTCTTCATAAAGACCAATATAGCAGATGACTGAGTCTCATTAGATAAAAAGTGAAGATATCTTGCTTTTTTTTAATTCCCGTTTTCCCTTTCTGTTCATATTTGTTTAAAGTAGGGAACAATCAAAGGGGCTAATAGTCATTAATTTTATAGAACTGGTTTTTCTTTTTAGCAGAATGGATATGCATAAATAAAGCAATTAAAAGATGCTATTGCAATTTTACATCTGAATTACATATCTAGATGTTTATATACCATCTTGTATCCATGAGTTGTGTTGTCAAAATGTTCTCGTATTCATGAATTTCGTTTTATTATTATTATTTAATTATCGGTTATTCCTACATCTCTCGATTATCTGCCATTTTAATTTCACTAAATCTATGCCGAATATATGAATGCCTTAATCATACACGTGAAGATGAAGCTAAACATTTCAAATACTCTTCGAAACAAAGACCTGCATGGTTCGTTACAATTAATTCGGTCGACTACCGTGCCAACGTCGGCAAATGTGTATAAAAGATCACCGAAAGCATACTATTTGCCTTAAGAGATAGTTTCAATGCTAGGTGCTCTTTGTTTTTATATCTCAAGCAAATCTAATCAAAATTTCTTTTTTCGTTTCGTTTCCAGTTAACAGCAAACCTAGCACATTTACTCCATAACTAACACGTTTCCTAATGATTTTCTTTGATCTATATTTTCTCTTTGAATTTGCCATTATGAAGGTTATTTGAAAACGATCTCTCTCTCTCTTTCTCTCTCTCTCAGGCAATAGCAGATGAATTTTCTGTATGTTGCATTTTCATGAAAGTGTCAAAATCGTTTTCCATTTTGTGTGCAGATAAACGTAGTTATATATCTAAAATAAATAAAAGTTTTCCTACAAAGCATGCAAATAAAGTTGACTACATATTATAACAGGTGTGTTAGAAATAAATCATTCATAAAAAAAATTATTGCCGTCAAATTGTAATTGAAAGATAGAAAGTAGTATCTTAATAGTATAATCCTTGACTACATTTTTAATTTCTTGAGATAATTTGAACCTTCCTTTGTGCTTTCAGCATCCTCTTGTAATCTAATAATACAATTTCACTTATTTGCATCTCAGTCTACACACATTTGATTCGTTGAATTCATTAGAATTAGTTTCAATATTAAAATGGTATTTTGGTACTTTTAGTACAGATTATAATAATTCATAATGGTGATTTCTGTATTTTTTAATGACTGTTTGCCAAAGAAGATTTAAAATTGATTTACTAAAATTGTATTGTTAATGTCATCAAAATAATTAGAATTCAGCTTCACTAAATTTTGAATTTACCAATTTTCTTCTTGCATAGCATTTGAGGGAAGGAACACATTTTTCTGGCCTTGGAACCTGCTAAATTTTGCTACACTATTGCTTGTGTTCATGGCCTAGTTATTCAATAAGGTTAATAGATTTTGTATTCATTCAATATTAATCAAAAGAATATAGAGACTGAATTGAAGCTGGATATGCTATCAGATATTCTCTTAAGCTTCAGGAATACTTATTGATTTTTTTTCTTTTTTGTTTTGTTTTGGGTTAGTGTTAAAAGCGGCATAGAAATAATTGTAAATGATTGATTCAGATCTAAATAAATAAATAAACTGTGTAGAGCTGCTATCTATCAGTATTAACAAATTCAGAATTTTTGATTTTGTTCAAAGTCTGTCTTTTGTTTAAAGTCTGCCAAATGCTTTTTAATGAAAGGCCAATTAATTAGAACGTGTGTGTCATCAGGTGTGCTTTTAGTAGGAACATCTATAAAAGTTAAAGGCCAATAAAATATCAGATATACTTTCTAAACTGTTGAACATTGTTAGTTTCATTTCTGTTCCAGAAATCTCTACAGGTATTTTGAAGTCTGTTTAGAAAAAACATTCTCCTGATGTGTGTGTGTAATTTGGTTTAATTTAATCTAGTGTCTGAATTTATTTAAAAAATTCTTTTGCTTATATTTTTGAATAATAAGCTTACTTAAATTCCATTTTTAGTGGAATGGTAATTTTCTTTTAGTTTAAAGGAGGCCAGATAGCTTAATACCTATTATCAGCATAATTCCAAATTATAATTTATAATCTAGACCAAGCATATTACCTTGTCAATTAGCACCCCAACCCACAATTATCATGTAACATTTCATTGAGTATGGATTGTTTTGCACGTTTCTCATTTTGGTAGATTAACATATTGAATATAGTTTGGACACATTGAGTAAGTTTGATTTTTCTAAGAATAATAATTGAATTATATAGCTGAAAATATATTCTCTGGTTTGCTTTGTTAATATACAAATCAATTTTAGCTGCTTATAGTTTCTAATTTAGATTTAATTTTTATTAGAAGAAACAATTAGACAAGATTCTGAAGGCATATATATAACTTTTGTAATCTATAACATTTATATTTGAGCAATAAAATCGAGTAACTTGCATTTTAAACATTTGTGTTGGGTTGATTGTTTGAAGATTATTTGATTTTTTCATATAGAGTTTTTCTTCATCAATTATATTTTTGATTACATATTTTGAAAGAAAATTTTTTTATTAGGAATTAGGAAAATTTAGAAAAAAACATTTTAAACACTGAATGTAATTACTTTGATTTAGTCAAAGAAATATCTAATATAGAAGACAGTATTTCTGTAAGAAAATATTATAGCTGGATAATGAAATTGTGAATGAAGTATTGTAATAATTTGTTTTTGTGCAAAGTAATTTGGTTACCCGCATTTTAGAGCATTTTCATCTTTTAAAATGCACAACAATCTTAGCTGTATGTAGTTGCTTGTTCAAATCTGAAAACTTTCTTGACTGAATTCTCTAAAATGATTGGTAGTTGTGTTAGCTTCATAAAATTTAGTTTTGGCTCTTAAACCATCTAGTTGATCTTTAAAACATCTTATTGCCCTTAAAACATTTTGTTGGTGTATAAGTAAATTTTTTATTGCTATAATTATATTTTGGTATGATAAGCCTTTTGTACATAGAAAGTGGGTTGAAGGAATTTATTAATGTTGAAGAGTTTTTTGGATAATACTGTTCAGAACAAAGTTTTGGAGGTTGTTCTATCCCCGAGATCAAGCAAACCCATGTTCAAAAGTAGTCCACCTTTGACTGTCTTGTCTTTTAGCTTTCTTCAGAGTCTACCTTGAAATACATCATTGAATTTGTTCTTATGTTGATAGAATGTAGTTTAGGGGATTTAACATCTATTTTTAATAACTGCGTGACTTGTAAAGGTTCTTTTGTGAGCTTGAAAGTTTGGAAGTTGATGTATTGGGTTTGACTAGTTACAGTGAACATGTCTATGAGGCATCTTCATTGAGATTCTGGTGCTATAAGCAAGTTGAATAGTTGAATTTGGTGTACTAATTGATGTTGAAGAGAATACTAAGGATGGCAATGAGCCAGAGATTGGAAGAATTAGTGATAAATGTACTCAATCAGTTCAATTTAGTTAAATGTGTGGGAGTAAAAATACAAGAAAATTTCATCTTTACAAATAGTAAACAATTGTTCACAAACAAGATAGTCTTTGATTTTGAAAATAATTCTTATTTTCTTTTCATTTTTATAAGGAAATTGTGTGGCATGAATGAGAGATATTCAATTGGAAGTTGTTCATGAGATAAGGAAGTGTATATTATTTTCCTCTGGTGTTCAGAATTAGGTCACTTCTGATAATTATTTTCAAGATGAAAATCTTGATCGTGATTTGAAATAGGAATGTTAAAAGATTTATTAATAGAAGATTTGAAATATTACTTGTGCAATCATCTATTGATATATTCATATATTGCATTCTGTAAGATGTGCTCTTTTCCCTTCCACTAAATAAGATTTTCAGAAGTTTAAGCAACAAATAGCATTCTAAATATCATACATAACAAGCTTCACAAATAGCATGATAAATATCAGTTCTAGCATCACTCATTCTATCCTCAATTATAACTTGAACTCTATTGTGTGCTCTATAGTCTTTTGGGATAGATTTTACAAAAATTAATCTACTCCTTTCCTTCAAATTAAGTAGGAAAAGTGATGTCCAATGAGTCATGTGTTGATTATATCTTTTGTGGATACATTCAGTTTAGCTAATAATTAATACAAAATATTTCTCTCTTTGGGTTTTTTAAAGTTGCGTTTTAGTTGTGAAAGGGTTTGTACTACTTCAGATGTTCCAAATAATGAAAAGATAGCTTTAACAAAGTTAATATAAAATTTTTAAAAATTAAGGAATAGCCTGAAAAACTGAAAAAGAAATGCTAATTTTCTATCATGCACAAAGATAGTATGGTTATTTATAATTTCCCTGAACACTACATTTTTTTAAAATAGCATTCAGCCTTTAACTAATATTTGTCATTGAGGTCTTCATGCTGATTTATATATATGATTTTACGTGCCCCCACCATATAACTATATATATATATATATATATATATAGTTGGCGTTAGGAAGGGCATCCAGCTGTAGAAACATTGCCAGATAAGACTGTAGCCTGGTGCAGCCTTCTGGCTTCCCAGATCCCCGGTTGAACCGTCCAACCCATGCTAGCATGGAGAACGGACATTAAACGATGATGATGATGATATATAATTATGTGCTGGGGTCATGTAAAAAGTACCCTTTGCGTGTTGGGCCTCATGGAGTCAGTGACATGAAGCTAAGTGAGATCATAGTTGTGGCTGACACCAGTGCCATCTGACTGGTACACATGCCAGTGGCACATAAAAAGCACCATTCGAGTGTTGGGTCTCATGGAGGCAGTGACAGGTGACCTAGACTCTTGGTGATATACTATGCTTGTGTTGACCTGTCAAGCCAAGTGAAATTGTAGCTATGGCTGATACCGGTGTCAGGTCAATGGCACCTATGTTGGTGGCACATAAAAAGCACTCACTACACTCTCAGAGTGGTTGGCATTAGGAAGGGCATCAAGCCATAGAAATTGTGCCAAATCAGATTGGAACTTGGTGCAGCACCCACCCATCTGCTTACCAGTTTTCAGTCAAACCATTCAGCCCATACCAGCATGGAAAGCAGACATTAAATGATGATATATATGGTGTCTATTGACTTGCTATCAAGCATGACTATATTTTGTACTTCTTTCCTCTCCTTTTAAGATGTAGTGCCTTCCTGTTATGGGCTCCCAGAGTGGTGAAGACAAACACCAATATAGCAAGACCTATATTTAAGTGGAGGATGCAACTACATGGACTGGAAGGTTACGATTGCTTCTGCTTATGTTACATATTCCTTGTGCTCTCATAAGCAAGGAAACTGTATGCAAGTTGTGGTATTTCATTGTGGCAGACACACATTACTCTAACCATTGTAATACATGGTTTACCAGATGTTTGTGATTTCAAGAAGCCAGTCTTGACTTGTCCTGGAAAAAATAGATACACAAACTGCCAACAAATTTTATATATTTGACATATAACATGCACACTTGTTACAGAAAAAAACATCAAATAATTCCCAGAAATGTGAAATTCAGTGTTTTATTGGAAAGTATCTCATCTCTTTCTATGTTTATATATAGGGAGAGAGATATTCATGCATGACTGAATGATTAAAAAGCTTTCCATTTGCAGAGTTCAGCATTTAATCACAATGTACATCATCTTGGGCAAGTGTCATGTTCCTTGCCCTTGCTTCAATTGCCTTGAAAATGAAATTGAGTAGATAGAAACTCAAGTCACCTGTTAGATAGACGGTGACTGCAAGTTGGAGGCCAAAGAATGTCATGCTGAGTTTACTCAAATATTTAATTAAAAACATATAAGTGTTTGTGGAATGCTCAGCTACTGAGTTTCTATAAGAGAGTTGCTAGGAAGAAATAGTTTCCTCTTCTAGCATATGTTAGATCAGTATAAGCAGAATTCCTTTCTATGCTATCACAGTGAAAACAACTCTCAGGCATTTCCCAAACCCAATATTTTAGGCTGTAACTCCTCTCACTTTTAATTCTTTCTCCCTCTGTCCTTCTCTGAGAAGATTAAACTTGCCAATAACTTTATCTACATTTGAAAATTCAAAGAATATAAGACTTAGTGCACCATTGAGTGATTTAGTAAATCTGTTATCTTTATAATGTTGAACTTTTCTTAAAAACCAACTCCCGAACCCCTTAGAATTCAGTTTACTCTGTCAAATGTAATGCTTATTCACATTGCTTTTTATTAATCGCACATTTATCTCATAGCCATGAAATTTCAATGATGTGGTCCTTTATTTTTTTAGAATGAATTGTAGGGTAGGATGAGAGGCTCGATCTGGCTAGTTTGAACATAAAACAGGTAAAATATTTGGGCCTGATATGGCCAGTTTAAATATTTAAAGGGTTAAATATAGACACTTTTTTAATTCATTTCTAGTTGATAGTAAGCTTGAATTTCTGTAGGTTAATTCCTATAGTGTAAAATCTGTGCATGGATGTAGTTCTGGCTAGTGAGCATTGGCCAAAGTGCTTTCTTTAACACTTGACAGTTTCTGTCTACCAAATCCATATCAGGCTCAAATATTCTACATGACTAGATCCAGCCTCTTATACCTTGTCCTACAATGTCACTCTAAGAATAAACAATCACATTATTGAAATCTTTAAGCTACAAAATAATACATCATTATTTCAAAACAAGCTGAATAAATGAGCATTACATTTGACAGTAATCTGAATGCTAAAAGGATAGTTACTGCATGTTACCAATACAGTGTATGTCAGGCCAAATGGAGGAGCCCCTACATCCAACCTTTTAGAATGAACAAATTTTCCTCAAATCATACACTACTATCTTTTGAAAGGACACATATTGGACATGTTATACTATTCCAAATGAAAGGATGGCCTGGTTATGGCTGGAATGACTTTGAATCATTGATGTGTTCTATCTGAGTTTGAGTGACCTATGGCTACGTAGCAGCAACAAATTGGTATGTTTGTGTATTTAGATATGAATATGTTTTCCTGGAATGTTTTTATATCAAGATTTATAAGAAAAAAAGTTTCAACATTTTAAAAATTTGGTAAATATTTTCCATTTATATATTTTTAGAGTTGAAAAAATTTTGGTCTCAACTGCCATTTATGCTACTTGTCTTGAGTATTTTGTTGACTCCTGAATTGCTAACTTCAAGGCTCAAGAATATAGACATCTTCCCTTCGATTAACCTTAAAGGACTGTGTTGACATAATGGAACACAAATTCTAAGTTGACAAATGAAGGCGCTTCTTTTGGTGAAGTTATTGACAGTAAACAAAAAGTAGTGATTGTATGGTTGTGCTATTTTTAAAAGAATATAGCAGATTTTCTCATTGATTTTCACAAATGAGGGTCCATCAGTCTTTTTTTCTTTTATTTCTTTTGATTTTTTCATTCTAATGTCTGTCTCTTATGAGACTTTAATCAAGCCAACAATTTTCAGATGGGCCATGAATGATTGTTACACTAAGCAACTCTTGTCTTTGCTCTCAGTTCTTTAAAATGATCCATACAGCTTAATTCATAGTTAATTATGGTTTTGTAGCAAGTTCACCTATGTTCATTATGATTCTATGCAGCCTTTCTCACTTTCAGGTTAGCTTAACCATGGTTTTCCTACACTTCTTCCATCATGGGACTGGCTATACATGAGGGATTTTTGAATTCTGTTGACACTCATTCTGAGAACAAGATCAATCGATCTTGAGATTACAATGCAAAGGACTCAATACCACCTATTTTACATTTAGAGATTAAGTCAATATTAAAAATTCTGTTATCCAGGCTGTATCTGCAAATGGTCCCAAGGCATTGCTTATGAAAGACATCAAGCTTATTTGATATGTGATTGATAGGACACCCAAGATTCCATTCTGCACAGGAAAGCAGAAAGGACTGCAGCTTCATAAACATTAAGTTTTGCTTCAAATGAGATTCCCTAGTCATTCCACAGAAGATTATATATATATATATATATATATATATATATAGTAATCCCTCAACTATCGCAGGTGTTACATTCCAAAACCTCCCACAGAAATAATTAAAATTTAAAAAAATATAAATACCTAACAGCTGCAGAAACCTGGATATACTGAGGAGTCTGCGATATAAATTTACATATATTAGTCAGAAAAATTCACAATGTACTGAGTGCACAATAGGTGAACTGCAATATGGTGAGGGATTTCTGTATATATTAATTGACAGGTAGATAGGTATATAGAAGTACTGAAAAGCAATGTATTTTCAAGCAAATAGTCTGTCATGTCATGTGGCCTTAGTGGTTAGGGTATTCAGCTCATGTGTATTCTTGAGCCAGACACTTTATTGCACATTGCTCCAGTCCACTTGGCTTACAAAAATGAGTAGTATCTGTATTTCAAAGGGCCAGTCTTGACACAATAAGTGTTACACTGAATCTCCCTGAGGACTACGTTAAAGGTACACATATTTGTGGACTGCTCAGCTACTTGCATGTTAATTTCACAAGAAAGCTGTTTGATTGATTGGATCGACTGGAACCCTCATCGTCATAACTGATGTACCAGTCTGTCATATCACAAATAGGTTACAAGTTGATAAAAGATGTACTTATAATCAACCAATCAGCATAGTGTTAATGACTAAGTATTAATGGGGACAAACATTGTTTGTATATGCTCTATTTGATAGCCTGTGAAATACAAGGACTTTAGCATGATGCATATTTAGCATTGCATATTTTTGCAACACCTGCAGGGGAAAACAAATGTACAGTATATTCTGATGGTGTGAGTATTCAGAAATGCTAAAAGTGGTTTAACATATTCAAAAACTGATTTTGATATTTTTTTACATGAGTATCAATCAGAAAAACCAATTGTTTTCAATAGTGACACATTGAAACAGCAGTTCAAGATCTGCACCAGAGTCTTGGAGACTTGTCCCAGAGGTTTGAACCTTGATTCACTGTGCAAAATTATCTCAAGTACATTGGGAAATTGTATAGAAAATGAAACAGTACATTCAATAATTTGCAAATGAAGAATGAACAAACACCTTTTCTTAATTGAATTGTATTAAATGATGAGAAATGGATAGTCTATGCCAGCAATAAACATAAGAAGTAATGCTCTTTATTCTTAAGCCTTGAAGTCAGCAATGAAAATCCAGTTTCAACATCCAAAGTAGAACACATTAAGTAATGTCCACCTTGAATTATTGGAGCAAGGGAAAAGCATTACTGCAGAACTTTGTCAACAACTTGAATGTGTGAGTCAAAAAAACAAACCATTTCTAGTCAAGAGAGGAGTCATCATCCTTTCACATAATAATGCAAGGCCACAATGTAGGTAATTCAAGAAAAGATAAATTCATAACGCTAGGAAGTTCTACCTCACTTTACCTACTCACCAGACCTAGTACCATGAGATTTTCATTTATTCAGGTCAGTTAACACTTTGCCAGTGGAAAACATTTAGAAGAGTGGCACACCACACATTTCTCTCTTCTAAAGAGCCTGATTTTGTTTTGCTCAAGGAATCAGAAAACTGGTTTCAAAGTGGAAAGGTGTTATTGCTAACTATGGTGATTATATTTCAATGGATAAATATAGTTATGTTTTATGCTGATTTGATACTCCTAATATATCTTTATATCAACATTATTTCCATGTTGGCATGGGTTGGATGGTTTTTGACAGTAGGTGGCAAACCAGGAAACTGTGTCAAGCTCAACTGTCAGCTTTGGCATGGTTTCTATGACTGCATGCAATTCCTAACACCAGCCACTTTGTGTAAGGTATACATACATACATACATACATACATATGTATATATGTATTTTTATATATATGTACTTATATGTGTATAGATATATATTCATGTATATATGTATACAAACACATATACATGTGTGTGTATATATGTATACAAACACATATACATGTGTGTGTATATATGTGTACACACACACAAGGTTAGAAAGAAAGTTCTGTTACATTCAAAATGGGAACAAAACAAATGCTGTTGTAACTTTCCTGAAGACTGTGCATCCATAGGTAAAACTCAGAGCAGCAAGAGACTGGCTTGATCAAAATGAAATATTGATTTCAAATTTTGGTACAAGATCAGTAATTTAGAAGGAAGAAAAAGTTGATTAAACCAACCCCCAGTGTTCAAGTTGTACTTATTTTATTGACCCTGAAAGGATGAAAGACAAAGTCAGTCTTGGCGGAATTTGAACTCAACGTAAAGATGGCTAAAATGCTCTTAAGCACTATGCCTGGCATGCTAATGGCTCAAGCACTATGCCTGGCATGCTAATGGCTCTACCAGCTTGCCACCATCAGTCAAAATAAAATAAGTACTTTTTCGTGTTTCTGATGGTCAGCACTAAACAGATACATATATGTGTGTGTGATACAAACAGACACATGTCAATTCTTCTCCGATAGAATAGTCCACTAATATATGGAAAACTTATCTGTCTTCTGAGAACATGCTGTATGTACATCTATTCTGGAAACAGCTGTAAGAGACTGTCTGCACACCTTCCTTGTTTCTATGATATAATGTATTCTAACAACCCTATTGTAATACCTCTACAATTATGTTTAGTTGTATAAATTTCATGCTCTAAACTGATGCTAATTGTTTACCTTTTCATTCATTCCGTTGTAGATGTTGATATCTATGTATAAATAGATGTGAGACTGTATAATATATATATATTTATTTATGTGTGTATATATATATATGTATATATGCCCTCGCATATATACGTTGTGTGTATCCCATCCTTGCCTTCCAATTTGAGGAGTAGATAATGCAGTCGCTTAGGGTTCAAAGGCCTATAGCTTTTCAGTATCCTATGTAAAGAGACATGCACATTGTAGTGGGAGAAGTTTTCAAGAAGCAACTAGACCTCTCCCTCTAGAACCACGAGCTTACTTCATGGCAAGAAACACAACTGAAGGCTGCAACTTCGAACTCCCTCATTCACCAAATGCCCACTAAAGGAGGAAGATCAGTAAAAAGTGTAGCAACATTGATGATGATCCAGCTTAGCCATAGCTCGTGAGGTGAGACAAAACAAAAGTTAAGGTATATACATGTCTATTTATAAATATATCTGTGTGTGCGTACCTCTCTCTCTCCACACACACATATTTAAATGAAGTTCCACTATCTTTTGTTGAAAATCCTACATGGATTGTGTTTATGGTGACTGAATGTTTGTGCTATGCATTAGCCCACTTCTGTCAAATCGATGTAATACAGGTGCATGTGAGATGTGAAAGTGATCACAGGGTAACATGAGATGAAATGTTTTACTCAAGACAATGTGCCACTTGGTACAGAAGTTGAAACCATGATCTTGTGTTTGTGAGTGCAACACTAACCACTAGGTCGTGCATACTCACTGTCTGTGTTGGTAAAATCCCGTACAGATTGTGTTTATAGTGATCAAATGTTAGTGGTGTACATTATTAACTCACTTCTATCAAATTGACATCATACAGGTGCAAGGTTTGCTGTATGTTGAATGTGGAAGTGATTACAAAGTAACCTGAGATGAACTGTTTTGCTCAACAACATAATGTGCCACTTGGTCCAAAGTCTGGTCATGTATTTGTTAGTGCAATACTCTAACCTTTAGGCCATGCATTCTCACTATGCATATATATATATATTTATATATATACATGACCAGGCTTTGACTTCTGGACCAGGTGGTACATTGTGTTGTTGAGCAAAACAGTTAATCTCAGGTTACTTTGTAATCACTTCCACATTCAACATACAGCAAACCATGCACCTGTATGATGTCAATTTGATAGAAGTGAGCTAATGTACACCACAAACATTTGATCACTATAAACACAAACTGTACGGGATTTATATATATATATTTATATATATATATAGTCCAACCCATGCTAGCATGGAAAGCGGACGTTAAATGATGATGATGATGATTGGCAATTTCTTGATCAATATAAACAAATCATTTGTGTGGTTGTTCAGCAATTTCTTGCCAAACAACCACACTGATACTTTGTTTATAGTGATCAAATTCTTGTGTTCACATAAGCTCACTCACTCCATCAAATCGACATTAACTTGTATAGGTGTACCATATGCCACATGTCAGATGACAAAATGATCAAAAAGATATATATATATATATATATATATATATATATATACACACACACACATACAGATATGCACACCTGTGTATATAGTTGTGTATCATTACTTCTTGTATATATACTGTTTGTAGGCAAGATAATATGGTTTACATCCTAGGTAATATCTATTTACAGACATGAAGAAATTTTATCATTGACAAAAAACATGGTATCTTGCCTGTATATGGTGTATATATATTAAGTATGATACATAGTACTTTTATTGCATATGACAGGTTTTTATTCAGGATGCCAACTATTTGCAACATCAGTGAATAAATTGTTCAGTTCCTATATATCATAGGTGAGAGATTTCGCTTAGGAATGTGTCTATGAGTTCATCATTGATAAGGCCCAAGAAAGCTGAAATGCCTAAGGTACTTTTGCTAGCTACTGCAGGTGGTATGGTTTAAAAAAGAATTTTTTTAGGTATCCCTCTAATGTATATTGTTTTTAACACAATGTCTATAAGAGACTTTTCTTGGATGAAAATTGTATCTTGTCTGTGGACATTGTTTAATACTTTGTTACCATATTTCTGTTGAAATACTGCTTTTGTTTCAATTTATTTTGAAAATAATGAAGATTTTAGTAAAATAATTGTATATATACACCCACATACATGTGTCAGAGAGATTAGTCCTGGATAGGACATTAAATTACATCTGTTAGTGGGACCCTGGCATAGAGGTCCAGGGTTTTGAGGAGTGTGGAACCAGCTCTTTGCCATTATTGTTTTCAAGTCCACTCTGATCTAGAGTACTATCATCTATTAGGATCCCAGCTATGGGTTAACTAGCATGTGAACCACTGGGAGTGAAGAACCCCTAATTCTTGCTATAACTTCCTTCTAGGACAAGGTAAACTTGTATAAAAAAAATTAGAAGTGCAGTTGGTTGATTTCTGTTTATCCCAATCTCTGTTGTGCCACTGGTTTTATAGCTGTTTGCACTGAAAGGTGGGTTCAGTGCCGTGCAATACTTTATCCACTAAAAAGCAAATTCATGCATGGGAGCTTCTTGGATTCTGTGTGTTAGTATGGGCCTACTGACTTTAGGATGTTCCCTTCCTTGGTCATAATTTGATTTCCACCATATATGTATATATATACATGTCTGTATGTATCTATGTATATAAATGTGGGAATGTGTGTGTGTATGAATATTTGTTATAATAAAAACAATTTTACTTTAATTTGAGGAATTAATCTATATATATATATGTGTGTGTACCTATATTTATGTGTGTGTGTGTGTGTATGTATGTGTATATATATAAGTGAAAAATGTATAGTAAATGCATAGATGAAAAGTAAAAAGCATATAATGTATATTGAGTCCACAAACGGACAGAAGACACACAGAAGGTCCCTAATTCTTCATCAGTTATCAGCTATATGATATTACTCAGTCTTACACCATTAATGATATACACACACAGAAGTTTTTTTCAGTGTCCTTCTATGAAATCCACCACTCACAAGACTATTTGACCCAGGGTTATTGTAGAAGACACTTGCCCAAGGTGCTACTCAGTGGGACTGAATCTGGAACCATGTGTTTGGGAAGCAAACTTTGTAACACAGCCACATGCACATGTGTATATATATCATCATTGTTTTAACATGTACCATCCCATGGCTACATGGGTTAAATGCAGCTAGGTTGGGGCAGAGTTCTTTCTAAAGCTGGTTGACAACCTTCACTAGTTTGTAAGCAAGTTTAATAATGTCACTGTGTAACAAACAACTAACAGCCCAGACATGTTTTCTATGAGGGAACTGGAAGCAGATAACACTGTTTGAAGAGCCTATTGTTTAAAAAGATCACACAACATGTCAAGACATGTTGGAAAGCTCAGTTATTCTTTTATGGTTGACTACAAGCCTGTGACAGGTTAAAGTCATTGTTTATAAGCTGGCTAACACAACAGATACACACTCACTTGCACATTCATATGTGCTTGCGTATAGATGTGGACATGATTGTGTGATAAAAGTTTATTTCCTAACCACATGATTCCAGTTTAAATCTTACTGCAGCAAGGGTCTTCTAGTATAACTCTGAGTTAACCAAAGCCTTCTGTGTGGATTTGGTAGATGGAAACTGAAAGCAGCTCATCATATGTATGTGTGTGTATACATTACTGTCTCTTTGCTTTGACATTGTGTGGTGGTTGTAAGCAAGTGTCACTGTCATTTCCAGTCCTCTGTGGAAACTTTTCTGGTATGGGAAAATATTACTGTACTTGGAAACGGGTGGGTGAGAGTTAGTGAAGAGAAGAGCAGCTGACTATAGAAAATCTACCTCAGCGAATTCCATCTGACTCATGCAAGCATAGAAAAGTGTATATTAAAATTATGATGATATATATACAATGGGCTTCTTCAGGTGCCAAGAACTATAGTATAAAACAAGAGCCCATGGTTCCACAAAGTGGGACTGAACCTGAAACCATGAGGTTATGAAGTGAACTCCTCAGCCACATGTCCATGGCTGCATGAGTGTGTGTGTGTGTGTGTGTGTGTTTGAATACCCATTGTCATTATCATCATTTGGTATCCATGTTCAATGTTGGCTTGGGTTGGATGGTTTGACAGCCTCTGATGGGCCCAAGAAATGTTTTGTACTATAAAATCTGCTGTTGTATGGTTTCTAGGGCCAGATGCCATTTCTAATGCCAACTACTTTACACTGCATTCCAAGTGCCTTTTTTGTGGAACCGGCTTGCAAGACTGAGCTCTGAGGGGTTAAATGATGAGAGACGGAGCCAGAGAAGTGGTTTCTTTCTGTAGAGGAACTTTATTGTTACTCACATTTTAGAAGAGTGGATGGTTGTGATAGATGTAGTGCTGAAAAGAGATAGTAGTGATGATGAGATATGTAGGTGGTCCTTCAAAGTACAAGAGAAGAGTGAGAAGTGTCAGAGGAACAGGAAGTGTAGGTAGATAGAGATTACAAGAGTGTATGGGAGAATGAAAGACAGAGAAGGGGAATGGGTGATGGAAGAAATGTAATGAATGAAGAACAAGTTTTAAAGGGTTATAAAGAGGGAACATATAGTGTGTGGGTATATATATAAACTTATTTTCTACATTATACCTTATGTATATATAATGTGACATGATAAAACTCCAAGTTTCGGATGCCGAGGTGGAAATCCACCAATAATTGTCAGGTATTATATTTACAGATAAATTCCTCTATTTACATAATATCGAGGTCTCTTTCATTCTTTTGTTGTCTTACCATTTTTATCAATATATATATATAAACTTATTTTCTACATTTTACCATATATATATATATATATATATATATATATATAAGGTATAATGTAGAAAATAAGTTTGCTGGTAAGTTTACCATTTACCCAAAGGCTTGTGCTGAGTAGAAAGTTCCAAATGCCATTCTTTTTAAAAAAGTTATCAAAGCTTGGATAGGTTAGAGTTTGAAATTTGAGCCATGTTATAGTAATATTGAACACAGTTTATATATACGTACATGCATACATACATGTAAATATATAGACTCAAATTTACATTTATATGCATTTTAATGTATAAGTGTATGTATATATATGCCAGCATGGAACATGGATGTTAAATGATGATGATATATGCATATTAATTATATGTTACAGGAGATGTAGGTTCACATCCCACAGGTAGCCTTCAACTTCTACTAGAGGTTTTTTTAACCCAGTAGTTACATGCTGTTATAGTTTTAATTGCTTCAAGATTCACTGTTCCAAAGCAATTCATGTTATCTCAAACCTGGTAAATAATTATGATGTTAATGTGTGTTTGTATATGTGCCTTTTTTGTTTTCTTGTTTTTGTCAGTTTTTCCTGTGATACCATTATTTTACACTAGCAATGTATATTGAATATTGGTGTTTGCTCTTTCTCTAGTTAAGTTGTTGATCATTCTTTTCCTATTAGTTGATTTCTCTAATATACCTAGCTTTCCTACATCATTACTTGTTTTTATTGGTAAATTGGTGGTTTCTCTTTTTTTTTTTTCACTGTCTCGCACTGTCACATTTTGTTTTCCAATTTGATTGGTGTTCTGGTATTTTCTGTTTGACTGTTATCATTTTCTCCAATTTCAAAATTCCAATTCTGTTAACTACTCTGCTCACTGAATTCTTATGTCAATTTCATGTTGACTATTCAGGTGATATGTCTGATGTCTTTGACTATTTTGCTAGTCACTTTTTTCTTTTTGGTCTTTGTAGTTAGCCATTTTTTTTCATTGGTTAGTTTGTGGTTACTTTTTTATTGTTGTTGTTGTCAATTGGGTTTGGCATTACCACATTTAAAACGCTAGTATATCATTGGTCAGTTACCATTTTTGAAATTCAGACTAGTTAAATTTGTGTGTGTGTATGCAATATCACCTCATTTCTTCTCTTGAGCAAGCATATTTGTTACATAATTATGTTGTATTTTTTAGAATTACGCATATCTCAGTAGTGTTCTTATTGGAATAAAGAGCAGACTGCAGATTCACTGCAAACATAACATCACATGGTACCTGCCACATTGTTAATGAAATAATTATACTTATTGTCAACTGCAAAGTAAATATATAGTGTTCATGACATTTTTTGTGTGCATTATTATTACTATTATTAATATTATTATTTGGTCTTACTAATTATTTCAACTAAAGTTATTACATTCCATCAGATTTATTAGCTGAATAACAATGAATCAAGTTTACTAAGAAAAGAGCTGTTCATGCATTATTTACACTCATGTCTATTACTAATTTCTACTCTTGGATTTTTATCTTTAATTGGTGTTTGACAATCATATTGCTCTAATAATAAGTATGATCTTGTTTGGTTTTAAGAAAGATTTTTGACCTTTTCAAGCGCTGTTTTTGAAATCTTATAAAAACAAAAAAACTAGAAAAAATATATAAGTAGCTTCTTCTTAGTGCAGATAATTTGATTAATTTTGTATTGTTAGATATGTTGTAGACCAAATGTCAAGTTGATGGCTAGCCAATTTATAGTACATCAGTTTACCTTAGATAATACCAGCTAACATGAAACTTGGAGACAGTGGGAGTGGGGAGAGGGAAATGGAGAAAAGGAAAACCTGCAACCAATTTTTTATCTCTTACATAAGACCCTCTCTCCTTGCAAATAGTCTATATTGATTTGATATCAGACTTGCAACCTATTAGCTGCTTAAGACCAGGCTGCTGACATTGTAATGGATTTATTACTGGTTGGGATATGATCAATCAGTACTTATGTACTTCAGCCTTGATATGTAACATGCATGTTTTATCTAGCAGCTGAAAAAAAATGCAATTAGACTATTTTATGTATATGTAATATATATATAAAATGTTTTTATTTTACAGACTACAAAGATCATTTGTATAAGCAGTTTAGTTTCTAATATATGGATATGTTCCTTAAAACATTTTCTTGTCAGAAATGTTGAAATCTAATTATTTTATAGACTTTTTGTTAAACTTTTCTGACTCACTTTTCAAAGATTTTGTATTTTTATTTTGAAATATAAACTGTTTGTACTTCTTCTCTGTGGTTGAGATAACTGGGTAAAATAAAGAATGTGTTTGTAAATTGGTGCAAAATCTCAATTTAATCCTTAAATAGATAATAGATTAAGTATTAACATCACCACTGTTGCAAGCACTTGAATCAGGTATATTGCTATAGATGCTTTGACTGTAAAGGGTCAAAGAAATAGACCTTGCTAAGTTAAAATAAAGACAGGGAGTGGGTATTATTTGTTTTTGGATTAGATTCTCCCCCCTCTTTTTTTAAACTACTTCAAAAACAAAAATGTTGCTTATATTTGGTTACTTTATGATCTGAGTTCAAATGCTGCTGAATTTGACTTGGCCTTTCATTCTTTCAGGGCCAATAAAATAAGTAGAGTTGAGTACAGGGGTTGATGTAATCAACTTAATCCATTCCCTGAAATTGCTGACATTGTGCCAAAATTTGAAACCAGTATTATAAAATATAATTGTAATGTTTTAAGAATTTAACCATTTTGTAACTAGTTTATGTATTTGATTATCATGGATTCTCCCATAAAGGTTTTTAATATAGCTTGTTTCTTGTTAACACCTATACATACTAATTATACTAAGCTTCTTCTTTACACTTAAAGAATTAAATAAAAACATTGAAATTTCATTAAGTAATAATTTACTACTTAGGTGAACATTTTTAATAATTATTTAGAAGTGTGTGTGTGGAGATTGGGTTTTAAGTACGTAATTTTCTGTATTTCTCATAACTATTTGTTCATTGCAATCAATATCCATTAATACATAACTTATAAACCTTGTATAATCCTATACTAAAAAATCTCTGAAGGGAATTTAAAAGCTTTTCAGTTTCTTCCAAGAATTCATTTAACTTGAATGTCTTTTCACTAGTTTATTCACTGTCAACAGCACTCATACTAGATTAAATATTATGAACAATGAAAGGCATGTTGTTTTCATCATCCATTATACACAATAAATGATTTTTGTAATTATTAAAATAAGGTTTAGGAAATAAGCAATGTACATTCTGACATTAATGCTTGTTATATTAATACCAGAGTGTTACTTGTCATATGACAAGTAACTTTGAAGTAGACTTTTGACACTATGGGTATATCAAGAAATATAATTACTAATTTTTAAAAATTACCTTAAAATAAAATTGAATTAAATAAACTTCTTACTTGCACATTCAAGCATTTACTTATACATTTCACTTAAGTGATAAAGTTTATTTTTTTAGATTTCTTGCTTCATTTTTGTTTCTTTCTCAATTCACCAGTTATATATGTTCTTTAAGTGAGGGCGCGTGGCTTAGTGGTTAGGGCATTCGGCTCATGATCGTAAGGTTGTGAGTTCGATTCCCAGCGACGCGTTGTGTCCCTGAGCAAGACACTTTATTTCACGTTGCTCCAGTCCACTCAGCTGGCAAAAATGAGTTGTACTTGTATTTCAAAGGGTCAGCCTTGTCACTCTCTGTGTCACGCTGATTTTCCCCGAGAACTACGTTAAGGGTACACGTGTCTGTGGAATGCTCAGCCATTTGCACGTTAATTTCACGAGCAAGCTGTTCCGTTGATCGTATCAGCTGGGACCCTCGTCGTCGTAACCGGCAGAGTCTTTTTTTTTAATGTTCTTTAAGCAAAAGAATTCTATAGTTTTTTTTAGAACAACCATCAATGTCTTTTGTTCACAATATTAAAATCAACTTCCACAATTTTAAAATCAACAAGGCAAAAAATTTTGTTTTAATTTTTAACCCCCTTTTTAAAATAAAGTGAAAATGTTTTTTCCCCTAGTGTGTACACCAAGTCATATGTATTTGTGCTATTTAGATTTCTTAAATTATCTGTATGTATGTGTATATTTATCCATTGTAAATACTGTCATTTCCTCTTCTGTCTATGATGCTTTCTCTCTCATTATGTGTGTGTGTAGTGTTTTTTAACTCATTGCTTGCTACCAAGCCTAGTATGTGTATTCATCCAGTACTTTTTATCCTAACTCTCTCTCTCTCTCTCTCTCTCTCTCTCTCTCTCTATGATGTAAAGTGTACCTGGAGAAATCACCCAAATGACCAACATCTGTGTTGGCTATTATATAGAAATTTATTTAGTACCTGACTTCATAAGTTTGTTACACTGTTGGGTTACATAGCAAAAGTTGTAAGATTTAAAAAATATGTGTGTTTTGGTAGTGGGTTCTACTTGTTTTATATAGGTACATAACAATGCACGCATTTTTTTAAAATCATACATTCGTATAGTCTAATTCTGTATACACTTTCATTCATCTTCTTTAATTTATCACTAAAATATTAAGAAAGCACACCACCACTTAATTGTGACAGAATACTAAACCTTTTCTTGAAAACATACCAAAACAATTTCAATATTTAACTATATTCATTCAGTTCCTGTGAAATTGCATTGAATTGGGTTTGCTTTCCCAGCTTCTGTTCTGCTCATTCTCAAAACCTCAAGATATATAAATGCTGGATAACAATTTGTTGTTGGAAATATTAGAACTTTTGCAAGCAACTATTGAAGTTGACTGGGCTAATTTTTGAAACTCGGATCTTTGATTCAATTCATTGACAGACCAATGGAAAGTCTGAAATTGCAGGTGTTTCTTTTTTAACATTATACCCAAATTATTATAGTTTTATCATAAGAAATTTTGAGAAAATTGAATTATTTCAGAAATATTTTAACTGTTATCAAACGCTCGTTTTTTTTTTTGTTAGTTTCTTAATAAAATAAACAATTTGAAAGTTCATAAATTTTGAAACAAAAAAAAAACTGAAGTCCTCTAGTAACTTATTTTACAAGTATTGTTATAAAAAGATTGTATATATGAGTCTCTTTATTGACTAGCATGTGAATCTTGCTGGTTAATATCCCTTAATATTTTATGGAGAAAATAGGCTCTAGTGGTTAGTGTTAGGAAGGACACCTAACTGTAACAACCCTGCCAAAACAGATAGTGAAGTCTGGTGCAGGCTTCTACCTAGCCAGCCCCTGTCAAACCATCCAACCTATGCCTGCATGGAAAACAGACGTTAAATAATAACGAATTTTAATTTTAATTACATCATCATCACAATAAGAAATTATATTTTGCTTGGTTGCTATTTTTATTTCGGAACTTTTTATAATATTAATTTGTTTGGATTTAGAGGGTTTAGTTGGAGGAGTTTCTACTAATTTATTTTAAATGTGTTTTTCAATATCTAAGAGTGAAAGTATGTATCTGAAGCTTCAATGTGACAAGGCACTGCAGTAACAATTGTCTTGGAATTTACTGATTAAACATTCATTTTAATTGAACTGGACTGTTATCAATGATATTACTTATAAATTGAATTTTGTGTTTAAAAAGTGTTTGTCCTGCTTGTCAATGTGCATTACTTGCTTAACAACCTAATTACCGTAGTTTTGATTCATAAGATCCTACAAGTGATTATAGACATCTTATAAGTAGTAAAGAATATTTTCATTGACAGTTTCTGCTGATTTATGAACATATCAAAATTTATTTTGTAAAAACCTCTAGTTTAGAACAAAATGGTTGTGCATTAACAAAAATTAGTACTCTGTTTCTGGACATAGCTTGTTACAATTGTCGACAGAGCTTTTTTAACAATTCAACAACCCATGCAGTCATATCTATTGTATGTATCTATTGCCAAGTATCTGTGCATCTCACTGATTTGCACAATTAGTAAGCAAATTAATAGCCCCAGTTCTCTGAAGCTACTGGATTTATTGTGTACGTAAACAGATTGGCTACTTTCTCGGGGATTGATCAAGTGATGAAGAATCCAATGTTTGAAAATCAGTTAAGCTGTTCATCAATCTATTAAGAGAAATAGTTAAATTTGCTTTGTTTGTATGTTTACAATGTGTGTGTGTGTGTGTATACATACACACATTTGGAAATTAGTAGTGCACCCATGATGCCATTATAGCCAGAAGGTGTGACAGAACTCACTACTCATTTTTAAAAACTAATTTTAGTGTGAAATATATATCTCAAGAGTGTGACATAGCTGAAGACTGGTTTAGTTTACTGTCTACTAAATATTAATCACTGGGGTTATCTGCATCAGTCATTGCTGTTAGTTGTTTATGAGTCTTCACTATTTTCATAGAAAAGTTCATTCTTCTTGCCGTACCTTACACAATTGTTTCCACATTTTTTTTTTATGCTTTGGGTATTATTTCTGCTCTCACGGCTGCCTGCGAAGATTTCACCTGCTGACATCTCTATAAATGTAAGACACTTCAGTCATCTTGTTACTAAATTCCCAGCAGTCATCATCCACTTATTCCTCTCTTCTCACATAAAATATTTGAATGGCTTGTTGACTGTGACATTAAATTGCTGAGGATAACTGTTTCAGTTTTTAATTAATCAAGTTTTTCCTTCGTTGCTCCTGTTTTGTAGGCTTGTAATTGATTACTCACTAGTAATGTTAATTTCTTCAACAGACCACTTGGATGTCATGATTATATTTTCTCCAACCAGAGTTTCACACTGCAGTATTGTTCTTTGTTTAAAAATTAGTAAAAGCAAGAGCTTTGTGCTCTTGGCACAACAGGCCAAAAGAACAGTATAATGGGTTTTCCATGCCCTGTTTTTATGACCACCATCTTCAACTGTGCTACAAAAGCTGTCTGTTAGTCTTAGTTCATAAACTTCCTGATGCTGATCACATGAAACTCCTGGATTTTTTATACTCTTCAAGCATCTGTACAATTCTCTTTGTGAAATGGCAGCATCAGATAATCCAATGAATTCATCTTCTGATACATTTTCCTTTTCTTTCAAATTTCTCACCTTATGTATTATTTTGCATATTTTATTGTGTAATACATAATTTTATGGGTTCCTCCAGTTGTGGGAATTTTTGATTTTTTTTTTTTTTTTTTTTTTTAATAACGTAAACCGTTTTCATTCCCATTTCCTTTAATGCCTCCTCCTGTTTTCTCAATTCATGATTCATTTTTCTCAATTAGTGGTGGTCCATACTGTTGCTCAGCTGCCTGGTGCAATGCTGTTGGCATATTCAACAACTTGTAGCTTTTAGTTAATTGAGTATGTCTGTTTTCTCTTTTTAGTTGCCATTGTGTAGTGTTATAGACAGGTATTGTCAGCTGAATCACTAAACTGACAGCCAACAGATGGTGTCTACTTCCGTGGTACTGCTACAAATAGCATGTGAAGCATTATCATTGTTGATTCACCATAAACCAAACAAAACATATGGCACTCTGTTACCTGTGCTGGTAAACCTTTGCAAACTTCTTACTTGTTACCATCAATATATTACAGAATTTATGAATCAGATGATTGTAGTTACTGGGGTATATTTTGCATGTTGACTTATATCATAATACTAAAGTTTTAGAGAGGACTGGACACAGCAATCAAACTATTTTCTACAACTTGATCTCTTAGCAATAAGATGCATGCAGGGTGATGTGTGTGTGTGAGGGGGATATTTTCAGGAGAAAATGTCTTATGCGCTGGGAAATAGAGCAGTTGAAATCAGTTTTCTTTTCACATATCTTTTATCTAGTTTGTCATTAGACTGTGGTCATGCTGGAGTTGCCATTTATAAAAGCAACTGTTGTCAATTTGAGTTTTTATGGAGCATCTCTGCAGGTATTCAACTTGCTACAAATAGCAGCCAAATCTCATCAGAACATACCCTATTATCTTAAAAATGATAGGTGGACACATTGAATAGTATATCCTTGGTATAAAACAATGGTAGGTTCATCAAAGCTGGAATGCCTTTATCATTGGTCTGCTCAACCATCACTGACCTTCAGTCAAACAACTGTTGTAAATGCAACTAGTTACCATAAGGAAATTGAAAGAAGTTGAATAAATGAGAGAAAAGTATTTTGTGCTCAAATTAGACAAGTTCTTATTGATCTTGTTTTTAAAAATAGGCATAATCTTAATTTAACATTGTAGTTTATCTAACTGGACATTGTTATAAAGTATTCATTTTCGAATCTTAGCATGTTATAGTGTTATAAAATGAGATTTGAAATGAATTGATTCTTAATGAATACCAAAGTTAGGATTTGTTACCTTCAACTTGTTATAGAGTAGACATGGTAAATTGAATTTCTTAAGTGAACATTTTACTTACTAATTATAAGTAATTTTGATTAAAAAAAAAATCTAATCTAAGAGTTAGTTGTGAGTAAATTGAATTTACCTTCTTGTATAAAACTGCACTATAAAGTACAATTGTAACTGAAAAGTTGATTTAAACAGGTGATGTGAATTGTAAAAAAAAAATGTTTAAGTATTACTTTGTATGTTGATTAATATTATAAAACATTGATCTATGTTCACATTTACTAAAACTGTCAACTGAAACCATGAATTAACACTAAGCATTTTGTGAGTAGTGTAAGTTATATTCCTTTGTGTTTGTATTTTGGCTTCAGCCTTTGACCCCCCACATAAGTCTCATTGTTTTTTGTAAATGCTGTTGCAATTTAGCTTGCCATTGTATTCAAATAAAAATAGATAAATAAATTAAAATTAACTGAGATTTGAGCATTTTAGCTAATAGTTGCCAATAAATAAGCTATAACAAAGTCCTGAAACCAGAGATATATCAATATGATCTATGCCTTGAACAAGCAGAATGACTGGTGCTTTTAAAATAAAACAATTTTGATGGGCTGATAATATATGCAATATCTAATGAGCATAAGGATTACCTATAGAGAACTGCATATGTTTCATACATGGAGAAGACATGTATATAAATTCAAGAGACTGCCATTATTAGTGTGATTGTTTTTTAGTGTAGTATTTTATTTTTTTATTTTTCATGTTTGATATCAATATATATTTGTTCATGCTGCTAATATTCATACACACTAAATGGTGTCATGACCAATCTGCCTTACATATTCAATTGGTGAGTGTGTGTGTGTGCTACAAATTTCAAGTCCAAGATTCAGTTAAGTCACATGCCCATCATTTTGGGGATAAAAAAAAATTACATTATTTACATTTGACAGATATTTGTCCTTGTCTTGTTTGTTGTTAACATGTTTCAACTGATATACCCTCCAGCCTTCTTCAGGTGTCTTGGGGAAATTTAAAACCTGGGTTCTCATTCCTAAGGTATTTTATTCAATGTTATTATTTTTATTATTATTATTATTCAGGTCACTGCCTGGAATCGAACTCAGAATCTTGGGGTTAGTAGCCAGCGCTATATGCCCATGGGCATATGGCACTTTTGTTACAAACCATATATATCAATGTAGCTAAAGCAGTAAATTCAATTTCTATGCACATTCATCATTTATCTTAGCTGATAGTAGAACAATACTTGGTTTAAATATAACCATATTTGAAATATCTAAATATAAACAAATTTGGAAGCAATAATATAGTTATTGCTTTCAAATTTGGGAATAAGCTATTCTTTGATTGTTGGTATTAAGGGCTAGATAAAGAGAAAATTTATCTATTTTGGCGGCAGTTTTTTTGCAAATCAAAAATATACACTCAACTAATAAGATATATTTATATCTACTAAGGCTACTACAGTGTCTTTTACCCTTGAACTTTCTGGTCCCATTGCAATCTAATAAAACTTTAGGGTTTATATGTATTCCTATTTCTATCCCCACTACATTTTAATTATTCACTAAACAGTAAATGGTGTTGTTTTAGCAATTTCTTGTTCATTGGAATTATATAAAAAGTTTTCTCAAGTAAAGAAATTTTTTATTGAATCGATCCCATTATATGACTAATACTTAAACACTGGAAGGTTGAAAGACAACTGACTCCAGTAGAATTTGAACTCAAAACAAAATTAAATAATCTTAAGCATTTAAGCATATCATTTCTCCTATCATTATTTGTATGATAAACTATTAACAAAACTGCTCTTGTTTAGCCATATGAATTTACTAGATAGTAATGTACCATCATCACTGTTATTGTCAACTCCATTTTTCTCATGGGTCCAACCATACCAGCCCTTTTAACCATGTGTCCACTTTCTACTGTCTCTATATGTACTTTTCATCTAATAATTGTCATTAATTTGCTTTACATGTCCATATCATTTGTGCTTTGCTAAGGGCCATATCACATTAAAAACATTGGTTCTCATCTGATTGCTGAAGTTCGATAAAGATAAGCCTAGTTCGAATTTAGATGACCATTAGAGAAACTTACTGCTGTAGTTCTTCAATGACTGCTGCAAGAACTAGTCTAAGCAGTGAAATGGCATACTTGCTTGAATAAAGCACAAAAGATTTTGCTGTTTTTGTTTTACTGCGCTGCACTCTGAGTTCAGACCTAGCTAAAAACAACTTTCCTTTCATCTTTTCAAGGTTGGTAAAATAGATTCCCCAGGGTTGTGTATTGGCAGAACTGTTTAAGCATTGGACGGGATGTTGCATGGTATTTGTCTAGCAGTTTGTGTTCTGAGTTCCATGGTTGTCAAATTAATTTCATTCATCACTTTACTTGGTCTTTGGATGCCTTTAGTAGTGTTTACTCTGTTGCAAACATTCAGGTCAGCTCTCCTGTTTGAGAATAGATTTTTCTCTTCACCCTACTACTTTTGGAGGGCCTGATAAATATTGGGTTATGGCCACAGCACGTCCCTTCTCAAGTGTTGGAAAAGACAAACAAAAAGACACAGTAATATACAATACATATTGGTGCAGATATGGCTGTGTGGTTAACACTTCCAGTGTGTGGCCTTTTGGGTAACTGTTTTCTACTGTATCCTCAGGTTGAGCAAAGCCTTGTGAATGGATTTCATAGACAGAAACTGAAAGAAGCCTGTCATGTGTGTGTTTGTGGATGCCCTTCGTCTAGACATCATGTGATGGCTGTAAATGAATGTCATCTTCATAACTAAGGTTCTTCATTTCCAGTCTTCCATGCGAAACATATCAATCCAAGGGAAAACATTATCTTGTTTAGAAATAGGTGAGGGTTGACAACAAGAATAGCACTCAGCTGTAAAAAATATGCTTCAACAAATTTCATCTGACCCATGCAAGTATGGTAAAATGGATGTTGAAAATAATTGTTACAATATTGCACAGACAGGGAATCATATTCAGTTCCTCTCTTTTCAGCCATCTCAGATTTATTAAATGCTCCAATCTCATGACAATGCAATATGACATTTCCTTTGCACATTTCATACAGTTGCTTTTTTTGTGAAGGGGACAGGGAGAAACTCATTTCCCTAAAAGAGATAATAAAACCTGAACATTTTTATTCTAGCGACTACACTTTAACCCTTTCCTTACTATATTTCTGACCAAAATACACCCCTCGTGAGTTTCAATTAAATTCTAAAATAATCATGAATCTAGGCTTGTTTCATTAAATAACTGTAACTTTTTTACTTATCAACATATTAATGTGATATTTGGAACATAATTAAAGAAAGGGTTCTTAATCAATTCTATTGCATAACTTTTGTCTCAAAGTGACTTTAATTACAGGTAAATTGAGCAAAAGGTAAAAATATTAAAATTTTTAATTGAGCAAAAGGTAAAAATATTAAAATTTTGTTTAAACATCACCATAGAAAATGAATCATCAGCTAATATTCAAATGGGTATGCAACAAAATTTTGATAAAGAAGAATTGTGCACATCACTATATCATCAGTTGAATTTAATGCACAACAGGTGTACCATAAAGGTGGAATAAAGTGAAATACTGGAATCCACTGTAAGTTTGACCGAACTAAAGAAATCGGTCAAAAAATAATATACGGCCCTGGTTATGGTATGGAAGTGATAAATTCCAGACCACATTGTTCCCTAGGCCATGCTAACTAAAATTATTTTCCTTGTATAAAAACTAAATCCACGCAGTACCCAGTATTTGCTTCACAAATTTTCCAAAATTTGAACCCCCATTTTGTGTTTGTTTACATTTTGCGTAAGTTTGTTTCCGCATTGATCGCTTCAAACAATAACTTCCAGACCACATCATACCCTAAGCCATGCTGACTAACATTAGTTTCCCTGTATAAAAACTAAATCCACAACAGTACCCAGTATTTGCTTCACAAATTTTCCAATTCGGAATCAATGCTTGATAACATGAAACTCCTATCTATTTTCAAAGTTGAAGAAAAATCGATGCCGAAAAAGATGTGGGAAAAAATCTCCCAAAATTCAGGGAATTAAAATTACACGTCGACCATTGTACAAAACTGTAGATGAACTGTTTACGAAGCATAATCACGTGTTTTCACAAATGTACTAAAGAGATTTGCTCTGATATTCTCATTTAAATATGAATAGGTAAATTTGGGCGGTTTGGTCACATTAACCAAAATTTTTTTCGGGCGGCTTTGGGCAGTTTGGTAACGAAAGGGTTAAAAAAGCCTACATCTAACAGTAGTTCATTGTTATTTAGGTAACAAAGACAACCTACAACTTCTAATGTGCTGTTTAATTAATTCATACATTTATAAGCTAGTAATTCTTCTTTTTGGCTTTCAAGAAAAAAATATTCCAAGCAAAAAATTGTGACTGATAGGGAATCTTTAAGTACCAAACAGTATATATTCTGCACTCTCTGTTGAACTGTATCCTTTCTTTGTCATTTTGACAACAACTATAGTAATATTTTTAACTGCCTACTTTAGTTGGTTACATTTTCTTTTCTATTCTGCAACAATTCTAAATGATTCTTACAAGCACTAAACATATCCAGTTTAGTGCTTGTAAACTGGAAAGGTCTCATCCCATACTAAATGATAAAACTGTGTGTGTGTGTGTCGGGGGTTACACTTAGCCTATGACATTACCTTGAAATTTCAAATGTCTAAGTGACTTTTTCTGGTGGTTTCTATAAATCCAGGCAATTCCGCATACTTCTACTGGTTTAATTAATGTTTTTTAAGAATGTTTTTTTTTAATATTAGATATTCTTCATTTATTGGTATTTTTAATCTTACTATAGAGAACAATTTAAATCACTATTGTAATTAACCATTCTATTCTATCTTCCATTCAATATTCTTCATTTTCCTCTTATTTCTGAGATAGTAATTGTGTTCTTATTTCAAAACATACTGTTTTAAAATGTGCATTTTCATGTGCACATACAAATATGAACACGTGTGTACATTTTAATTTTCCATTAATCAATTACCCAATTCAAAAGTTCTTTTACTGGAAAGGAATCATTTAAAGATTATACAAAAGAGCAACTTGTTTTTCTACAATTGTATTTTTTCGTCTTTGTACTAATTTTATTCTCTATTGCTGCAATCTGCTATTTGTTGCAAAAGATTATATACTTTATTTCCTTCAAGATAGCTCATCTTAATTAACATGTGTTTATTTTAGAAGGTAATTAAAAGCTTAGTTTATTTCTAATTTCTGTGCTTTATATTTCAAGTTAATTTTTTATGAAAATGGCTACTCATTAACTTTTCTTATGAGTTAATTAGACATGAAATTTTGAATATTATATATTTTAACAAAACGAATATATGATAAATTTATATAAACATGAAACATCAACTCATTTGCCTGTCCTATTTACAAGTTTGTCAGTTTTTACTTCATGCAATCTATTTAAGGTTATGTAAGAAAAATGCAATGAACAACAGACACTGCTTTTGCTTATTTGCATATTGGTTCATTCGCTGGTAGCATATTTATCTGCTAAAGTACTGGGACCATGTTTGTGGATAAGTTGTATAGAAATTTACATGCATACATTTGATAAACATTTAGTCTCACTATGCATATAGATCCTGTGGTTTTGTTGCAAGGCTCATTCTGCAAACTGAACTCAAGAACAACCCTGGTAATTTGACCTGTCTTTACAAATTTACAACTAGAGCTTCCTTCATCTGATTTTCAAAGGGAGTGAATATATTTACAGCTATCTGTGGAAAGTGTGATGCATGACAGCTAATGGCCGTAACCTTAATACATTCCACCATTCTTTGATGGCATATATTAAGTAGCAAAATATATAAATATATTCACACACACATACACTTTGTCATTATCCTCATTGTTTTTTGCACACTTTTTCTATGCTAGCATGGATTAGATACACAACACTTCTCGGGGCAGTATTCTACAGCTGTATTTCTTTTCTTATAGGCAACTTTATTCTCACCCTCACCCCCAGGTATTTCATTCCATGACCTTCCATATTGAGCAGTTATCAAATATTTTGTTTACTGGGCATAAACATTATTGGAGTAATGTCAGTGTGAAGATGTGAACACAAATCACACACATTGCATATACATACATGTGTGTGTAACAGGGTTTTGCACAGTTTCCGTCTACCAAATTTCACTCATTGCATTGGTTGGGCCGAGGCTATAGCAGAAGAATAGGTTTCAATTGGTGACTGATTGCTAATGGAGTTCAGTTCATGGTTTGAAGGACAATAGTATTTGTTCTCTAAAGAGTGGGCAGCTAATGTCATAGCAAGCCCTTTAAAAAAAATTGTCTTTACATTTGTTTATTCTCCTCACATTTATTGTTCCAAACTGTTGTCTAATCACATTACATTTGTCTTGGATTTTTTAAAACATGTAGTTTGTGCATGTTGATACTCATATACACATGCACACATGTATATATTACACATGCACATATACCTTGTAATATCACATGACTCATCAACTACATAGTTTGTCAAGTTTTAGTAAACAATGATGTGTACTTGTCAACACTAAAGTTGGCTGTAATATACTTCACTATAAAAGTTTTTATTCCCTTTTAAGTATGATGTACTTGACTATTAAATTTTCTTTCATTGGAAAGTTTATATGACAAGCTCTCTTGAGATAACTTATTTTATTCTTGGAAAAATATTTAGCTTTGTCAATCATTGAATGTAATCTGATTGGTGTAAGTTGCTTGATGGTTTTTTGTTGTTCTTGTGATATGAATTTAGACCTCAAGTTGTTTCCCAAACCGAGGTTTAGTATATTATACATCTTGTTTAAAATACCTTCATATTTTATTGCAAATGGTAAAGCTGATCTGGGACCTAAATAAAAAATTTTTAAGTGAAGAAACATGGTGAAAGAATATTTACTTTCTGACATTAGAAAGGAAGAAACAAGCTTTGAAGTGGGTAGGAAATAGGTTTGGAAGCTAAAGGATGACATGTTAGAAGAGAAAGGGTAAGGGCACTATTAAAGTATGTGAAGGTAGTAAGTCTAAGAATGAATTGTGGTTTTTGTGGGTAAAGAATGAATTAATCTTTATACTCAAATGATATATGGTAGAGCTAAAATAATGAAGTTTGGTCTTTGAAATTGAAATTTAACTGAAAGACCTATCATAGTAGTCAATGAAAGTATTGAACCATTACAAGTTCGCAGAATTGTATTGTGAATGTTTATCAACTTGTTGAATATTTTATTGTTAAACTCATTGTTTATTATTTCTAAGATGATGCAACTAACTTTGGGCTTGATAGACAATGTACTCCAAGTTCAGAAAGGATCATAATCCATTCCTTGTTAAAGCAAAGAGTCAATAAAATAGAGTGGATTTTATACTATAATGTGAAATCATTAATAGTGTTACTGGCTAAGTAGTAGCATTGTTTGTAAAAGCAGGGTGATTGCACCATACATTTCAGCCTAGAAAAGACATGTAGCAATGGCTAACCAGAAGGTTTTAAGGTGGATAAATAGCATCCAAATGTTATTTGGGATGTGTGTGTGGTATCTTATTAATATTTGTTTTTATGTTATAACTAGCAGTATCGCCCGGTGTTGCTCGGGTTTGTTTCGACCCGCTGGAATTGGAATTTTTGAAAAGTAAAAATTTTGCATTATGTAGCTTATTCTCTTCAAGTGAACATTTTTCTGGTTGAAATACACTGAAAAGTGGCGACACAGCAGTGAAAAAATCGTAAGAAATAGGAATTTTCATAGAAAAAAGCACCTTTTTGATGTAAATAATTTTTGGTGTTAACATGGTCCAATTTGAATTTTATCTTCTACGGAAGGAAGAGCAACCCTTCTATCATACTCTAAATTTTGGTCAACTTGTGCCGCAGGGTCTCAGAGGAGATAGTGTTAGTTGAAGGCTACCAAACCTGGCGCACACAGACAACTTCAGCTTTATATAGAGAGAGATAACACACATACATTAATACACATACATACACACACACACACATCTATGTATGTACGGATGTATGTATGTATATATGTACATCTGTCCACTTGCCATATTTTTATCCTTCACTTCCTACACACACACACTCTCACACACACACACTCACACACACACACTCACACCTTCTTAGCTTACAATTTTCTTTCAACAATTGACACTGTCATATATGTATATGTTTGTGTGTCTATGTGTGTAAAGAGAAAGTGGGAGAAAGTGTGGTAATAGGCGGAGTAAAGCCTTTGAAGTGAGAGAGGGAAATCGTAAAATATTGAGTTCTTTTCAAATTTTTGCTTAATTGGGGGTCAAATTGAAAGAAATTTATATGCCATGACCGAATGGAATGTACTTCGAAAAATCATAGGTAAATTCCAATTGAAGAAATTGTGTGAGGAGTAAATCGTTATGTATTTATTTGTTTCTGTTTGCTCTGTATTTTTTTTGAGTAGTGGTTTAAGGTACACTTGCAAAGAGAAAGTAGGAGAAAGTATGGTAATAGGAGGAGTGAAGCAGTTGAAATTATAGAGGCAAATCGTAAAATATTTACTTTTCTCGAATTTTTGCTTAATTGGGGGTCAAATTGAAAAAACTTTATATGCCATGACCCAATCGAATCTACTTCGAAAAATCATAGGTAAATTCTAATTGAAGAAGTTCTATATTGTAGAATTGTATTAAAAAGGAACATAGGAACAGGCAGAGAAAATCTGCCTTTTATCATAAGAGATAAAAATAGTTTTACATTCATCTGATAGGTCACTCTATACTTCTGTTGAGTACAAATTTATTATTCTTAAACAAGAACATTATTGATAATGACTTTGAAGTTTTGACCAGTTAAACCATTGTCAAAAATACTGACAGTGGCTTCACTGGTCAAGCCTTTGAAGTCACTATCAACAATATTCTTGTTTTAAGAATATATTTATGTGGGTGTGTGTGTGTTTGTGTGTTAAAGAGTGAAAATAAAATTTAATACAAAGTTCAGCTAAGTGTTCACAAGAGCTCTACACTCAAAACTTTTTTTCGTTATCATTACAACTTTGTGGAATTTAGAACTCCTGAATGTAGATTATCTTGTTCACTATCTTGAATCAATGTAGTTAGTAGGAAGAACATAAGAATTCATGGTGAATATAGCCAAGATTACTGAGTAAATTTATCCAAACAAAAGTTTGATAGTTTTTATTCATTTATTTATTTTAACTACAGTGATTTCTTTTTATTCTTTTCTTTCCCCTTCTTATCCCTTCACTATTCTAAAAGATCAATATCAAACTTAACAGTTTTATGGCTAGTATTACAGAGCAATCATAAAATACTTGTACCAGTTGATCACATGATTATTTGTATTTTTCTCACCTGTGCTTATTTTTTAAAAAAGGATTTTTTTTTTTATTGCTTCAATTATTGGACTACAGCTGTGCCGGGACACTGCCTTGAAAAGTTTAGTCAATGAAATCAACCCCAGTACATCTTTTGAAGTCCTGTACATATTCTATTAATTTAGTTGCCAAGCCTCTAAGTTATGGTGACATAATCAAATCAGTGTTGGTTGTCAAGTTGTGGTAAGGAACAGACTTACACACATCAACCAGGGTCTCCAGTAGAAGACATTTGCCTAAGGCACTATGAGGGGAACTGAACTTGAAACATGGTTGTGAAGCAAACTTCTTAATCACTAGATTATATGCTATAGCAGCATTAAACTAATACAAGAAAATTGTCTGTGTGTGTGTGTGTGTGTGTATGTAAAATCATCCTTATTACCAGCCAAATAAATGATGGGAGACAATGTTCATAATCTCTACAGGCACTCCCAGACTGTTTGTACCCATTTTGAACTTCTGTAGGTTGATATATATATAAGAAAAGAAGTAAAAAAACAGACAGGTAGTGAGTTCCAGATGACTGCAGTTCTGGATTGAGTGTTTATTACATGATTTTATCATAGTAAAATAGGTACAATAGAAATCCTGTAGAGTGCATTATGTAACCTTGAGTAGAAATGGTCTAGTGGACCAGAAACAGTTGAGTGGTAGTAGAAGAGACAGAAAAACATCATGAGGCTTATTGTATTGTGTGATGAATGAGTCTTTGGCAATCAACCAACTTTGGGGGATATTTGAGAGTGTGATAAATAGCATCTTAATGTTGTTTATCCCCAGGTTAGTCCTAAATTAGCACGTGTGATAAAAGACTTTCCAGCTGTAACCATTCTGGTTGTGTTTGTGTATAAGCATATAGTCTCCTTTGTTGGCTTGTGTATTCTCTTGTATGTTTTTGTTGTGTAGAGTATGATTATCAGGACTGAATTTCGTAACCTTGAAGAAGAAACTTATCTTTTGTGATGCTAGTTTGATTCTTATTTAAGAAAGATTGTGTGGCCTATCATTTATAGAAACTTAATTGGTTTTAACTTTCTTGATAATATGTAGTAGTTGCGTCATAGTACTTTTGAAAGAGATGAAATTCTTTCTCAATGAAGTATGTTTTCAATGTCTCTTCATTGAAGTAGTGCAGGTCTAGTATGAGGTGTCTAGATTGCATGTGGGTGTTACCTGTGTGCAGAAATTTGAGAAATGAAAAGTGGTATCATCTATGTGGGAGTGTGTGGTTAAAAATAGCTACAAATAAAAAGTCTTTGATCTACTAAAAGAAGAATGCAAGAATTTTAACTGTACCCCAAAAAAAAAATATTTCAAAATGCTTAAGACAAGATTATGTTATATTTTTTTCATAAGTGTCTCACCAGGATAAATATTGTTTTAAAATATTTTTCCATGCTAACATATGCTAGATAGCTTTTGTATACATCTCATCTCATTGGTTAGGTACAGTATCGACACTGTTTCTTTTATCTTTTTGATTTTAGATGCCACTGGTAGTTCTTTTTCATCATTCTGTTCATTCACCACATATGTTCATACCAGAAGAAATCTCTGCAGCTCTCAGCTTTCCAATTTACCCTTCTTGCAATTTACTCATCAATAGATATTCCACCATTTTGCAGTATTTTGCTCTTAAATAAGTTTCATACTTAGTCTTTTGCAAGTACAGAAAAATCCTTTGACTTCTTACATTCCTTTCTTTCTTACCTTAACTACCACCAACATTAATTTGATCACCTGGATAACAAACTGTCAACTAGTCTCAAGAACTGAACTACATGCATTGGTCACATTATCAACTGGTCACGTTGTCAACAAGTCACACAAGAACTGACCTACATGGACTGGTCATGAAGTTCAGTTCTTGTGTGCTCCTATTGTAGCTATTCCAATACATTTAGTGCATTTGGAATTGTGGTTCACTGTCAGTCTCTCTGAAATCATACTATATACCTACTGTATGCAAATTATGTACAAGTTTTGCTGTGTGGTTAAGAAGCTTGTTTCACAAATAGAAGTTTGGGTTTGATTCACTCTGCAGCATCTTACATAAATATCTAAACTTAATCCATCACTTGACCACTTGGTTTTGGGTGCCTTTAGAGGTGTCCAGTAGTTTAGGATACCCCGAAAAGTTATGGTACTGCTTTTTTTTCTCTAAGTTACTGAAGTATTTCATTATAGGATCCTGACAAAGATATTTTGTAAATCAATGAATATGAAATTAATTTTTCCTTGTTTTTAGCTTAGTAATATGACATGTGGAACTTATTTTTGGTAGTGATGCTACTATACTTCTTTCTTTCAATTGTTACTGAGAGCTTGCATTCAAGCTTTGTTTCTTCAATGATATCCTAATGCTGGTGAACACACTGCTTTGCAATTTAGAATGTCTCAAGCCTTTCATCCTCATTAGGCTAAATATTTGAGCATACTTTTTGTTCCTTTATGATTAAACAATTTGACAGTTTACTTCCCATCTGGCTCTTAACCATTTAGTATTCAGATTAATTTGTTGAGTGTAATGCTTATGTACTCACATTGTTTTGGATTAATCATGCATTATCTTGTAGCTTTGAGATTTCAATCATCATCTTCATTTAACATCCATTTTCTATGCTGGCATAGGTTGGACAGTTTGACTGAGGACTGGCAAGCCAGTAGGCTGCACCAGGCTCCAATCTGATCTGGTAAGGTTTCTACAGCTGGATGCCCTTCCTAACACCAACCACTCCGAGAGTGTAATGGGTGCTTTTTACATGCCACCGGCACGGGAGCTACTCAGGCGGCACTGGCATTGATCATATTCAGATGGTGATTTTACGTGTCACTGGCATGGGAGCCAGTCAGGGTGCACTGGCTTTGACCACATTCATAAGGTGCTTTTTACTTGCCACTGGTACGGGAGCCTGTTTGGGGGAGGGGGGCACTAGCATCGACCATGTTCAAATGGTGCTTATTACATGTCACCAGCATAGAGAGCCAGTCAGATGGTACTGACATTGACCCATGCTTGAATGGTGCTTATTACATACTACAAACACGGGTGTCAGTTAGGCAGCACTGGTATCGACCATGACTACAATTTCACTTGACTCAACAGGTCTTCTCACTTTACTTGCCAAGTCTCCTCAATTACAGCATATCTCCAAAGGTCTCAGTTGCTTGTCGTTGCCTCTGTGAGACCTAGAGTTTGAAAGCCGTGCTTCACTACCTCATCCCATGTCTTCCTGGGTCTACTACTTCCTTCCACTGTTAGGGTGTGACACTTCTTCACACAGCTCCCCTCATCCATACACAGCACATAACCATACCAGCACATTTGTCTCTCTTGCACACCACATCTGATGCTTCTTATGTCCAACATTTTCCTCTGGGTGCTTACACTCTGTTGTGTATGCACACTGACATTACACATCCAGCAGATCATACTAGCTGCCTACACATGTCCTCAGCAGTCATGACCTATGTTTCACTGCCATGTAGCATGGCAGTACACACACATGCATCACACAGTCTACCTTTTACTCTGAGCGAGAGGCCCTTTGTTACCAGCAGAGGTAGCTGCTTCCTAAACTTTGCCCAGCCTACTGGCTACTCTCCCTGAGTATTTTCCTCCAATATAGACTTGGTCATTTAGGTAGCGGAAGCTATTAATTACTTTTAGTTTCTCTCCCTGGCATATGATGGAATCTGTTTTCTGTACATTTTTGGTATTGCCCCTGTGCATCATCGGCACATAAAAACTATCTTCCCACTTAACCTTCCTTTGATACACCAGGTACATCTTATGGAGTTTCTACCTACGCCTTTTCTGTAGATTTAGCAGGGCCATCTACCTGAAGGGATTTATGATTTTTCTGCCTTCCTACTTACTAGGACTTTGGTTTTTGCTAGATTGACTCTAAGGCCCTTTGATTCTAGACCTTGCTTCCACACCTGAAACTTCATCTCTAGTTCTGGTAGTGGCTCAGCTATTAGAGAAAGGTCATCAGCATAGAGAAGCTCCCTGGAGCAGCCTGTCTTAAATGTCTCTGTTATTGCCTGGAGGACTATGATGAACAGCAAGGGGATGAGGACTGATCCTTGGTGAACCCCTGCTTCTACCCAGAATTCTTCACTATATTCGTTGCCAACCCTCACCTTACTGACAGCATCCTTGTACATGGTTTGTACAGCTCTTACCAACCACTTGTCTATCCCTAGTTTCCGCATTGACCACCAGATAAGGGATCGGGGGACTCTGTCAAAGGCTTTCTCCAAGTCTACAAAAGCCAAGTACAGAGGTTTATCTTTGACTAGGTATTTCTCCTGCAGTTGCCTTACCAGAAATATAGCATCTGTGGTGCTTCTACCTGGCATAAAACCAAACTGCATCTCATCTAGGCTAACTCTCTCCCTAATTAGTTGGGCTATGACCCTCTCCATGACTTTCATCACCTGATCCAGCAATTTGATACTCCTGTAGTCATTTCTATCTAAAGCATCACCTTTACCTTTGTAGGAGTTGACTAATATGCTGTTACACCAGTCATTGTGAACTACCTGACTTACAATATGGGTGACGAGACCATAACCAACACCACCAGATATTTTAAGCATCTCAGCAGTGATTCCTGATGGGCTGGGGGCTTTCCCTGTCTTGATATTGTAGGGTAGTTTGAACATAAAATAGGAAGAATATTTGGGCTGGTTTGAATACTAAAGGATTAAAGCTTGTTTCTAGCTTCATTGGTTTCTCCACTCCTTGTATTCCAATAGCTTAGCTCTTGGAGTTCTATCTACTGCACTATACCCGCAACTATGTTGCCTGTAACTTTGTTGATGTCTTCTCTACTTACAAAATTGGCCAATTGCTTGCAGCAGCTTGTCCTTTAGATGCATCCACCTATACTTATATTGTGTCTTTTTATCTTTTCTCTCTCAAAATAGATATCATGCAGTGCTAATTGGAAGTTTAATCTTAGTGGTTTGTTTCCTTATTTTCCTTATGCTCAATCTGCATGATACCAGCAATCACTCATCTATGTTAAAAGGAGGGGAAATTTCTTGCTACAGACAGACAATGTTCATAATGTCTTTCACTCTTTCTATTATTGTATTTTTTTATAATTACAAACAATTTGTCATTTTGCCCACCTAAGTGGTAGATGACCAGTTGATTGATTAACTTTCTGAAATTTAGGTTGCACATTAAATAGTAATACCATTTGCTTCATGGAGCTCCTGGAATCTTGAATTCCCCTTTCCATTTCTTGAGTCAAGGTCTCCATACATACCATTATATCAACCTGCTGGTTCTCAATATGACTTTAATCACCAGCTACAGGGTGTTTGAGCTAAATTTGACAGTGCGTAAAAAGAAAAGAAAACAATATCCCAACCAAAAATAAAAGTATTTTTAAAAGATCTAAAGACATCAAGTAGATTATAGCTGGGAAATAAGTTTACTCTAAGTAGCCACCCACAGTTTCCAACCATGTCTTCAAGGCAGCTCCGGAACTTACTGCATGTGTTCCTTATTCTGTTCCTTGAGAGATCTTCAAACACCTTGAACTTGGCCTTGATGTTGCAGGCTGAGTGGTTACTTTCTTTCTCAACCTCATAATAGCAATCCATGGAGTTACAATTGGGGAATTAGGGAACCAGAAATTAAAGATGATGAAGTCAAAGAAATTCCCAGACAACCACTTCTGACTCTTTCTAGAGATATAGCAAGGAGCTGAATCCTGTTGCCACACAGGTAACCTTCTAGTAACTACCATTTCCTGCCTGGGGTTGATCACAGTCTCTAGCAGCTTCATGAACCTGTAAGAATTGAGTCTAAGGCCCTGTTCAATGATGTGGGTATGTATTTGGGCATGCAGAAACACTCAGAACACCTGTATCTGTGTCATGTCTTGCTTACATCCTTAAAGCTTTGGATAGCAGTCATGATGTTGGTATTTTGATACCCAGCACAAATCATGATACAGGTAACTTTTTTCCAATATTCAGATGACATCCAGACCTCCATATCAGCTAACTTTTCCTCAACTACAACTCTAATCCTTATCATGTCCAACACCATTCACTGTTCACCAATATATCAAGCTGTTCTAGAAAAAAAAAGAGGCATAAAGAAAATCATCAGATTTAGCCCAAACATGCTGTACAATACTATTTCTCTCTATTTTGAAGTAACATTTATAATATTTTCTATAATATTGTTTTTAGTTACTCATTACTCATATTTGTGGATCATAAATATAAATCACAAATGCTGTTGTATTGCTCATTCAAACACCGACTTTAATTATTCTATCACTTATCCTTACTAATTCAATTATGTCATCAACTTCACTTCTGTGTATACATACACTCCCATACCTAAAACATTTCCCTCTCAACAAAAAACTTGTAGAATGTCTCTTGCCTGTGAAAAATGTGGTTGAATTTAACATCACAACTCTTGCACACATTCAGTCTTTGCTCAAGTATTCTCAAAGTTTTCTTTTTCTCAGTAGAAGCCTCTGTCAGAGTGAGCTAATGATAGTTGTTGGGTGCTCAGCACTCCCATATTTATTAACATGTTAGTTGATAGACATTAAAATATTTTTATACCTCACATATAAAAAATGTTTAAAATATTTATTACTTTGAATGAACTAGTTTTAAAGTTAAAATAGGTTTCTGGAATAAAATTTGTTTCTGTATATTTAGTATATACAAGAAAACTAATTTTTCTAAATTACTTAAAAATTAAACCTATATACATTACTTTCAATATTTAAAATAAAAGACGTGAGTAATATAATTTAAAGTAAGCACTTAATGTGGAAGCAGTTTTTTATTACATTAAACTAGCCAGAACTTACTCTCAAGTTTATGAGCACTTTATATTGAAAGAAAAGTGCTTTATAAAATATATGAGCATCATTTTCTGTATATTATTTTGCTAAGAATTTTTAATTGTATCAAAATTAATTTTTCTTTGCATCTGTTAAATCAGTCTGACCAAAGTATATTGTAATAAACTGCTTTACTATTGTAATATTTTTTTTTACTTTGTTAGTGCTGATAAAAAAAATTATATTATAAAGGTTACTGAGAGCAACAATAAAAAAGAGGTCATTGGGTAGATAAAAAAAAAATCTGTGTTCATTGTTTGAGCTTAACAGCTGCATACATTTATATCCATTTCCTTATTAGTATATTATTAGTATCTTTAGTATATTATAGTTAAGTTTGTGTTCACATATTTAACAAAGGGTGAATAAAAAGCTAACTGAAAATGTTTATATAGCGAGGAAAAATCAATATTAGTGATTGACTAATATTATTCTCAATACTAAACAAAAAGCTATAACAACCCAGACAAATTAATATGATTTTTTTTATCATATTAAAACAGACAACTGGACATATTTCAGTCGTAGACATTCTAGTGGAGCTTGACCCTTTGCTAAGTAGTAATGAGGGACACACAAAAGAGATGTATATCTAATGTACACTAGTATATATATGTAGAAAACTATATTCATTTAAGTATGTATAAGTTTCATGGAAGAAAGTTTCAGTGCAGAGTTTAGGAAGTAAGGTTATAGTAAATATGCTGGAAGAAATGATACTGGAGAATAGTTTAAAAATATAAGTTAAAATGGCTGATAACACATCTTTTATTTCTTTCACTTCATTTTTTTACAATTTTGTTGAGTTTTTAAGCAAAAACACCTCTTGATCTCTTGGTAAATTTAGTGTTATTCACATGTGTAGAAAACACATAACATGAATGTTTACAGCTATGTCACAATGAAAGCACTGATTCTCATCTGATCACCAAAGTTAAATAATGTTGAGCCTAGTTAATACTCATACGGGTGACTGCTTGGCAACCTATGTACACACACACACACACACAAGTGAGAGGGAGAGTGTGGTGAAAAGTTACAATAGTGACTCAAGAGCCAAGATGTTGAGTGCCATGCACAAAACACTTGCTCTTTCAGTCAGTTTTGTTACTTTCTGCTGATTGAAAAAGAAAACTGTGTTTATACTCATGTAGTGAATTCCATTACTCCTGTTTGCTCTATCAAACTTAGCCAGATAGATGTGTGTGTATGTGTTTCTATCTCCTTGTCTCGGCATGTAGTAATTGTGAACAAAAATATGTCTGGTAATTGTGCTGTTGGTGTTTGAAAGATGAAGGGAAATATTACCTTGTCTGGAAAGAGTTGGCAGTAGTGAGCGCAATGAGCTGTAGAAAATCTACCTAAATAAATTACTTTTGACCCGTGAAAACAGAAAAATAGATGTTAAAATGATGATGATGAATATATTTTACTAGATTATTTGTTAGTCCAATATGAATGGCACAGATATTGTAGATATAAAAGAAAAAAATAATTTTCAACTTTAAGAATTGTAAATTTGAAGGTTCAAAGTCTAAATTGTGGTGGTGATGGGGGTGGGGTATTTTCTCTCTCTCTCTCTCTCTCTCTCTCTCTCTCTCTCTCTAAATGTATATGCTACATAAGGTAGAATTTTTGAGTTTTGAAAGGAGAAAAAGTTCACAATGTGTGGTGTAGTTCATTTCAATTTGTCTAAGACTAACTGATTGGTCAACAATTTCTATCCTTTGAATAGGAAACTATCTTGAATGGAATATTCATTTGGGTAACAAGGGATCAATTCCTTCTGATTAAGTGTGCATAAAAATATATTGAATCCAAGTCACTGGTTCTTTGAAAATTAATTGAACTCTCAGGTAAACTGGATGATCATGTCATACTGATAGAGAATAGTTCAGTGCTTTTCAGAAGATATTCATTACACATTTATTACAAGTACACCCTTTAACTTATTACCAGTCTAGCTTAACTAAACAAAATGCTATGAATGAAACTGTCTCTTTCAAAATCATGTTTTCATATTTTTTAAAAGTCACCTTAACTCCTTGATAAATCTACTTGTGATCCAAGAAGTGTGGTGAGTGTTTGTTCCATATAAAATCAACATGCTTTTTGAGACTTTAAAAGTCAGAATTTTTTTTGTGGCTCTCCTGTTTCTCATGATTTAAAAGTAATCTACTGACTAACTACTCATACCATTGACACCTACAGTACATTAAACTTTTTCCTCAATTCTGATCTTAAAATGTACTAGCATAATGTGGATTGAAAATAGACAGGCACTTCAAATCTGGAAGTCTTTGCATATATTGGTCCACAATTTATTAAACTGTGGATGTCCTTGTTGTTGTTAATCCCTATGTCTGCCATGATTGAGCAGACCTATGGTTAAAGCCATGTCCAATGTGTGTGTGATTCATGGAGCATCAATATTAAAATCATTCATACACATATATATATATTTTTTATTTTTTATATATATATATATATATGTGTGTGTGTGTGTGTGTGTATGTTTTAATACATTTTAGTATGGGTCTTGCAATGAAGTGTGCAAGTAGGTATCTGTTAGGCCTCAGTTCTTGTTCCTTTCTGTTTTTAATAAGTCTTTCAGGTTATAATAGAAGAGTTTAAAACTGTAGAAACCCCTGTACATTGGTCTAATTCTTATAGCTGCATCTGCAGAAGATATGAAAGAAATTCCAGACATGAAAGTAAACCCTCAATCAAGAGGCCTTTAACTTAGCAAAGGCTAAAGTTCTAAGTTAGGACCTTGCTACTATCGAGGAATCAGCTGTTTACTATACAGAAAAAGAGTAGATAAAAATTCCATACAATGTATCCAGTACAGGTACCGCATTTTTTGTAACCTTTGATTCCAAAGCCTTTCCAGATTACTGATTTTTCTGAACAAGGGTGGTCACCTCTAAATTAAACATTAAATTTATTTAAATATATTAAATGAAATACAGGTACCTGTATAAATGATGCAAATATATTACTACTGTACTGTGCAAGGAACTATAAAACAACGTAACTAGTCTGGCAACTGCAGGAGTTTGAAGTTCTTGCTTATAAATTAATGCAGACCATTAGTGTCCAGAAAGTCAGTATTGTACCTGTATAAACTATGGATGCATAAGAGATGTAGAGGAATCACAAGCCAATTAAGAGAAGATAGACTTCATATGTAGTTTATTGATATGGATATGTGATATGTTTGAAGGCTGTCAATTCTGTAAAAACGTGCCGAGTGCTTGAAGTAGGTATAACCTATGGAGAGGGGTCTTAGAGGACATAGGACAGAATGATGAAGGCTAACCTAAAGATGCTAAAACTTACTAAAGTGGTGACAAGGGATGCCCATGTGTAATGAACACACAGTGTTGAAGTCTTGCTCATTAGTGCAAGTATGGCAAACTGAATGATAAAATGGTGGTAATGATGGTGACCAAAATGTATATATCTACATCTGGGTCTCTTGCCCATTGTGTTCTTGTTAAGACTCTCCATCTCATGCCTCCTCCTCTTCATTACCCTCTCATCCATCTCTCAGCTTCTATCCTATTCACTGTACCATGCCACCTGTGTAATGAGGAATTGCAGTTGGTCTGTGTTTTCATTTTCTCCTACCACTACCACCCTTTTGATGTCCATCACTTTCTCTCTTACTATTGCCCATATTTACTATTATTCCTCATACTCTCTTTCATTATTCATTCTCGTATCACTCTTGCCTTTTACATCACATTCCCTCCCTTTATTCTTAATCCATGAACGTACCTCTGTTCTCTCATCTTCTTACCCCATTACACCACTCTTCTGTCTTTCCATTTAATCCCTGTACCAGCAACTATCTCCCATTCCTGCCTCCTCTACTATTGTGTTTCTCCAATCATATTCTCTCTTGTTTCACCTTCTTGTCTTGATTCTTCATCTATTATCATTCTCTTATTCACCCTCTTGAGCAGATGGGAGTTGACATAGTAGTGAAGACTCATTAGTCTTATAGGTGACATGGTAACACCTGATGCTTGTGTCATAATAAAATACACCAAGTACACACTGGTGTGAGAAGGGTATCCTGATATAGAAACCATGCCAAAAAATGGAGCGACAATGAGACATGGTCTTTGATATATCTAGGAGAGCAGTAACTCCAAATGAAAACTGACTTGCATTTTGACAACCTTCTAATCTGTACCAACGTGAAAAGCAAACATAAAATGATGATAATTATAGTGAATTTGTAATAATTCCTTAAGAATCAATTTTCTTTTATTTTGCTGATTTTGACATGTATAGGAGGGGAAAGGAATGAGATAAGCAAAATGTTGTTATACAATCTTCAAAAATATTTGAAATCTTACAAGAATAAGAGAAAATATTATAAAAATGATTAAACACGTTTTTTTTTATATTTTGAATAGAAGAAAAATACAGGCATTTTGGAGGCTAGTTTAAATTTGGCAAAAACAGATATTTACATGCAAAAGATCAGTTTTGTTCTGTTTTCATGGAATTGCTTCACAAGAAGTAACAAAAGGAGATAAATGTTTTTATATATTTATTAAAATGAAAAGTGTGTAGACAAGGATTAACAAGGGTTGATACATGTATAGGTAGCATAAAAAGAAAATATTGGTGCTACATAAATGCCAAAATAAGCTAAGAACAAAAGAATACATGGTAAAATTGGCCTCTCAGAAGCATTGGGTAGATGCAATAAATAATTATAATTAATATGAACCTAAGTAGCTTTTATTACTATATTATTTTCAAAAGTTATAAGTATTTGAGAAAGTCTTTTAGCTGAGCCAATTTTATAATTTTTTAGTTTCTATAAAGGTTGTCCCAAATTTTATATACAAGTTGGCATAACTTTTTTTTTATAAACTGGCATAATTCATTCAGATTGTATGTGTTGGTAGAGTAATTCTTCTGTACAAAAGTACCACTCAACATAATCTTCATGCATTCTGTGCTATTGTTGAATTCATCTCTCAAATCCTCTTTGAAAAAGTTCAGGTGTGAACTGTTGTATGAACTTCTTCACAGCCATTTTCACCTTGCCTGTTTTATTAGATCATTTGTACCTAAATACTTCTTCACTAGACTTTACAGGTGGGAGTTGTATGAGACCAGATCCTGTCCTGGCTATACAACCTGGATGGGAGTTCACTAACTAGCCCAATTTGCTGATTGCTTGATTTGTTACCAAAGATGTGTATAGTCATGCAATGTCATTGTAAATGTGCATCCCTATTGCCTTCCTTACCTTTTTGAGTTTCTCCCGTGTACTGCTTGCTGTTCATAGTACAGTCACATTCCAGAAAATCTGGGAGAACGACATCTTTGTCATCCCAAAAATGTAGTCACCATGTGCTGATCCTGAATTTCTGGGGCCTTAGAAAAGAGGTATAACACCATTCCATGGATTGAGCCTTCATTTCAAGATAGTAAAGGTATGGCTTCATGTCATCCTTTGTTACTAGATTGGTAAAAACATATCTTCATTGGCTTCAAGTGCTTCAAACAGATCAGAGCAAGCTTCCATCCATCTCTCTTTCAAATCGAATGTCAACTGCCAATTTTCCTATTTTGTGTTCACTTTCCAATACCCCAAATCATCCACCATTTTTCTTATGCATTGTCCCTTCAATCAAGTTGTATAGCAACTTCATGGATTGTGATTTGTTTGTCCATTTGAATCAATTTATATATTTGGTGGTGGTTTGTGCCAGTAGTTGTGGTTGAAGGTTTCTCACTGTGTGGTTTGTCTTCTGTGCTAGTTCCCCTTGCTTTAAACTTTGTCCGTTGTATATTGATTTAGAGGAAAATTTTGTAAATTATCTTGAACCTAGTCAAAAAAAGAAAAGAATTTTGATTCCACACGCACACACATATGGAGTATATCTTACCCAATTCCTTCATTTTTTTATGGATTATTTCTTAGTTTTCTTAAAAATAAATATTTCCAGATTTGTTTTGATCCGTAGGGGAATTTTATAGTCTGTAGATTGCAGATTATATTATATACAGGCTTGAAGCTCTATGATTCTCTTGGATTATACATTTTCAAATATATTAGAATTATTCTGTTAATTCTTTAGCTTTCAAATTATTCTGTTAAATGTGATGCTTATTTGTTTAGATTGTTTTGAATTAATCATCCATTACATCATAGCTTTGCAATTTTATTGATATGATTGTTTATGTTTTAGAATGGTATTGTAGTTAGGTATGAGAGGCCAGATCTAGCTGGTATGATAAAAACAGGTAAAATATTTTGGCCTGACATGGCCCGTTTAAATGTGCTAAAGCACTAAGCTAACATAAGGCCAGAACACATTTTCTTACTAGTGATAGATATTGAAATTGTAACCTTTTAGTTTATAGTACAACACTTCATCTCTTACTCAAAATATGGTTTAAATGCATTACAAATATCCAATATTGGTCCAGGGTCATACATTTTGGATTAGAGATGTAGTCAATTTTTAATGACCTTAGTAGTTGTCTGGTACTTAGTTATCTTAATAGGACAAAAGCAAAGTTATCTTGAAATTGATGGAATTTAAATTCAGAACGAAGAAAGGAAACTAAAATACTATGTGATATTCAGATAACTAGTGTCCTTTCTTTTAAGTAAAAATACACAAAATTATTGAGAAAATATTTGAAAGTATTCTTTGAAATCATGTATGCCATAATTGCTAATTGGAAAAGATTTTAACGTCAAGAAATATTATTTTCACCTAAGATAATTATAAGAAGCAAATTCTTACATATACTTTTTTTTTGTTTACTTTACAGGGCTATCAAGGCTTATCAGCAAGTTTTATACATCGAACCAGCATTTAGTCGAGCAAATGAAGTGCATCTGCGGCTGGGGTTGATGCACAAAATTTTGACTAATTATGAAACTAGTCATAAGGTAATTATTGTATGTTTTTGCAAACTTTTTTTTGTTGTTTTTTGTTCCTTATCAGATGACTATATAACACTTTCTTTTTTGTCTTTGGTCAGTAAGTGTTATTTCCTATTTGCTTCTGTCTGTAAATCAAAAGAAATGACTACTATTCCTTTGCTTTTGTGACCTGGGCATCAGTGTTTTGAAATTGGCCTATTTTCCATTACATTTCAGACATGTTCAGCACTGAGTTGCTGAAGCAGAAATATCATTATATCAAATATTCTACTCAATACAACAAATTTGCTTGTCAGTTGCTTGACCATAGCCACTTGAGTATGTCCCTTAGTGATTGATAATATGTACATCACTGAGCAGGATAGTTTGGGAGTATCATTGCCATGTGTTGAGAAGGAGTCTTTCGTGTTTGAATAAATGTAACAAAAGCAAAGTTTGAAGGAAATATTAGCCATTTTTCATACTTACTAGGGGTAAGCAAATAGGAAATAACAGTTGCTACCTGCAGACAAAAATCATGTTACGCAGAGTGATTTATGCTCACTTGTTGATATGTATGTGTGTGTGTATATGGTTTCTTGGTTTTGAGGAGCTTGGTGAAGACGATGTTTAGATCAACATAATTACATTTTTATCTGTCCCTTTAACTACTAATATGGCGTTCTAAAGAACTTGTTCCAATTATTACATATTGTGCATTCTTTGCTCTCAAAATGTAGTGTGATACCTTGCTCCAGATAACTTTACAGAAGAAAACTGGAACTTAGCAAGGAAATCTAGATATTTTTTCATGTGTTTTATTATTATTTTACCTAATTAATTGACTTGGCAGTTACCTTGTTGCCCATTTTTTTGCAATATTAAAAAGATGCATCTCTTTTGGGCATTCCAACCAATTAACTTGGTTATATTCAAAGATCTATCTTCTATCTGGTCCACTGTTCGTACAGAATTTCTTCCAATCATATACATTTTTCATTTGCAACAATGTTTTTAACAGCTTACAGTCCTTCTTAATAAGCCATTATGGTAAATAAAAACTGGAACAGTATTCATCATTATCACTGCCTCATCATTTTACATCTGCTTTTTTATACTGGCATGGGATGAACAGGTTCAATTTTGAGACAGCATTTTATGATCAGATACCTTAACTGTTGTCAATCTGTTAGTTGTCTATTCATCTTTGGGTGGAAAAAATTCTCTTTTACCTCTTACATGTTTGTTCATTCTTTAGTTAATATCATCTTGTAGAAAGCCCCCAACTTCTGTGTGGTTAAAAGTTTATTCTGAGGTTTGGCTAGTCCACCCCTTCTTTTCCAGAATTAATATTTTTCATGAGATGTTCTGGTGTCTTGTTTTACTAGAAGGTAGACTATGTTTCAATCCAAACCAAATATCTCCTTCACCTAACCATTCTACACATTAGTATTTTTTTATCAAATAACTTCATATAAAGTTTTCTTGTTTATTTAAAAGAATGAGCACTTTGTCTAAAATGAAAATTGTGTTATTACTATTAAAACAATCTTCAGCTAGTGATAGTGTAATTTAAAGTATTTTAAAACCATTAAAATACTTCATCCTTTTCATGAGCTGAACATTTAGGAAGTATTTGATAATAGTTTCTATAAGAAATTAACTTACTTTTCCTTAGCCAAATGGTTATTTTTATGGCTTATTGATATGTATGAAACATAATTTTAAACATAGGGAAAGTATATCCTATGCATTATCAATTAAACAACTTTTTCTTTTTTTACATAAAATTTAATATTTAGAAAGAAAGAAAAACTAATTTATTTTGAATGTTACACAATATTAACTCATTGAAGATAAAATTTATATGAGATGGTTCTTGGTCCTGTTTCCAACTTATTGAAAACCCACTCGTAATAGTGTATTCATAAAAATCTTCTCTAAAATCTTGTTATAGATTCCACAATAGTTTTAGGTGAAAAACCTTTTGTTAATTTGTTTGCAAAGTACCAGCTTAATATACAACTAAGAGGTATTTTATCAAATCTATCCAATCCTAATTTTTAAAATCTTGTTAGAAATATGATCTATAAAAGCATGAAATTCAAGTAAAACAATCCCATTATTAACAGCTATGTTCTTTGTAAAATAGTATATAACATTTTACTCATTTCGTTATTGGTATGTTATTTCAGTATCTACAAGACACAGGGTATAATTATCAAAACAAATCAAAATAGATGAACATCAATGGAATTTGTATCTTTGTGGTACCAGTGCCGGTGGCACACAAGAAAACCATCCGAACGTGGCCGTAGCCAGTACCGCATCGACTGGCTTCGTGCTGTGGGCACGTAACAAACATCATCCGATCGTGGCCGTTTGCCAGCCTCATCTGGCACTTGTGTCGGTGGCACATAAAAACACCATCCGAGCGTGGCCGTCTGCCAGCCTCGTCTGGCACCTGTGTCGGTGGCACATAAAAAACACCATCCGAGCGTGGCCGTCTGCCAGCCTCGTCTGGCACCTGTGTCGGTGGCACATAAAAACACCATCCGAGCGTGCTGTGTCGGTGGCACATAAAAAAAACACCATCCGAGCGTGGCCGTTCGCCAGCCTCGTCTGGCACCTGTGTCGGTGGCACATAAAATCACCCACTACACTCTCGGAGTGGTTGGCGTTAGGAAGGGCATCCAGCTGTAGAAACACTGCCAGATCTGACTGGCCTGGTGCAGCCTTCGGGCTCCCCAGACCCCAGTTGAACCGTCCAACCCATGCTAGCATGGAAAGCGGACGTTAAATGATGATGATGATGATATATATATATATATATATATATATATATATATATATATATATATTAACATCTTAATTGTATTTGAATTAGATGTAGTTCTACTCAGTTGTAAATCATATCTGAATTTTAGTATTAGACTATAGCTCAAACCCATTTGAATGTTTCTTTTACAAAATCTTAAATTAATAAGTTTCATCCTGTTCAACTTGCCATTCCCATCTACTTGAAACATTTCTTTGATATCAATTCTGTAATCAGTTACATACTTAATGACATAAGATTTTATCATTGAGCAGCATTTATAGGAAAAATGATTTGCTTTGCAAAGCTTTCTGAAAAATGACATATGAAGAAAATGTTGGGGAGGGATACACAGCCACATGAAAAGTTAATTTTTTTTTTTTTGGAATTGTTTATCATTAATGTCATCCCTGGCAAGAATAAATTAAAGAGACATTTTAATGAAATAAAATTTTAAATATTCATGATTAATTAGCATATTTTAATTAGTAATATATGCAGTGAACATTAATAATATGCAATGATTTTTAATGAATTTGACTTTATGATTATATTACATTGATCTTTTGTTAATTTTGTTAAAACCCAAAGCGTTTTTTTATATACTAGGAAATTAGTTTGTTAAAAAATGAAAGGAAAATATGAAAATTTTATCAAAATATTTCTTGTTTGACATACATTTTTATATGCTTTCTAATTATAAATGTAGAGCTACTATTCAAAATGTACTTGTTTCTGAGCAAGGTATTTAACTCAGTCTGCTTGACTTTCAAAAGCAAGCTCCATTTATATTTCACAGATCAGTAGTTTGTAGCAGGAATAGTACCCTGCTGTAAAATTAAATGGTCCTCCAAAAGCCGTTGCACCTATGAAATGAAGATAAAACAAGAGAAAAATCTAGGATTATCTTCTATAAAGATAGTTAAATATTCAGACCCAGTACAAACTTAAATTAATTTGATGTGATAAATGTCACATATTAGCTTAGAAAGAATGACTTGTTTCATTTGTTTCTTCAGTCTTAATTGATGTATTTAATCAAAGTATTATTTCCCGTCATTATTAAAAACATAATCTCATCTATTTGGCAAATTCTTGATCCTTTGGGTGTATAATTCAGATTCTGAAGCAAAGAAACACTAGATAGTATTTTTTCTTCTCTTCACAATTAATAAACTGTTTCTGTTCTAAATGATGTTGCAATGATCTGAAAAGAAGATAGTGAAATGGAGCGAGCTTAGGAGAATAAAAGACTGTGATGTAAAACTTCCATGTTTATTGACATTATCTTTCTTGAGTGACTTAGGTAATGCATCTTGCATTATCATGTAGGGACAACAACCCTTCATAGTTGACCAATGATGGGTGCTTTTTATGTACGTTTTTGTGAAATGTTTCCAATTGACAACAGTACTTTTCTGCAAAAATTCTTGTCTTAGTTTAACACTTCATGATAGACAACATCCTTCATATCCTACCCGACACAGAGCATAACTTTTTCCAGATTAGTCCTGGTTTGAGGATTGCTTCTCTTTCATTGGATGTTTAACCATTGTCATTTTATTGGATATGATTATAGAAAACCTATTTTTCATCACTTGCAATGATTCTACTTAGGAAATATTCTGAAGCAAATCTTCTCTTCAGTGACAAGTAGAGAGCAACCCTTTTTTAAAGCTAAAAATCAGTCACATGATGAGGGACCCACTGACCAAGTTTAGACACTTTTCATTGTTTATAAAAGTGTTCTATGGTTAAAATGCATCTTGAATTAAACTGTTTTGCTAATTCTCATACAGTTTACTTCTTGTTTTGTTCAAACACAGTTTTCAGAAGCTCGTTATTGACAGAACTTGTCTGTCCAGGTTAAGGAGGATCTGCAAGAGAAAAAACTGGCCAAACCATTGTTGGCATGTCCAGATACTTAAAGCTTCGTTTCAATGGGCAAAAGGAATGTTTCTTGCTGCTTTTATTGCTGAAGAGCCCCTTTTGAATTCATTTAGCATGCAGCATCTAATATGTCTGATCTAAACTGTTTTAAAAGGATAAAATCAATACAAACTTCTTAAGAAAGAAGAAAGCAATAGTATGTAAATATTAGTGCTCATTTTACCATAAGTATTGAAAAAAGTAGCCTTGAAAAGATCATGTTGAAAATATTACAGGTCTTTCTTTCCAACCTAACAACTTCTAGTTTGCATTAACTTTGATGTATATCAAGGTTTGGTAGTGTCTTCCACATTCTTCCTTCTGTGCCTTAACTTAACTTGCTGTCACCACATACTCCTATGCAGATGTTATTTCCTTTCAGTTCTCTTTTATTCACTTGTATACATGTCATTCACATACAACCTGAACACCTCAGCCAAACATACTCTGCCTTCATGAACAGAGACCTTGATAGTGTCTTTAATTGGAGACATGACAAGCATTGTTTTTAGACAGCACAATGACAGTATTGCAATTTATATCATGAAAACAGTCTTGTATGGCTAACAAAACTAAAACCTTTAAAGTTGTTACAAATGCTGGGTTTCAGTTTCTGATGAGTTCTCATGATGACTTTGTATGCATAACATAGCCAAAGCTACTTTATTAAGATTAAGAATCCTATTTAAAGCAAGAAATACTTCAGCCTTATCAGTTGCTAATACTCAAGCAAAAGTGATATGTAAATATTGTTCATATTCAGGGGATGGTCCTGCTGCTAGATCTACTAGCATTCTAGACCACATGCCAAAAAAAGAAGAAAAAAACACCATTCAGCAGAATGGCAAAGATTCAAAGCTTATAGCTGCTGCTTCTATTGCTAGACCAATAGCCAATGCTCCTCTTAATTAGTTATTACCCCCCCCCCCACTATCTCAGTTACCTTTCTTTCCCCCTACCCACCTCACATTACCTCTATTCTTCATTATCTTTCCCCACCTACTGTTTCCACCAATCACCTTTCTGTGTGTTCTCTGCCCTGTATGGTTAACACCTCATTTATCTGTTATCACTCTCAATGATCATGCATACCTATCACAACCCTCAACTCCATGCCCCTCCTATATTTTGCCCCCTCATTTTCCACTGTCCTTCCTACTCACCCAGTTCAAACCTCTATATCACCTCACTTATTCTCACCACCCCCAGTGTTCCTTGAGGGCATGTCCTGACACATCTTTACCACCACCTCTCTCTCACTACCACTCTCTTTATCCTACTCTCTATCTCACTGTCCTTTCTTTTCCAACCAGGGTATCCATGTATATACTCTACAGCTAGACAACTATCCCTGACCCTCTATACCTTTTGTCTCTCATCAACTGGCACAAAGTCACCCCTACCTTCTAGCTGAGGGATTTTTGTCTTGCAAGGTAATTGACAATCCTGTTGGTGTGGAGCCATGTGTAAAGCATCCAGTACACTCTGTAAAATAGTTGGCATTAATTAGGACATCCAGCTGTAGAAACCATGCCAAAACCCAAAACAGACAATGGAGCCTAGTGTGGTTGCTGGTTCCACCAGCTCCTGTCCAACCTCTGCCAGCATGGAAAACAGATGTTAAATGATGATGTCCTCTCCTAGCTCACACATATTTCTACTCTTACTATGTCCTGTATTATGGAGTCTATACTAAATGCTTTTCTTGATCCTTTTTCCTTGCTCATAATTTACCCTACAGATTTTCAAGCTAAAAATCAAACTCATTAGTCTTACAAATTTGACTGCAAAGCTCTTCTCATTATCTTATCTCTTTAAAAAAAAACAAAAATAGTGAAACATAATGTTTCATAACATTTATTTTGATATAACTGTTTTAGTTTCAAATCTCACTCAGTTTCGTTTGAATTTTTAATATTATATGCCAATCAGTTGGAGTTAGATCCAACACTTGTTTTTGACTGACTTTTTTAGCCTCTGAATCCAAAAATGACTTGTTTTCCTGTATGGCATCAACTTTTTGAGCCACAAGATACCCTCTCTTCTTCTCAAAAACCTTTGAAATATTGCATCTTACAAATTTGTGCTTATTTTATAGAACATTTTCAAAATTTACATACAATGGAAAATTAAAAAAATTGCTTGACTGTAATGCTTGTAACAACTTTATTTTGTTTATTGAAAGGATATTGTTACTATAAATCAAATTGCATGCAAGTAGTTATAGTAAAATTTACACTTATTTTTTCCTGGAGTGTTCAGTCTATGGACATTTTCACTTTATGCTTCAACAATAGTCATCATATTTATATCCCAATCCAGCAAGTGTTTTCACGTACTCGCATTTCTCTCCATGACCTTCAAATCAAGGTTTTCTGAGAAGTTAGCAAGACAGCTATGCAGAAACTGCAACTTGATGCTTATGCAGCAACTGAGCATTTTGTAGTTCTCCAATAGTTTCTGGGAAATTTCAGTGCAATTCTTTGCTGATGTATTTCCAAGAAAGTTCTTCACAATGAAAACCAAACATTCTTTTTGAGTTCTGACATTATCTCAATAAAATGTTCATTTTTGACGAGCTACCAAATTTGGACCATCAATCACACTGGCTTTGGTTTTTTTTTTTTTAGTTGACAGGCCAGGAAATGCCAAACTGAGGTACTTGAAACAATCATCTTCAGTTGGCAATGCTTTAACGAATTGCTTCATGAGACCCAGTTTCATGTGCAGAGATGGGAATACAATTTTCTTTGTCAACAAGTGGCTCATGTAAACTGTGGTGATCACCAGGTTTGAGGTCAGATCTTAGAGGCCTATTCTTCTATACCCTATGTTAGTCTCAAGTTTGCTGTCCAATATATACAGAAAGCAGGGATATTTGGTGTATCTGACCAAGAAGGAAGCATATCATTTTAAGGTCAACACAGATGATTCATTTGTGTTTATGGTATTGCAACAATTCAGTTACTCTTTTTGTCTCTTTATTCTTCAGGATATGGAGACTTAAAGACCTAGGTTTCCGACTCCACAACAGACTCCCTCCATGCTTCAAATCACTAGTTCACTTACTTCAAAGCTTTGTCATCTCTCCTCTGCTGTACAATTATGTGCTTATCACTCTCGTATGACCACATTCATGTAATTTCATGCATCTTAGCACCAAGTCAGCCTGGGGTAACAGTAGAAGATACTTGTTTGGCACCTCACCATAGAACTGAATGCAAAGCAATAGAGAAACTGTTGACTGAAATCCAACTTTTTAATATTTGTTTAAATCATAATTTTATCTCTGCTAGCTAAAATTTATGTCAATTTGAATCTAGTTTATACATCATATAGTTTTACCTTATTTTGTGGAAAATTGTCTTTCTTTTTATATTATTATGTTATTAAATACCTAATTTTCTGTCCATTTAAATTTTTGTTTGACAGCATTTCCGCTTAGCTCTTCAAGATAGTAGTAAGTGTACTGTGTCAAAAGCTGAAAGTAAGTTAATTTGTTTCATTTTGAGTTGCAATTTCTTCAAATATTTTTCAATATTTTATTATAATGCATTTATCAATTCTCTCTCAGTATGACTTTTTCTCAATCATAGTGCTTTAAGAACAACTTTATCCAAAATATCCTACCTTTTTTGTTTTAATTCATTAGAGTTTCGTCTGAAGGAGATTTTGCTGCTATCTCAAGAACATTAAGTAATTATGTTGGCTTTCTCATTGGCTTGGGTACAGGCTCTCTTGATGGCTTATAAATGTCTCTGTATTAACAAAGTTGATCTATCTATATAATCAACAATTGTTTTATGTATATATTGTTATTCTTCTAATATATGGATCTGTCATGGCCATACAGTTAAGTTCACTCAGCAACCTTGTGGTTACAGCTTTGACATCTCTTGCAGGAGTCTCCTACATCTCAAATATGGTATAGGTTCTTGCAAAAGCAGCCATTTACACAGTGGTCTGTTTTTTCTTTTATTTACATACTGGGCATTATAGAGTTGCTTGCAATGCAGTATATGAAGTTGGCAGATAGGCAGCTGAAGTTTTGGGGGTAATTTTGTTCTTGGATTTGGGATCAGTGGTTGATGTAGAGACAAATATTGCATATGCAGCAAGTGTATATGAAAGAATCTCCTTCATTCTACCAAACAAGGTGTTAATTATTGTGTTCTGCTGATGGCTGTGTCACTGAATAAACAGAATATATTATGTGGTATATACTACAAAAAGTGAATTAACCAACATGTTACTTGATAATTAGGTTGGCTTTGAGGGCAAAAAACACTTCATTCTTTCATAACAAGAAGAGGCAGTTGACTAAGAATACAATTATTCTTTGAAGTGTAATGTAGCATGCTGTGTCATCTAGTTATGAATTTACGCTGAAAACAATGAATTACAATAAAATGCTCAGCAATGAGAAAGAAAATGTGAAAGCCAAGAGAAGCCTCAGTGATGAATAGCTTCAGCACGTTTAAGAAGGAAAAAAAAATGTTTTGAAGATCTCATATTTCTCAAAGCAAGTTACTTGTTGCAAACTGTATTAAGTCTTTTGTTGTAGTAGAGGTTCATATAGGCCCTCTCTGGTACAACTGTGACTTTCAAAACATTGCTGGTCTGGAACCTCTTATTGGCACTAATTTAAACTAATATATTTCATTTAATTATGTAAGTAAATCTAATATTTGTTTAATTTAGAGTGTATTTAGTTCTTTTATAGGGCTGGTTGAGATTTTAAAAGAAATACTTTGGGATACCAAAAAGGGTAGTTTGATAAATTTATTTAACAAGTAACTAAAAATTTTTTTAACTAGTCAGAAGATAACTGTTGATAGGATAAGAAGCATGGCATGTTTTGAATTGTGGGCATTCTCATCTGATAAGCCTGAATTTCGGTGGAGAAAATACGAGGTTATGTGTGTATGATTATGCCCAGTGAAGTTGAAAATTAAAAAGCGTAGAACTTTACAGTTTTCTAAAAAATTTAGAACTGGGATATCAACCTTGCCCTAACTGGTGCTAACAGCTTAATTATAAAGATTTGCAAGTATCTTATTACTAATTTACATTTTCCAAAAAAATAAGCTGCTTTATTATATTTACTTTTTCTCTTTTTTTTTTCTTTCCAGTACGTTTACATATAGCTCATCTATTTCAAGTTCAGGTTAGTTTTATCTCATTGTTTTTAAAATGTATTTTATCATCCTGGCAGAAAGCATAGAACTCTATATATCTGAGAAATATTATATTTTATCTTGTGGTACAAAGAGAAAGAAAGGATTTGATAATCTAGAAATGGCATGAATAAAATCTGAAAGCTGAAAGGATCAAATGTTTCAATGAATCTGAGAAGAAAATTTATTAATGAGTTAATCACCCATTTTTTTTATATGAGGGAATTCAGTTTCAACACAAAGACTGTTGTTTCAAAACTTCTTGCTTTAGCCTTCTCAACTGAAAACAAGCTTTAGCCTAGTCTAGCTCCTTCCACCTGCCCATTCTTCTTCTAAGTTAAAAAGTGGGTGAGCTGAGAAGGTGTCTGCTTCTGACTGCTTAGGCACCTAAGACAGTTAACAAACTCATGTTACATGCAACCAGATGATATTTGCATGCAGATGATGGCTGTGGACTTAGATTATTGTTGCAGGAAAGATTTTGTGCTTCTATCTTGACAAGAACAATTCAAACTAATATGTGAATTCCTTATCCACTTGGTAACTACAATTCAACAAAAATTAATGTTCAGTGAAGGATGTTTGAATGGCAGTTGTTCAAGCAACAGAGGAAGGTGAGAGAAATGTATATATCTGATCGTGCCAGTTAAATGAAATAGGGTTTTCTGAATCAAAACTGACTGGGTTCTGAAAAGAAACCAAAGTGTCTCAAAGTTTAGCTTGTCCTACTATGATTGATAGAATGTTTTAGTTTAATGTTGTTTAGTTGAAAGTAGTTTATAATTTTGGGTTTGTCAGTGCATTTATATTCTTAAATTTAGAGGATCAAATCTCAGCAATTTAAAATACCAAAGTACATTTAAATTAGTATGGTGCTCCATTTGCCTGTTTCTTTTTGTGCTTGTTTGTTACTAATTAAATGACATTGGAGGGGGAAGTGTGATCACTGCTATGCCAAGGACATAACACATAATTACATATACAACAAATGTACAGGGCTTTTTCAGCTGAATTTTTTCGATCAACTATCTTGCAAACCCCTCTTGATAAAGAAAGTTTTACTGATAATAGACTGCTTTTTATCTGCTCAGCTTATTAATACAACAGGCATACCTCACCCTCCATCGTTAATTGGTTCCACAAGACACAACTTAAGTCGAATTAACTTGTTTCTAGGCTAGGTTAGGCAAGGCCAAATTTACTTGTCGCTAGTAAAAAAAAAAAGTAATCTAAATTTACACATACAATTTAGTGGTGTTTACCGTACATCACTGACACTTTGTTTATGATGTGGTTTGCAATAAGACATGGTAAAATAAAAGCCTTTTTTAAGCTTAAAAACAAAATCATTGATTATTATTATTTTGCAATAGTAAAAAAACTAAATTATTTTAAATTTACCAATACATACATACAATTTGGTGGTTTGCATCATGGATGTAATGGCTCTGGATCACCAACATCAAGAGCTGACTCTGGCTGTTCTTGTTCGATGCACTTAAAAAACTAGTTGAGAGTTCCTTGAACTGTTTTCTATTTCTTTTCCTCAAGGATTACATTATAAGGAGCAAAAGCTTCGTGACAAGACCCCCATAATTTTGGAAATGGGTTGAACATTTGGATCCATATCCTCAAACATAGAAAAACCTTTTTCAATGTATACAAATGCTTGCTGCATTTTCTTAATGGTACAGTGATGTAGCTCAGGTTCGACTCCCTCTTCTTTATTATTTTGCTGCTTGTGAAGCTCTATCAAATCCTTGTTCATTAGGGACTGCTTGTCTTTTTCAAATAAATCTGTAAAATCATCCTCCAATCCATTTCCAGTCCTTTGCTCATAGTCACCAACGTTTTGTTAATGGCAACATTACCAAACTCCTTAAAATCATTCATGAATTGTGTGCATAGCTTCTTCCATACACCATTCATAGCCATGCTCTGTACATCATTCCATGCCACTGCTGTGTTCTGTACAGCCTTGTCGATATTGTATCCCTTCCAAAAGTTGTGAAGTGTTATGGACTCATCAAGATCAGTTGCAGCTATTACATGCCTCAGCATACGCTTCATATAGTAACGCTTGAAGATACCAATTATTCTCTGATCCATTGGCTGCAGAAGAGACATGGTATTCAGAGGGAGGTATATGATGGTAATGTTGGGGTCAAAATCTACGATGTTTTGCAGGTGGCCAAGAGCATTATCTAAGATAAGTAAAACCTTAAAAGGAATCCTCTTCTTCTTACAGTACTTCTCTTCTACTGGGATAAAATGATTGAAGAACCAACCTTCAAAAGCAACAACAGTAACCCATGCTTTTGAATTAGCCATCCATATAGCAGGGAGAGATGCCTTGGGTATGTTCTTCTGGGCACGGGGTTTGTGTGCATGATAGACGAGCAATGGCTTTAACTTAAAATCTCCTGCACAATTACCTCCCAACATAATGGTCACACATTCTTTTGAGACCTTGTAGCCTGGAATAGTTTTCTCCTTGGAAATGAATGAATGGTCTGGTAATACAATCCAGTTTCATCTATGTTAAAAATCTGTTTGGGAAGAAACCTGTTTTCTTCGATGGTTTTTGTTTTAATACATTAGGAAATTCTGCTACTGATTGTCCATCAGCTGATGCACTTTCACCTTGCTTCTTAATGGAGTGATAACTTCCTCACTCCTTAAATCTCAACCATCCTTGACTTGCCTTGAACTCTACATCTTTCTCATCTGGATATTTCTTCAGGTCCTCAAAGACAACGCTTTCTCTTCAATGATTTCTTAACTAATAGTAGCACGCTGACAGTTCAACCTAACAATCCAAAGAAAAAGAAGCCTTTCCAGTTCTTTAAAGATTTTGCCTCTTATTAATGTCAGCATTCTTCATCCCTGGAGCTTTAGATTTGATATGTTCTAAAATCTTGTCCTTATTATGTACAATCATTGATACAGTTGTCTTGTCCAACTCATCCCAAAAGACCATGCAATTGCTACTACTTTTTCACCTTTTTTATGGTGTTTTATCATAGCGAGTTTATCTTCCAACGTTATAGCATGACACTTAGCACTTTCACTATGAATTTTCTTAGAAGCCATGGGGGGCAAAAAATAAAGTCACAAATGAATGAGAATAAGAAAGTGGCCAGTAAACAGACATAAACAAATCTGAATTCAAAATAATTGCGGGAATCACGAGTGACAACGACGCCTAACGGTAGATGTTGGAACTACAGTGCAATATGAGCTCTGGAAGACCAATAAATAAGACAACTCAGCTGATTTTATGATTTCGTTCACTAAGCTACACTACTTTATGGTGTGTATCTTAATATTTACTGTACATATTTTAATATGATTTTATTCTTATTTTTAGTACAGTAACATGATTTTATGTGCTTTTATTGGTTTCCTAGTCATTTTACGATTCCAATATTTATGGTGGACAGATGTGGATTTGAGTAAAATGACTTAACTTGATTTTTATTGTTCCATATATTATTTTTGAAAACTGACATATAATCAAGAATGACTTAAGCTGAGGTATGCCTGTATATTGTTTTCAGATTTCTTATCGTCTATCATTTAGTTGTTTCAGCAATTGTACCGAGGCACTGGCTTGTAGATAGTCTAAAAACCTTTTAGTTAATTTTGAGAAATGGTTATAATTCTTTATATCTTAACATATAAGAATCTAATTTTTAAATTTTTATTTTAAAAACTTTTTTAGGGCAAATACAAGCAGTCGAAAGAGGCTTACGAACAATTCCTTTTACCTGAAGACATCACTGACAAAATAAAAGCTATTGCTTACAGACAATTAGGTAAAATATCTTAAATTTGAATTACTTTTTGCCTTTATTTTTGCTCTCTAATTCCAGTCTTGATTTTTTCATTATTTTTTTAGGTCAGTTTTTCTTAAAATTTATGCACAGTATAGTATAAAATTTATTGACAGTATTTCACATTGACATGTGGTAGATCTGATGCTATTTTGTTGTTTCTATAGATAGTATATTTTCATTTAAAAAATAATTTTTGAGACAATATTTTTTAAATTTAATTTCTATTATTGGAAGAGTGATTCTGCAAACTGGATAATTAGAAAATATCTTTAACATAATTTTAGTTATGTTAAATATGAGGGGTTTCTATGAGAGGGCATTGAAGGGAAAGGCAGTACAATTCTTTACTTTCCTAAAATAATTGATAATTGTATTGGCACTGAGAAATTTAGTGAAATAGCAGACCCTTAACACATAAAGCATGATGGGCCACAATCGTGGCCATCAGGTAGAGACCAACAGGCCACGATCGTGGCCCAAATAGATGCATTTAATTTATGGGCGTTTGTTGGAGTCTAATGTCACTCAAATGCTCCAGAATGCAAGAGGACTAATAGTTCAACGAATGACTTTTCAGATGATATAAAACTTGCCACCATTATTTACTAAGAAGATATTTTAACTATTTTTTGTTTTGTATGTGTGCATGGTAGTTTCATTTTCATAAAATGTGCTCAGCAGTCCATGCTATGTAAGTGCAAATCCCAGTGCTTTATGGGTTAATGTTCATTGAAATATGTGATTGGAAGTAGATAACCAAGTTTGAGGTGAAGAGAATGAAAGAACATAAATTGTTAAAGGATATCTCCAAACTTCTGTCAATAATGGAGTTAGCACATGCATACTCAATCATTAACAGAAAGGCAAGAAGTAAATGAGCTTGTTTTGCAGTAGATACTTATCAATGTTATGAAATAATGGATCAGATTGACTAAAATTAGTGGAAAGGTGTATTCTAAAAGACCACAGCACACAACTAAAATTGGCAGAGAGTTGCATTGTAAATGACTAAAGTGCACAACTGTGATTGAGGTAAACAACTAGTTGTTTTTATATTGGATGGCATGACTTTCATTGGTTACACTGATAGCAAGATTTGTGACTTGAGCTTTCATGGAGAATTGTTTCCATTTGTGAGATAAAGAAATAAATGATGACTGAAGGTGTAAAAGAACTGATAGTATTTGATAATCAGATTAAATCAAGGATGTAAATAGGGAAGGAGATCGATGTTAAATTATAAATTCAGTTTCTGTTAGTGTTCAGTAAGGGTGAAATAGGAAGAAATCCTGACTTTGACATGAGACAGTTTTATTAATTTTAATTTTTTTAGTCTTCAGATAAAAGCAAATGAGAGTGTTGTGTGTAGTTATGTAAATGTTCGTAAAATGTAATTCTTGAAAGGAACTAATGACATGATGAACTCTCTTGATGAAACCTATGTATGAGTGTTCAGTTTTTGCCAAACAACCTGCATAAATGATTTGTTTATAGTAATCAAATGTATGTGCTGTACATTAACTTACTCCCTCCTTCAAATTGACATCGCCTGAATAGGTGCATGGTGTATCATGCGTCAGGTGTTGAAATGTTTTGCTCAAGAAGACAACACACCCTAACCACTAGGCCATGTGTCATCACATGATCATAAAATGTATTTCTTAACTGGAACTAATGATATAATTTTCACTTTTCTAGGCTGGTTATTCCATACTGCAGAACAGCTTGGTGATAAAAGCACACGAGAACCAGTTGCAATTCATTATTTACATAAATCAATCGAATTAGACTCTTCTAATGGACAAACCTGGTACCTCTTGGGCAGGTTGGTATTTTGACATTTTTAGCATGCATCCTTATCACTAAATACAGTTTTCATTCTTGTACAGGTCATTGCTTATTTATTCTGTTCTTGTTTGATCTCTCACCTTTATACTGAGATCTGTCTTTACAGCATTTATTTTACTGTTAAGTAGCATCCCACTTCTAATATATGCAGTCTATTTCTGAAATTTCATATTGTGACTAATTTAAGTTTACATTATTATTCAATTTTAGATATTAAATAGGTTATATTAGTTAGCTTTTTACACATGTATATAAAAGTGATTTCTTTTTAAACATTTTTAAAAAATACCCTGTTATAACAGGTTAAATCACTAAAATTTGCTACTGTAGTGAAAGCAAAATCTAAAATTATTTACTCACTGACAATAATGTTAAATGTAAAACCTATCTATCCTAAATTCAGCTATGAAGCTTTCATGATGAACTTGAAATTTCTGAGTCTAATATTAGTTCACATTACTTCTATACTCTATCAAACAGCTCATATCAACCAGTAGTCTACACACATTATACATAATTGTTTCCTCTAGTGTTTTCTCCCATAGCTGTGTCACAAGCATAATGTTGATTTTGTAGAAACCAAGTATCGTATTATCCTTGTTGACTTTATCCTGTACAAGTCTTATAATGGCATAATTTTGTACACTGATTACTTGTTTTATCAGCTTCAGTACCCATAGGTAATCTAGATACCTACTTGGACATTTACATGAAAACCTATTATGGATTTAAAGGGGGTAATTACACCCTCCCATCCAACCTTATTTTGCCCACATTTCATTTGCTGCTTGTACTTTTCAGGTGCCTGTCTAGTATAGGAAGAGTTCATGATGCCTTCATCCACTATCGTCATTCAAAAGACAAGTGGGAGGCTAATGCTGACACATGGTGCTCTATAGGGTAAGTAATTGCAATATTGTCTTTTTCAAAATATCTTAATAAATGTGATTTTATAAAACTTTTACTAAAACATCCTTGATAAAAGTGATTATTTTAAGTACTAAGATCTTTGTATTAGCATATTAAATTCATAAGTAGGAATGACATTATAGAAGATACAATCCTTTAGTATTATCAGAAATCTTAAATTGATAGAACAATTACAGGAACATCAACTTTATTTTATTTTTCTAGTTGCTATGAAGTGTTTCCACATCAATACATCTCTCTTTGATTTTGTATACTTATATTAAATTTGTTTGTGGTCTTATTAAAGTGTAAAGAAAGTAATTCATCATTCTTAACCTTTATCCATCCATCTAAGCAACTATCAACTTTCAGCAAATTATTGCCAAAAATAAAGAAATTTTTAGTGTTTTATTTGAGCATATGTAAACTAATAGTTAAACTTAGTATATTCTTAAAGTGGATGGTGAACTAGACAAAATGGTTATAGATTTAATGCTTTGCAGCATTTATTTCTTTCCTCCAAGTTACGAAATCAAATGCCAGCTGGATTGACAAAATAAGTACCAGACATAGAGAGCTCTGGTTGACTATATCTCTCTCCTAGCAATGGATGGCTTTGTGTCAGATTTAAGAACACATTAAAATACAGTGTTAATCAAACTACATAATATTCAGATATAATATTTCTTCACATTGTTTTGAATTTCTATAGGCGCAGGAGTGGCTGTGTGGTAAGTAGCTTGCTAACCAACCACATGGTTCCAGGTTCAGTCCCACTGCGTGGCATCTTGGGCAAGTGTCTTCTGCTATAGCCCCGGGTCGACCAATGCCTTGTGAGTGGATTTGGTAGACGGAAACTGAAAGAAGCCTGTCGTATATATGTATATATATATGTGTGTGTGAATATGTTTGTGTGTCTGTGTTTGTCCCCCTAGCATTGCTTGACAACTGATGCTGTTGTGTTTACGTCCCCGTCACTTAGCGGTTCGGCAAAAGAGACCGATAAAATAAGTACTGGGCTTACAAAGAATAAGTCCTGGGGTCGAGTTGCTTGATTAAAGGCGGTGCTCCAGCATGGCCGCAGTCAAATGACTGAAACAAGTAAAAGAGAGAGTGTTATTATTTATTTTTAGATTGACATTGTAAGATAGGCATGAAAGGCTGCACCCGGCCAGTTTGAACATAAAAATGGGTAGCATACTTGGCCTGGATATAGTCAGTTAAAAAATGCTAAAGGGTTAGTTATTATCTTGGTAAAAGTGAATCATAGGGTATATTTTTCTCTATTAAAATGAGTAGGAAATGAAATTGTAATGTTCATGCTTTCATGGGTACTCTTATTAAGAGAAATAGCTACAAACTAGAAGCAAAAAATTCATGCTGGGTGATCACCTGTTCTGTGCTCATGAACATCTTGGTAGATGAAATAAATATAAGGTAATAGGTGTAGTGTTATGTTCTCAAAGGCATTTTTAGTTTCCTTCAAATGTAAACTTGAAAAACATTAACAGTCGAGAAAGAGAAACAGAAAAAAATAGAGAAAATTTTGCTTTATCTTGATAATTTAGTTGCGTGTGTAAAATTTATTTGTTACTATGAATAAATGGTATGAAACTCTTTTTTCTTTCTCTTTTAGAGTACTGTATCAGCAGCAGAACCAGCCTATGGACGCTCTGCAAGCCTACATCTGTGCAGTGCAGTTGGACCGCACTCACACTGCAGCATGGACTGATCTAGGCATTCTCTATGAGACATGCAACCAACCTAGAGACGCCCTTACTTGTTATATAAATGCTACAAATAACAAAGGTATTTTTGCATCACACTTACATAATTCTTATTAACACATTTTTATGTGTAATAATTTACTTTTTTTTTTTATACTTAATAACATGCTATAACATTTGATTAATTTTTCATAGTGTAAAAAGCTCATATTGACCAGTTCTCTTCCCTCAGTCTCGTAGTATTATCTTTATTATCACTGTAAGTGCTCTCTTCAGTGGTCTTGCAGTATTTACGTAGAGTTTTTATTTTATCTTTTACTGGACTGAGGTATCTGGTGCCTTGCTGTACTCAAGAAGACCTGCCCTCCACAGCAGAAGTATTGATGGCGCTCCCACTGCTGAAGAGGATTGGCCTGCGAGAGCCTTGTGCTGGTGCCATGTAAAAAGCACCCATGCCAGCGCCACGTAAAAAGCACCCAGCCCATTCTGTAAAATGGTTGGTGTTGGGAAGGGTATCCAGCTGTAGAAACCAAGCCAAAACAGACTGGAACCTGATGCAGCTCTTCTGCTTGCCAACTCTGGTCAAACAGTCCAACCCATGCCAGCATGGAAAACAGATGTTAAAGGATGATGATGATGTACTTATAATTCACTTTTTAATTTATTTCTTTAAATTCTTATTTTAATAAAATTAGATTTGAAATCGTTTTCATCTAATGTATTTCTGAATTTATTATTCTTATTGCAGCTTCTGTAAATCCTAATCTAGCAGCTAAGATAAAGTTTCTGCAACAGCATCTTGTCAGCATACCTCTTCAACATTTACAAAACAGGTAGGGGAACTTATCTTTTTATATTTTAAATTGGTAATTCATTTGGTTTGATTGCTATTGTCCACAGAAACAGAAATATACTGGTTATATGAAACAAATAGAGACAAGACAACATAAACATTGTAAAGACGTAGAACTATATAGATTAAAAGAAAATTTGCTTACAATATATAAAGTTGCCAAATGCTATTGTACTCTATCTGTTTGATTCTACTTCTTTGACCAAACCATAAAAAACTACAACTGATAGGCAATAGCATTTGGTATTTTTACAATTTGTGCAGTCACTACCATTTAAGACTTATCTTAGTAAGCTCACAGTGAATAAAAATGCAGTTGGCCTTGACAGAATTCAATGCCAAAATGAAACTTCCAGCTATAACTGCAACTTAATCTGTTTCACATTCTATGTCTAAAACAGCTATTTTTTCTTTTTGTTGTTGTTTTTATACATGCTGGGTTTAGTAGAAGAGGTAATATGCATGGCCTTCACAAGCTTTCCAACCGAAGTAGTAGTGATGCCATTAATATTCCTCTTGAACCTTTGCAAATCTTCATTTGTTGGAAAGATAAGAACAGAGAAAGAATTCTAGGGGGTTGGCATACTGGGAAGGGCAAACTAGGTGTAGTGATCAGTACAAAGCATGGAGTGGTAGGTGGATATAAGAGTGGGTTGGAATGCCTGCATATTGAGACATGAGCCCAGCCAGCTCCAAAGAGCAGCAGCCATTATAGTTACAATAGAAAGGCAGAGTGATGGGTAAGAATCTGTCTAAGTGATTCTATACCAAATTAATCTCAAGAGATGGGTGGAGCTCAAAAGCAGGTTATTTTGACTGAAGATTCACATGCCAGACATGCTTGAAAGCTTTGCTGATGTTAAGGATCACCACATGGTTTTCAACAAATTTCTCCTAAGCAAAAACCCACTGATGCATGATGGAGGAGAATAGGTCACCAGTGGATCCACCTTTACAGAAACTGTCCTGGTAGCCAATATGTGAGGAAAGAGAAATTCAAGTTCTTTGAAGTCATCGCTAATGGCTGTTTCCATTACTTTAAAGATTTTGAAAGTGAGTGCAATAGGATGATAGTTGGCAGGATTTGAGAAGTTTCCTTTTCTTTCAATAGGACACATTGTAGCGTGTTTCAATGGTCAGTGTAGATCCAAGAGTTTGGTGAGTATAGCAGACATTTCTGAAGCAAAAATATTTGAGAAAACTGGATGGAATGTTGTCTGGATTTGAGAACTTGTTGATTTGAAGCAGATTAGATTTTCTACCTCAAATCATTATACTTGAAAAGATATGTCTTGGATATTCTTTTCCCTATTAAATGTCACTTGTCAACTTTCTGATTATTTCATAAACATATTTAAAACAACATTCATTTAAAGGTTACTTCTAAAATAAGTTTGAAATGAGAAATAGCAAAGTTAGGCAGGTTTTTCTTTTTTATTTAGATGAATCAATGTAATGCAATTTTATTTCTTGCTTTGATTCTTATTGAAGAACTTATTTTAGTTGCTCCTATTAAGTGTTTCAGTAAAAGGAGTAGAATATGTTTTATGACAATCTGTATCATATTTTAAATATAAATTTGTGTCAATTTTTGTTAGTACTACAAAGACAGCAATTTATTTGATGTTATTTTGTATTCTGTTTGAATGGCATTTAGTTTTGCTAAGTTGCAATAGGAATGAACCAGTTTTATTATTTGTATGACTTGAAAATGTTTGAATAGATAAAATGCTTTTATTATACAAAATATTACTCTTAGTTATTACGAAGCAGATATCACTTCTGTTTTATGCTTATGTGATTGTATTTGAAAACCAAAAGCAATGATTTTGCAAAAATAGTAGTGTCCAGCTAAATGACTTACAATATTTAATTTCTTCCCCTCTGTGTTTTGAGCTAAAATTCTGCTTTTCCCATTTTACCTTTTATTCCTGCAAGGTCACTAAAATAAGTAGTAATCTAGTCAATTCAATCAACTACATTTCCCACTACAAATTTGAACCATTGTTGTAACATTAGCTTCAACAAAATATGGAAATGTCTTATGAAGAAATAGTTTTTTAAAAGTCTGCAATTTTGAACATGTGATTGGTTTGAGCTAGTTCTGCATTCATGCTTATATAATTCAAAAATACTTATAAATGTTTTTCAAACTATCTATAGTATGAATTAGATGCATTAGTGAATTAGGACAGTTGCATAATGAATAGAAGATAAATATGTTTTCAGGCATATTTTAATTTTGAAATACAATTATGTGTTAGTATTTTAATGTAGTTTACATTTTTGTTTCTTTTTAGCTCTATTTGAAGCATTTTAAATCAGTTGTTTGCTAACTAGGCTTGCTACACCTAATTTAGGTTAAGAGGCCAAATATCCTTTATTCAAATTAATCTCTATATTAAATCCATTTTTAACTTTTTTTTTTTCCAGACCTAAAACCTTACCTAGTTTAGAAGAAGCTTGGAGTTTACCAATTCCAGCTGAACTTATTTCTCGACAAGCAGCCAACTCTGCCGCACAGCAGCAGGTTGGTAATTTATACCTTTTTTTTTTATTTTCTCCCTACACCCTATCATTTTTTTAAAGTTCTTCCATAATTTAAAAAATGTTACTAAGAACCCTTCATGTTTCATAATTTATTGCATGTTTACTTTTTTTCCTTTGTGTAACAGTATTTAGATAAGTATCTTATGAAAGAATTCTAAATATATTTATTGTTGTTTAGTAAGATGGAACACCCTTTAACTGTGTAGAGGGTGGGTGAAAATTAGCTACAATTATTGAGTAATATCCTTTGCTTTTATAAAGATACAACTGATCACATGTGAAAATTATAAACTAAACATTCATGCTAAAACAATCAAATTAGTAAACTGCTGTTGTATATCAATGAAATAGGAAATACAGATGTTTAAGCCTTTAGCATTTAAACCGGGCATATCTGGTTCAAATATTCTACCTGTTTTATGTTCAAACCATCCAGCCCTGGCCTTTCCTACCTTACCTTACCATGTCGTTCTAAAAATACTCAATTACATCATCAAAACTTCAAAGCTATGAGATATCAGTAAATTTAAAACAATGTAAATAAATAAGCATTACATTTGACAGAATAATCTGAATGTTAAAGGATCAAGGTTAATGGATTGAAAGCAAAATAGCTGTAAAAGAAACTGTACAGCAAAATATAGTTAATTAATATCCAGGTGAGAGACAAGAAAATAACAATGAAGAGTACAAAGTCAAGGTAATTGCACTGTGGAGAAAAGAAAAGAAAAGGCACCTCATGTCAGACATTGGTCCTTCATCAAGATAGAAGAAAGGTGAAAAGAAAAGTAAAAGGAAAGGAAAATAAGATAAGACATGATGTTGGGTCAAAGATGTAGCACGCTTGACTAACACATAGGAAGTAATGGAGTAGTCTTTTTTTTTTTCTCCTTTTTGAAAGCTTTTACTATTGCCACCCATGCCTGTCACTTTATTTCCCTTACCTCCACCCCCCATGCTCCCTTTGTCACTAAAAATAACTTCCTTACTTCACTACTTCCTGTCTACCATTGAACCATGTTACATCTATCACCCAGTATCAAGCTTCGTTTTTCCTCCTCCATTATTTTCCTATCCCTGCTTTTTCCTTCTCTCTTGACTAAAGGACCAGCCTAGAAAATGTTGATTTTTTTCCCCTTCTTTTCTCTCCTCCACAGCTCAGTTACATTAACTTTGTATTCAAGTTCATTGTATTTTTGCTTTTTTGGCCTTTGTTTATATATTACCTGGATGTTAATTACTACACTGATGCAAATGTGACCTAGATTACCACTGGATTTAATATTTATTGTAGAATGAAATGTCATTTCATATCTAAACCCTACAGAGTTTAGATATGAATTGACAAATATAATACAGTTTTATCTAACAATGCTAGTGTATAAAATGCTATAATAATGTTACACATACGTATGGAGTATTTGTATTTAGTTTTAGAAAGTGTGTACTAAAAAAGTTTGCCTTTTTCAGAGTAGCTGTTGAGATAAATTCATTATTAAGTCAAGTCATGTTTTTTTTAATGAAGTATGTAGTTTTTACTGATCAAAAAGATAAAGCAGTTAGCTTTACTTCATGAATGATGAGTTTACATTTCTCCATAGATACCATATCCTTCTTTATTCTTTCTTTGCTTTTTTTTTCTTTGGCACCTGGATAATTGGATAAAATTTCATAATTTGTCATGCCCATTTTCCCTTTTATGAGCTCTGGACAATTAGCATAGTGTAAATTAGTTATGTACATGTAACACTATAGAAAGTAAAGATGTGACATTTAGTGTAACAAAAAAATAAAAAGATATAATGTTTACACACACACACATACACTAATATACACTATTACCAAAGAGAAATTATGATTTGTTAATAATTTTGAATTCAGTTTTCTTTTCTGCTCTTTTGTAGCAGAATTTTTTCTATTGACAAACTCATCCATAAGAGTTAAATTTCATTTTTCTTTTATTTACTTCCACCAGTATTTATTATTGAAAACAATTAACCTGTGAGTTGGCAGAATTGTTAGTACACTGGGCAAAATGCTTACTGGTATTTTGTCTTTATGTTCTGAGTTCAAATTCCACTGAGATTGTCTTTGCTTTCATTTTTTGCGGGGTCAATAAAATAAGTACCAGTCAAGTACTAAGGTTGTTGTAATCGACTTCCCCCTCCTCTCAAAACCCCTGGCCCTATGCCAAAATTTGAAACCATTATTAAAAAATCTGATTATACTGGTATATAATTAGTTTTCTTAATAATGGTGTCAAATTTTAATCCATCCATCTATCTTCTCCACCCCTTCCTAGTGGAAGAGGGGTAGAGTCCTCTGGCACTTCTTCTATAGGGTCTTATCAGAAGCAACCATCATTAGACTTTCTGGCTGTATTCCCAAGTGTGACCAATTGAGACTATGGATATTGTCCAACTATCTGGTTCTCGATCTACTCCAAAGTTTCTTACCAGTTGGCTCAGTTCTACTCCTAAGGTCTCCTGCTGGTTTCTTATACATCACAAGAAATGGAAAATAAAAGAACTGTTCATATATTATAATTATTTGGGGGAAAGGCATTGGTTGTTACCAATAATTATAATCTATAAAATTGCTTAAAGACAGCCAACCTCATGAAAGCTACAGCTTCTTTGAAAATGACACCCATGATTATATGCTATTATTTGTATAGAGTGCAATATGTTTATTTCTATGTGTGGAAAAACAATTTTATATTTCTTCAAATATCAAGTTACATCTACATGATTAATTAGTTGGAATCTTTAAGGATATTAACACAAGTAAAAAGCTGGAGTAGATGTTATAGTGTATCTTAATGTGGCTTTGAATGGTAGAGTTAATCCATTGACTGGTTTAACATCGCCTTTAGTTGTGTCCCCTCTGTTACAAGCATTTTAGCCAGAGCTTCACTTTGAAAATATCTTCCTTCTGTCTTCCTATCAGTCTTGAAAGCCCTATAAAGAGTCATGGGCACTGCCCTTCCCTTCTAACTAAAAAGATTTAATGTCTTGAGTTTCACACCACTCTTCCTAGGGTTAAACTTTGCCTTTCATATTTCAGTGGTCAATGAAATAAGAACCATTCATATATAAGGTTCCAATACAAACAGCTCTGTCCATTCTGTTTACAAATTATAAATGCCTTATGCTTAATAAAAAGTAATTAATAATTTAAATCTTGAAAGGTGAAGGTGAAAAACTGACAGAATTGTTAGCACACCAGACAAAATGCTTAGTGGTGTTTCATCCATCCTTACATTACAGGTTCAAATTCTACTGAGGTCAGCTTTACTTTTCATCCTTTCAGGATAGATGATATAAATAGCTCAAATTTACAGAAAGACAAAGACAAGTGTATTAGTCTAACGTTTGGGAAGAATGGAAAAGTATTTGATGTTTCTAGCACACACACTTTGACAGAAAGGATTAAGAAGGGAAAAAATGTGTAGGGATTAATGGTTCAACATGTAAATACTAGTTAAGTACTGGGCTCAATGTAGTCAACTTACCCTCTCCCCTGAAATTACTGGTCTTGTCAAAATTAGTATTTTAAACCTTGAATTTTTTTGTCACAAATGTACAAATCAAAAATTTAAAATAATTATTAAAAACTATTATATTTTATCCAGTTATTTATTATATTCTTTATTTTCATTCTAAATAATTGAATTTTGTTGAATTTTATTGTTCTCTTCACAGCAACAGGTGTCTGATTGCTCAGCAGCATCAGACCCTGTTTCAAAGTCACCTACAGCATCGAGCACCCTTTTAACAGAGTCTGCCATGGACATAGATCCTAGTTCATCTGCTGTACAAGCTAAGAAGAAAAAATATACTCCTACCCCAGCTTCCCGTAAAAGGGTAAATTATCAATTTATTTATTGTTTATAAAAAGTTAACTTCAAGTATCACGCTATCAAAGATTGGATTCTTTCAAAATAGAATACTTTTGTAGGTATTACAATTCTAGAAACTGCATTTCATGAGATTGGAAGCTGAAGTTTTTGAAACTTGATAACCTTTGTATTGACAATTGTTTTAACAGTGCAGCACAAGTCCAGTTTTTGTAGACTTGGACACTTTTGCCTGGGCATACCAGTCATTAAAAGTGTGTCAGCAGAAATGAGAGCTATAAAACTGCTGTGTGTCCCAGCCAGAAGCATGTTGATTGGAGTTTAGACAGCTAGATAGGTGTGAATATATCAATATCAGTTTAATGTAACCCGGTACCAGCTGCTTTAAAATGTCAACAAAATTCTTAGCTTCCTTTGATAAATGATTCAAATATGAATTAGAAGCAGCTCAAGGTATACTCTTTTACTTGTTTCAGTCATTTGACTGCGGCCATGCTGGAGCACCACCTTTAGTCAAGCAAATCAACCCCATGACTTATTCTTTGTAAGCCTAGTACTTATTCTATTGGTCACTTTTGCCGAACCGCTAAGTTACGGGGACGTAAACACACCACCATCAGTTGTGAAATGATGTTGGGGAGACACACACAAACATACACACACACATACAGACAGACAGACAGGGACACACACATACATACATTCATACATACGATGGGCTTCTTTCAGTTTCCGTCTACCAAATCCACTCACAAGGCTTTGGTCAGCCCAAGACTATAGTAGAAGACATTTGCCCAAGGTGCTACGCAGTGGGAATGAACCCAGAACCATGTGGTTGGTAAGCAAGCTACTGATCACACAGCCACTCCTGCGCCTATATATATAAACAAAATCGAACACACATACACAAAGTATGTGTATTGTTAGTTCATGGGCCAGCTGTGGTTTTTAGGTATAAGAGAATATATTCTCTATGCACTTGGTTAAAAAAAACACCTGGCTGTGAATTACTTTCAGGTGTTTTTTACACCGGCACATTGAGAAAATATTATGCCTAAAAACCACATCCAACCCACAAACTAACAATACATACCTTGTGTATGTGTATTCGAGTTTGTGGATAAATAATTGCTTAAAAAGAAACTAGTTATAAAACAGTGTATGTGTGTTAAAAACGGACAAGGCATGTAACCATGCACATATCTATACTCTAATTATAAAGAATATCAAAGTTCTTGTTGAAACTCACATTAAATGCAGATTTAACAGACAAAAGTACTTGAGTCAGAAAATAAAGAATGTATGCAACAGTATATATAATGTCATCATCATCATCATCGTCGTTTAGCGTAATGTATCTGTTCATTTTGTCATGGCTGTGTCAGAATTTGTTGAATGATGACTTGACATTTTTGACATGGTCAAATCGAATAGGACTTGAGCTCATTACTATCCTAGAGCTTTTCTAAGTTTACAAATGTAAGAACTGTTTATTTACTTAACTAGCAGCTGATTCTTGTTGACAGGAATTTTTCTTAAAAAATTTCTTGTAGCTGTTTTCTGATATTTGGCCATTTTCATTTAAAATTTAAATGAAACTCCTTCCAAATTTTCCTTTACATTGAGTAATTTTAATTTTAGTACCTGTTTTTCAGTTTGCATTATTTGTATTTTGTGATTTGAATGTTTAACTGTTTAGCTACTTGTTGACAAAGAATTTTCTTTACATGTCACTTGTAACTTTCTCTATACTTGTTGTTATGTCAGAGTTATGAAATGACAGTCAACCTCTCTGGTGCCAGTGGCACAGTAAAAACCATGCCAAAACTAAGTAAAATGATATACACAGTAACAAAGCTTGGCAGTTTCCTGTCCTACTGTGAATATAAGATGTTGATGGAAACTAGGAAATAAGTGATTATCTTTAAGCTATATACACAAGTTATAGTCAGCAAAATAAAAGTAGCAATGAGTTCAAGGAATTTATCATGAAGACGGGTATCTATCACAGTTAGATCTCAGCCCCTTCCTGTTTATATCCTATTGCCAATAAAAGAGTTGTTTAAAATTGGTTTTTCCATGTAACTTGTATATGCTGATGACCTAGTTTTAACAGTGGATGTTATAGAATATCTAGAGAAGAGATTTCAGACAAGAAAGCAAAGCCTAGAATCAAGAGGTCTACAAAGTAAACTTTGGAAAAAGAAAGTTTTAATTAGCAGGAAAGAAGTCAAAGGAAATAACCATACTCTACAGAAAAGTGGGTGGAAATTCTATAAGGTGTACCCATTGTTAAACTTTGGATACACAGAAGCAATCAGTATTGAAATAGATACTTTCAACCACTAAGGAACCTTGAAGGCTCTACAACACCTAGATAACAAAAGCTATCAACTACTTCTGGGGAGTTTTCAACTTCCTCAGAAGTAGTTGGTAGATTTTGTTACCTAGGTGACCTTACTAGCAGTGGAGGCAAGTGTTCTGAAAGCATAATAGCCAGAGTTCTGTTGATATCAAGGTAATTCTCTCTCTGAAGAGCAGATTATAGGATGTGTGTGCCAAAAGTGTGATGCTGAAAAGCAGTGAGTCATGGACTTTGAGTGTAAAAGATTACAAAGACTTGAGAGAAATGAAGTGAGCATGCTTTGCTGGTTATATAATGTTAGTGTTCAAAACATCTGTATAAATGATATGAGAACGCTTGTGTGCAAGAGTAAAGATTGTGCTAGTATGGGCAAGTGATATGTGTGAAGAAAGTCGATTATAATAGAGAAGGGCTAAGCACTCAAAATGGATGGGATATGTGGAAGTGACATCTAGTAAAATATGAAAAGAAGTTGTGATGACTGACTTTGAGGTTGAACTCCATGAAGAGATGGCAAAGAGCTTCAGTGAGTGGTGACATACAGTGCTAGAGAAGACACATCTATCCTTGCAGGCATGGTAAAACAGACAAATGGTGGTGATTGAGGTTGTAATATATATTGTCTACATTTGGGTCCCTGAAACTTGGCACTTTTATTATATGGCTAGATGTGCCCTTTATATTATTGTAACTGGTGTGTGTGTTGTATGTCTCTCTCTCTCTCTCTCTGGTAGGTAGGTAAAATGAATCAAGCACTTTAATTCCTTTGGCTTATTTGAACATATAACGCCATGGGACAAGAATCTAGCTCTTTAACTACCAAATTCTTTTCTGAGTACTTGGAAACTATAACAACATAAATTTCAATGCTATCTGGAATTGGAATTTTTAAATAAATTCTTGATAGTTGTATTTTTGGCAATATTAAAGCAAATTCCCAAGTAATAAATGATGACTAACATCTCTCCAGTCTCAAGAAAAAAATCACCTACCTAATATTGTCGCAAATTTTGTCAAAACAGCAAAAATTATCCTAGTTAATTTTTTTGTGCTTTTCATTCATTCTAGATTGGTACTGGTGAAGATTTTTTTTTTCCCTCTGAAACCAGTATCATTTCCTAAAATTACTGTCTGTGATCTACAGTCTTTTACTGTGAGTCTGACTTCAAACTCTGTTAGAGATACAACAATGAATTTAAATGCCCAATTACAATTAGCAATGGAACCGCTGAAGTTATTATCCATTATCCCGAGAAATGGAAATAGACAGACAACTTCAGATTCACAAAGAAACTAAAGCATTTCAAAGGGGGATGGTTCTACAGTACCTCAAAGCAGAATATTCCATTAATGTCATCAGCGCCAATAACCAATCAGGGTAACATTTCCAAACATGGTTCAGTAATGTTATCATCTCTGACATAACAAATTGTTTGTATTATAGAAAACTATATATATGATGTTAATGTATAACACTATTTCATCTTCATCTCAACAGATCTCAGATTCAGTAGTAGCAGCAGCAGCAGCAAAAGACAGTGTGGCGTTGACAAGAAATGTTACTGATGAGGAGCTGAATACATTACTACAAAACCGAGTTAGTGATGACTTATTTTCACACATCTCACAAGGGGGAAGCAACCAGAAATATGAGAAGAAAAGAACTACAGATAATTCCCAAACTACACAGCCAAGCAACAATGTAAATATTACCTCTGTAAGTGGAGCCACAACAACTGCTTCAGCTGTTATTGGAAACACTGCCATTTCCTCCAATAACTCATCCAGTCAGCCACATTCCAGATCTCAGGTTCTTCATATGCAAGGCAAGACTAAAAAGCCAAGCTTGGCAGGTATGTCACAGAATAGTGATAAAATGACACATGAAAACACTCCCAAAAGTGAACCTGTTGTAGCTCTTAATACAAAGGTTGAGTCAAGACTGCTGTGCCGATATCTAAACCCCCCTAAATCTGCCTTAAATTTATCAATACACATGTCTGCACGAGAGGTCCTTGAAGCATGTAAGGGTTTAGGTAAGTAAATCAGTTATTTGCTTTAAATATTTAAAATAAAAGATGATGATGATGATAATTAAAATTGCAGTATATTGAATGATAGAGTTTATTCAGTATAAAGTCGAAATTTTATTTATGACACTATTTAAATATTTTTGTTGTATCATTTGACTTTTAGTATATTTTGCTTTTCAAATCTGTATATTAAGACAATATTGAATATTTATGGAGATATATTTTTAGTTGTTATTATTATGTGTGCAATATCTCTTTACTATGTTGGTGTGGTTTTTGAAGTCTACAGTAATGCAAATTTCTAAGCAATTTATCTGAAAAACTTCACATCCAAAAGCCTGATTTTTTTCAATTCAAACATCATTGGTTTACTTATTTTTCTGTTTTTATTATTTATGACACTTATTTTGCACATTTACATACTGTACTCATCTTATTCTATTGTTGGTCCTATCAGATCTCTGCTTTCATGACTTAGATTTTATTTTCATACATCAAATGTCTGATAGATGAACATCTTATCTTGTTATTTATAGAATAAATCCTTTGGGTACCTGTAAAAAATGGACTTTATCATCATCATCATCATCATTTAGCATCCGCTTTCCATGCTAGCATGGGTTGGACGGTTCAACTGGGGTCTGTGAAGCTGGAAGGCTTCGTCAGGCCCAGTCAGATCTGGCAGTGTTTCTACAGCTGGATGCCCTTCCTAACGCCAACCACTCCGTGAGTGTAGTGGGTGCTTTTTATGTGCCACCTGCAAACGGCCACGAACGGATGGTGCTTTTACGTGTCACCGGCACGAGGCCAGGCGAGAAGCTGGCAACGGACATGAACGGATGGTGCTTTTACGTGCCACCGACACGGGGCCAGACAGAGCTGGCAAACGACCACGAACGAATGGTGCATTTACGTGTCACCAGTACGGGGGCCAGGCAAGGCTGGCAACGGACACGAATGGATGGTGCTTAGAAAATATACTACAAATGTAATTTGTTTCCTACTAATAAAATATCTGTCAGAGCTTACTAAGTTTCTAATCTTTGATTACCTGTAGCATTATTACACATAGTATGTTAATGTAGGCAACTTTTATTAGCTTTCATAATGCCCCCTCTGTTTTGTGCACTTGTTTATGCCAACATTATATGAGTTTCCTAGTATCTCTGTTTCATTCTTTTTGCATTTGTCTCACAAAGCACATTGATTTTTATCTAAGATGGAAGTATGGGCTCTTTAGTAGGTAGGAGTAAAACGACAGGATAAAGTGCTTTGTGTGAAGTCTAAGAATTGAGACATAAATTGGGAAGAAAGTGTGACAAATATATTTAAGAAAGTGTTACTTAAAATGAGTTCAGAAAAGATTTCAGCCGTAGTAATAGTGGTTTGGTAATAGCCTGAGAGAAAACACTGTTGTAAATATCTAGGACATTATAGACAGATTCATTTTGTATAAGGTGTATGACTTGTTAGCTGATATTCTTGTGATTAGAACATGTGCAGCATTCCAGACAGACAGCTGAATAGCCTTTAATACTGAGAAGGTTGATCACAGAATTGTTCTACTAACATACTAGCCTACTTAGTCTCGACTTTATCATGAACATGCTCTAAGGTTTAGGAATTAAATGAAAATCTCTTTTCAAGGAACCACCATTGACACTAGCTTATACTTATTGTCCAATTCCTCACTTTCCATTGCGTTGTTACCTTTATTGAACTCGTAAAGCAAAATATGCTCCTTTATCAATTCCATTATAGTTTTGAAAAAATAACTGTTAAGAACAGCACTCTTCAAAACTTGTACTAAGAATAAGAACAAGGTAAAATTACCACCTGCTTTTATAGCAAGTTGATGTAGGTGGTTTATCCTGTTCCCCCCCCCCCCGCCTTCTAGTCCATGCAATTGAGAACACTGTATTATTTATGGGATGACCCAATACATAAAATCAATACTTCTAAAATTTGAGAAACTTTGTTTTTCAAACAGTAAAAATTCTATTCTTACCAAAATATTACAAAATTAAATGCAGCAGACAAACAAATTACTAAGCTTTTTTCGTTTTGAAGCAAACACTAATATAAACTCCTAATTTCAAACATGGAAATCTGATTTTGGGGTTTATAAAGTTGTTTACCTCTGTTCTGTGTAATTTCATATTCTATTTATTTATTAAAATATTGTCCATAACACCCATATTTTCAAGTTTCAAATAGCAATTGCTGACAAACCAGTAATCTCTTTTACTATTTTTGTAATATCAATAACCTTCAAATAGCTGTTGCCATATACAAGATAACACACCCTAGTAAATACATCTTTTCAAAGTCAAATTGCATGTAGCTGCAATTGATGAATATTAATGTTTGCTTTATTTTTAAAAATTCCATTTATAGGTAGAAATGGTATCACATCTTATTTTCTTGATGAACGACCACCCCGACCTGCATCCCCACCATATCCACCACTGCCAAAAGAATCTCTTAACCCTCCAACACCAAGTGTTTATGTAAGGCTTCTTTTTAAATTGTTTTTCAACTTAATTTTCACTAAAATTTGTATTTTCTTTTTTCTTTCTTTGTCCAAATTTTTATTCTTTTAGTTTTAATGAATTAAACAGCTACAATTATTTTGTTGCAGTTGTAGCATTTTTTGTTATGAAAAATTATTCTATACTTGTTTTGTGTTTAAATCTTTAATTAATAAACTAGATAAGTTTTTTTTCCTGTTTATGGAAGTAATTCAGAATGTCAAGGAATCTGCTTTCACCTTGAATATATTTTTTCTGAAATCTAAACTGATACTCTTAAACTAGTGTTAAGTTAAATGAGTATATTACACATCTAAAAGTAAAATCAGTCAAAACTTCACATGTAGTATTGATATTCCAGTACAAAAACAAGAGCAATGAATTAGAACTGAGAATATGTATCAAAGCTAGGTTGAATTGATGAAAAGTGATGACAATTAAGCAATTTGGTACTCTTTTCTAAGACTATAAATATTTTCTTTCTTCATCATTTCTAAGCATTTATCCCATAAAAGATTATTTGATGCAAGTCAGGTGAGTAAGTATAATTGGCTTAGTAAGCAATAAGAAGGCTAAAAAGGAAAAGGTCATCAAGAATAAAGTAGAGCAGACAGAATTTAGTTTATTATGAAGTAAATGAAGGTACTGTTTATATTTAACAGTTGTCTAGTTTTTATAATCTTAAAACATTTTGGGGGACAACTATCAATCAGTGATCAATACTCTAGTTTAGTATTATATTCCTAAACTCGGTTTTACTTTTATTTAAATCTTCCCTTTTTATTACTCACATTGCAATTTCTATATTTTAAATTCTCTCAGTACTCACTTGGTTCAGTTTAGCATAACTATCCATTAGAAAATGTTTACATGAAACATATACTACATTTAAGGAAAGGTATTCTATCTTCTTTTATTAATGGTTTTGTTTCATTCAAAGCATCATTAGCCTTATATTATTTGTCTATTATAGTTGGAAAGTAAGCGTGATGCATTCTCTCCAGAGTTACAGCAATATTGTTATACGCAACCTGTCGTGGTGATCCGTGGTTTAGCAGGAGCTTTGAAATTAGGTAAGTCAAATTATTCTGATTATTTTGACATGGTTTTATTATAACAATCTTAATTGAGGTAAATGTAATGATAATTAGAGGTTAATGTATTGTAAAAGAATTATTACTTAAGGTATAACAATTATTAAATATAATTTAATGTTGGTTTAAGCTTTATTAAACTAACGCTTTAAGTGACTTCAGATACTTAAAATATTTGTAAGAATATTATAGCACTTCCTTACATTGTTCTCCTCAGTTTGTCCTAGATGAATTTAATTTAGCTAACATTTATTGGCATTATGAAAAGTGTAGCCATAAATAAGGAAATATGATCATCCATATCTCTTTTTAAAAAATATATGAAAAGGGATTAGGCAATGCATAAAGTAAAAATAAGGATTAAATAACACAGAAGCAGGTTCTGATAACATTATTTAGGCTTACTATAATTCTAATTTTTTCGTTCAATTTTTGTTTGAGTTCTGAAACTTTCTGAATTTTATATGAGCAAAAATTAATATGATTATTGTATTCTTAGATGTAACATTTATTTGTTTGCGGTGACCTGGCTACAAGCTATCCACACCATCTTTGCTACTACCCAGGAAATGGTTGCAAAAATATAATATGCAAGGGCTTAAATTGTTCTGATATTAGCTAGAGTATCTTGGTATTTCAGAGTATAATTAAAGCCTCAAGTGTGGGTTGGTGAACTCTGTTATCAATGTCAGTCTTTGCAGTAGAAATATCTCTTGATTAATTTTGTGTGGATGTGAGCACAGAGACATTTGTAGCATCTTCTGAAAACTGTCAAGTTTAGATGTCACTTGCATTATGAAAATTCTTTGTTTATCGCACTAGCTTATTTTCATTTTATTTGTAATTAGACTGCAATGACTAAATTAATAGAATATTTAACTTGAGCTGAACTGATCATTTAAATAGTTCATTTTTCTGTTAAATTTAGTCACATAAAGAATATGTATAGTCATTAAAAGCTTCAGTTAGAAAATAGATACATCACATTCTTCATTCCCAAGTAGTCAAACATTTTACTGGTAATAAATGAAATTTGACTCTTTTCTTATGGCCCACTTTTTTTTTGTTTGGATTATTAATAATACTGACACAATAGTGTTTTGAATAGAACCTCATTTTTGTCATTTTTCTGCAAAAATCAGTACTTCAAAATTATTTAATCTTCCTTATCCATTAGATCGCTTAGCAAATATGGAACTTCATGACAAGCATATGAAGTCATTTAAAAAAATAAAGATAAAATTAACTTTGCTGTAATAATGAATAGAAAAACTAAGGATTTATATTTCTTTTATTTTAGATCTCGGTTTATTTTCTACAAAATCTTTAGTTGAAGCTAATGCTGACCATCGTGTTGAAGTACGAACACAAGTAAGAGATTTCTTCTTTCTTTCTTTTCCTTCCAGGTAATCTTAATTTGACAAGTTTATCATATGTTACAGCTGCTTTTCTTATGAATATAAAGTAAAGGAAACTGTATATAGACTTCCATTGACTTCATATTTTGTACTTAGGAAATTAATATTTTATTACAGATCACTAAAAATGAGTATCACATTTATGTCATTGTTAAATTATTAGTTTTAAGGAAGATATCTTGTTATAAAATATTTTGCTCCACAAATCTAGCAAAGGCTAATGAAAAAGTGAATAGTAGAAAGGCCTGTTTTAAGTATGAAATATTTTATTCCAAAATATTATGTTCAACAATAAATTATAAGTGTGCAAAAGTGCGTTAATATTTTCCACATTACAATATACATTTTCAACTTTTTTGTTTTAAATTTTCCATTTTTCTCTTATATTTTCTCTTAGCGTCAACAACCTCCTGATGAAAACAAAGATCAGTATGGAAACAACCTTTGGTATTGTGAAAGTAGTCGGGGCCATACTTGTGTAGCTAAATATGCACAATATCAGGCCTCATCATTCCAGGAATCCTTAAAGGTAAGATTTATTTTACATAGACAAATCACAAATCCCTTCAGATAGATGGCCCTGCTCAATCTGTAGAAAAGGTGTAGGTAGAAACTCCATAAGATGCATTCAGTGTAAGCTTTGGACACATAAAAGGTGCAGCAACATCAGAGGAAGGTTAACAGAGAAACTAACTTTTGTATGTGAAAGGTGCACAGGTACAATAAATGCTGAAAATGCACAGAAAGTAAACTCCATCAACTGCCAGTGGGACAAGCTAGAGGTAGTTGATAGCTTATGTTATCTAGGTGACCAAGTTAGTAGTGGAGGGGGTGCCCCGAGAGCATAGCTGTGAGAATAAGTTTAGGCTGGGCAAAATTCAAAGAGTTATGCCTGCTGGCAACGAAGGGCCTCTTTCTCAGAGTGAAAGGCAGATTGTTTGATGCCTGTGTGCAAACAGCTACGCTGTATGGCAGTAAAACATGGGCTATGATAGCTGAAGACATGCATAGGCTTTGAAGAAATGAAGCCAGTATGCGTCACTGGAGGTACAATGTCAGTGTGTATGTTAGACAGTGTAAGCATCTTGAGAGAAAAGTTAGGCATAAAAGGAATCATATGTGGTGTGCAAGAGACGACTGTGCAGGTATGGACAGGGAAGCTGTATAAAGATCTCTAACTGTGAAGGAGCCTGTGGTAGAGGTATACCCAGAAAGACATAGGATGAGGTGGTGAAGCATGATTTTCAAACTGAGCCTCATAGAGACAGTGACTGGTGACAGAGACCTTTGGTGATATGCTATGCTTGAGAAGACACGTCAAGCCAAGTGCACCTGTGCTGGTGGCATGTAAAGAACATCTTTTGAATATTGGGCCTCATGGAGGCAAAGTGGCCAAGTTCCTTTCAAGTGTTGGGACTCACAGAGGCAAAGTGACTGAGTTCCTTTCAAGTGTTGGGCTTCACAGAGGCAATGACCAAGGTCTTTGGCATTATGTTGTGCTTGAGAAGAAGACCCATCAAGCCAAGCAAAATCGCAGTTGTTGAAGATACTGGTGTTACTCAAATTGGCACCCATGCTAGTGGCATGTAAATGCACCCTAGTGTCATGCAAATGGCACCTGTGCTGGTGGCACATAAAAGCACCCATTATACTCTTGGAGTGGTTGGCATTAAGAAAGACACCCATCCATAGAAAACCATGCAAAATCAGACTGGAGTCTGGTGCCACCCCAGTCAAACAGTCCAACCCATGCCAGTATGGACAACAGACGTTAAATGATGATGATGATAATCTAATTTTGAAATGCAATATTGACAACACATAGTGCTCTTAGATAAACTACATTATTAAAAATATAATCTTTTTATAAAAGTAAAAAAAAGGAAACTCTGTGACTCAACAGTGTAATTTAAGTCCACATTACACTCACATTTTCATGCATTGTTTGGTTATGTTGAATACTGATATACCTAAGTGTTCTGAAATATAGAGTTGCAAGGCTGGAAAAGATGGAATTAAGGATGGAATTGTAGTCTTTACATGATATTTTTCAGTTTGAATACAAGCTGTATAGGCCTACTCCAGATTTGATTAAGCAGACAGTTTACTAGACAGATCCAGTGACCCTTATTCCTCTACTTAGATGAAGGCAATAAGTTACATTCTGACATGCAGATGTTTATAGTATGGGGCATAGTGCAGCAGCCTCAGCATGTTACATTTTCTCCTGGTTCAATCTGTTATTATCTATGCCTGCAAGTTCTGGTGGTGGCCATAGGGAAGAGCCTAGGTTGTTTAAACAAATGAAATTATTGGTGCTGCTGGTATTTTCATGTATTGTGTTTTACTGAATTAAGTACAAGGGTTAATATTCTTAGGATTATAGACCTGTCTGAGTGTTAGAGATAGGAGTGACTATAATTGTAGGAATAGTTTGGGTTGAAGCTTGTTAGAGTAAAAACTATAAATGAAAAGTGGAGAATAAAGTTGAAAGCTGTGTTGATGCCAGTAGTAGTATGGTTGTAAGTGTTGTATTTTAAGTTGTTCTTAGTTGTTGTTGTTTTTGTTTGTTTGGTTGGTTATTTCTGCTGCATAATTGAGATAAATTTTATGTTATTTTGTTAAGTATGCAGTTTGGATTCTTCAATAATTTTTGTTCTTGAATGTATGTACTACATATCTATGTTGTCTGGCTAAACTGTGTGCTGCAAATTGGATTTTATTTTATTTGGGAAACAGTGGCATTTGATCCTTTTATAAGCAGTGGAAGACTTTTGTTTATGTCATTAGAGTCTATTAAAATGATTATAAATTAATAAGTGGGTAGGTCAAAGAATGTTTATAAGTTTGTTGTGCAATAGTTATAATGAGTTGTAGAGGGGGTATTTATTTTATCTTTGTGATGATTTTGGATTCATTTCCCTTTGTGCAGCACCTTGGGCAAGTCTTTTCTCATACAGCCTTGGGCCAACCAATACCTTGTGAGTTGATTTGGAACATGGTAATTAAACGAGTCTCATGTAAATGACTGTGTGCTTGTCTGTTTACCTTTGTGCTTCTCTGAGAATTACTCAGCTACAAGCAGTGATGTCGTTGTTATCTCCCCCTGTCAACAAATCACCTGCTGGCTTTGCATTTTCAATATGTGGAGTAAGAGATGACTTACTTGTAAATGACTAATGGTTGGTAACAGAAGTGTTGTAAAACAATGCCTCAATAATATTAGATCCATACAAACATAGAGAAACAAATGTAAAAACAACCCGAAAATATTGTAAATATAGAAAGAATGACATTGTTAATTTTTTTTTTCAGATACAAATTATTTTATAGTGCAATGGTTAACAATTAAGATTGTATGAAAAACTTTTTATAAGATTTTCTGGTGTAGATTTTCTGACTTCTATTTTATAATTTTTAGTAAGGCAATATACTAGCTAAGAAATTAACTTGATCATACAAACCAAAAAAAAAAAAAATTGATTATCCCTTCTGTTTCCAGGAAGAGCAGGATAAAGTAAGGGGTAACTACCGGGAAACAGACAGTGATTCAAATTCATCCTCATCTTCAAAACCGTAAGTGAAATTTTTATTATCTCTTGTCAATATTTTATAACTTTTTAAATATCTACTTACTGCCTAATAAGTGCAAAAACAATAACCATTAGACTCTACATATTTTTGCCGACAAGAAAGGAGTCTATTTATCCCTGTAGCATAGAATTCTGGAACCAATTGATTCTTCAAAAGCATTTTGAACTACTGCTTGATTATTGAAAACCTTTTTTTATAAAAAGTCATCAATTTTCTTGTAATACTTCTCTGCTATGATGTTTTCATTAGCATTTAAGAAATAGTAGTGAAGAATTCGCTTACTGACCATCAAACAGCGATCTTTATTTAATGCACCTTCTGTTTGAGAAAGTTTTTGATGCTTCTCCCGGGTCAAATCCTTTTTTTTTTTTTTCCCCATGTTACAATATTTTTTTAAAAACAAGATTCTTTTTAGTTTCATTTTTTATTTAAAGGAACTACAGAGCAGACTTCATAGCAGTAATTGTTGTGTGGCATCCATTTGATAAGCTAGTCTGCCTGTCTACCTTTCTAGTTTGTAAATGTTGGATGGCTATTGAATGACCGACTTTTAGGTCTTCAGTTTTGCGAGTTGTTTTGCATGTGCCTGCTTTGAAAATGGCCCTCAGTTTCTTGTTGGCTGTCATAGAAGGTTGTAAGCTTCCTTCTTCATATTTAAGAATCTCATCTCCACTACAATAGTGTTAAGCTGTACCTTATCTGCAAATTGACAGAATGGATGAATTTGCTATAACTATGAAAATCTAATTTTAAAAAATTCTTTTACTTGTTTTGATTTCCTTCATATGGCTTCAGAGGAAATGACAAATATGAAATAAAATAAGTTGCTTGTTTTTTTTTAATTGTAAAATTTAAAATTTTTCTTCTTTTTTTTCTCCCACATTAACAGAAAAGTGAAACTCATAAAATTTGGTACAAATGTTGACTTATCTGATGAAAAGAAGTGGCGGCAACAGTTACATGAACTTACAAAGTTACCTGTATTTACTAGGGTATGTAATTGTAATAGAACTTTATAACAAGATGTATACATGCATGTGAACACACACACATACATATTTTACATTCCAGAAAAAATATCCTTTCAAACTATGAGATGCATAGCCAGATTTCAGATGTAATAAGATTTACTAGTGTATTTAGCTACAGAAGTATTCATGAAGTTCAGATGACTAATAAAATATAATTGATAGTCTAGATTATCTAATTACTTCACAAGTTGATGTAGTGAAACCATAGTTGCCTGTAGGAAGAAGTGAAAGATATTTGTGGAGGTGTTGCTTCTTTTAGCAAATAATGGTCTTCCTCATACAAAGTAGTGTAAGGAGTGAAAAAAAGATCTGTAGTGGCTGATGTGAGACAAGAATGATCCATTGGAAATGTTTCATAGCATAGTCAATATTTTGTGGTATTCAATGATGTCTCTTTTTATTACATTTCAAATCCAACATGCATAAGAGGCTGAAGTGAAGTGAGGAGATGGCTAAACACCAAATGCATCAGCCAGTGAGAGCCAGTGAATTAGAATGAACATGGGAAGTGAATAAAGATGAATGCTGTATTTAAGAAATGCGCTTTTGTAGGAAAAGAAGTGAAAAGTTGTGCAATCAGATCTCAAAATATTGTGTTTGATGGAAGAGATGACAAAAGATCAAGTTAGCTGTACACATTACCTGTCCAATATATCTTGTATGGTAAAAAGGACATTAAAATATTGATAATATATATATAAATATATACACATCACTTCCACAGATTTACACATAGTAAATGTATTATTGGCAGGCAATTATTAGTTTGCATCCTGTCACTTTAATAAAATAGCTGTTATGGGAAGTGTACAGTTTGCCTCCATTGTCTTCATTAAGGTAGCTGTTTTTCCACCTTGCAGTATTGAGCTCAAACTGCCCCACAAGCTTGTATATATCTTTTCTTGGCAGGGTGTTCCTAGAATTATGGGATATTTCCTTATTATATACTTGTATACTTTCATGTATCAGTAAAATCATTACAAGTAGATCTAAAAGTACTTCAACATTTATTTAAATTTTCTCAATTATTTGAATTCTTGGATTGTAGGTTGTGTCTGCAGCTAATCTATTGAGTCACGTTGGTCACATTATCCTAGGAATGAACACTGTACAACTTTACATGAAAGTACCAGGTTCTCGGACACCAGGTAAGCTTCATAATTATTGTCCTATTAATGAAACCTTTCATCAGTATTTTAGCAACTTAAGTCCTTCTTTTATCAGGTAATGTTTTCTTGATGCTTTATATTTTTTGACTACTGAATCAGTTGTATTCTATCATATCTTTGCTTTTAAGGCAAATAAATGGCTAAGTCAGTAAAATGCATTCAAAGTGCCTTTGTTGTATTTAGCTGAGTTCTTTTATGTACAAAAGTTCCAATTCCATTAAGGGTGATTTTGCCTTTAATCCTTAAGGAGTAATTATTATAGATTTTTTTTTCTTAAGGGAGGGAGGAAATTGATGTGAAGAGCAGTTTTCCTATCTGCATAACTGGAAACTTTAATACAAGCAAAAAAAAAAAATAATGTGGACAATTAACAGGTACTAATGTCCAAGGCTCACAAAGGTTTTTTTCTGATGTCAAGAGTAACACTTGTACTTTTTGTGAAGTTCTCAAGTGCAAGACTTGGAGAGGTTACCTTCCTGAAAAAAGGCAACAAATAAAAATCTTGTGAAGTGAAAGGTATGAAATTATGTTGCAGCTGATTGGGAGCTTTCTGTACACAACACTAGGCCTCTATACTATCAACTGGAAAACTTTTTTTTTTCTTTTGTACTCTCTGACAGTGAGTTACACTAATCTATGAAAAATGTGGTCAGAAGCAGTATGTTTAGAGTCTACTACCTTCAAATCAATGGTTTGGTTTCAATGCTTACAGCAGAGCAAACTCTGCAAAAGGAAATAACAGAAAAAATAATGATATTAAACTGGCTGCCATGTTGGGTTTAATTTCTATACTAGAGACTTATGGTGCTTTATAGTGATATGAAGACTAAAGGGGGTTGCCTTATAGCATTGAAAGAGTTCCCTATTTGCCCTGTATTAGTCGCTTACATTCAAAGTGAGTAATTATTCTCTTAGACTATCTGATGGTTTGTTACATAAAAGTAAGAGAGTTTGTACCTTTTTAAAACTATCAGAATAATAGGCACATAGGGTGAGAGGGAAAGAAGGAAGTAAGAAGTTAATTTGTGTGAGAGAAGTACATTTAGAAAGAGAGAGAGAGAGAGTGGAAGAAGGCAGTAACTAAAAGAAGCTACATTTAAAAAGCAATACATTCTTGTCGTCAACAGATGTTGAATATTCTATTTTTAGCATAGTATATGCATTCATTATCATCATCATCTAACATCCATTTTCCATGCTGGCATGGGTTGGATGGTTTGACAGGAGCTGGCTAGCTAGAGAGCTGCACTAGGCTCCAATAGTCTGTTTCAACATTGTATCTACAGCTGGATGCCCTTCTTAATGCCAACCACCTTACAGAATGTACTGGTTGCTATGTAGCACTAGCACAAATGCTTTTTACATGGTAGCAGCATGGGTATGGCTCAAGTATGGGCATGGTGTCAGCATGGTAATTGTATACAAATTTGTGTTTTTAATTCTATATTATCCAGTTGTCAAATTGAAAGATTTTTTGATGTCTTTTTTTCTTCTTAACATTGTATGAATGATAACTTAATGTATTCTTTTTAATATTCATATGATTAAAAACTTAACTCTTATAAACTAACAGGGGTCAATCTATCAGCTCAGTCTTTTTGTGCTAGAAGTGAAGAGATTAATTTCATGAAGAATGTGTAGTTTCTTTGTCTATTGAGGCCCAGAATGAGAAAGCAAAAATCAGGTTGATTTTCAAATCCACAGTCATTGATATAGTATTGAACATCTGCAAGTAAATGTTTAATTCACTTTATTTTTATATTTTACTTAATATTTTGAATTTTTTTCTTATTTTTCTAAGGTCATCAAGAAAATAATAATTTTTGTTCAGTTAACATTAACATTGGACCTGGTGATTGTGAATGGTTTGCTGTTCCAGATGAATATTGGGGAGTTATCAATGCTTTGTGTGAAAAGTAAGTTGGTACTGCTTCTAATATTTTTCAGAATTATTCAAAGAAAATTAAAATCATTTTACTTAATATTCAGCAGTCACTGCACTTAACTACAATAGTTAATTGAGACATATCAAGAAATATCTGTTCAGCTTAAATACATTAAAAATTTGAAGTGTAATATTTGATGTTTCAGTCTTCTTTAAGAGAAGCTTCAATTCTATATAGTGTATATGTACACTGTCACTTTTTTTATACTCTTTATCATTTTTATTATAGAAATAATGTGAATTATCTTTGGGGCTCTTGGTGGCCTGTTCTTGAAGAATTATATGAAGCCAATGTTCCTGTTTATCGTTTCATTCAAAAGCCTGGTGATCTTGTTTGGGTTAATGCTGGTACTGTTCACTGGGTTCAGGCTATTGTAAGTATCATTAACTTGTATGTAATTTTAATCTTTCATCTTTGAACTAAAACCCTTTTTGAAAATGTACAGGTGCTTCCACCTGGTAACTTGGGTTATGAAAGTGGCATCTTTATCATAGCTTTTGTTGTGAGTCACTCACAACAAAAGCTATTGGGGTAGATCGAAACTGTTTAGAAGCCTGTTGGGTGGATTGTACCTGTAAATCAGAGGCCAAACCCTGTCACACAGTCATGTCGAATAGAGGACATGCATCTCTTTGTAATACACACCCAATTTGTACGTTAAACTAATGCGTAGGTCGTCCACTTGATTGAACAACTGGTCTGTCATTCCAAATAGACAGGAGCTTATATAGAGATGCTGGAGAGAAGACAGGTTGATGTATGCTGCATACAAGAGGTAAGATGGAGAGGTGCTTCGGCTAGGGTCCTCACGGGCAAGGCACTTAGGTACAAACTCTTCTGGCAAGGTAACGTGGAAGGTGTAGGGGGTGTAGGCATTCTCCTTGCAGAGAAATGGGTGGATGAGGTCATAGAGGTTGTCAGGGTTTGCGATAGAGTGCTTAAGCTCAGGTTGGTCCTACAGAGTGGCACAGCTATGATTATCTCCGCCTATGCCCCACAAGCGGGACTACCAAATGATCAGAAGGACAACTTTTATGATAGCCTTCTGCAGGCTACTTCAAAGACTAGTAGCAAGGACCTCATCTTTGTAGGTGGAGATTTTAATGGGACACTTGTGAAGACCTGTTGAGGCAAGTGTGTGACACTTGTGTAGACCTGTTGAGGCAAGTGAAAATCAAAATCAAAATCAAATCAAATCAAATCAAACCAAATCAAAATAGATGAACATCAATGGAATTTGTATCTTTGTGGTACCAGTACCGGTGGCACACAAGAAAACCATCCAAACGTGGCCGTAGCCAGTACCGCATCGACTGGCCTCTGTGATGTGGGCACATAACAAACACCATCCGATCGTGGCCGTCCGCCAGCCTCATCTGGCACCTGTGTCGGTGGCACATAAAAACACCAACCGAAGACCCGGCAAGACTAGTCAGGCCATAACCCGTGGCCCCTACTTGGGACGTAGTCAGTCCACCTGTGCATACCTTCCTTCCTTCTTGTGACACTTGTGAAGACCTGTTGAGGCAAGTGAAAATCAAATCAAATCAGATCAAAATAGATGAACATCGATGGAATTTGTATCTTTGTGGTACCAGTGCCGGTGGCACACAAGAAAACCATCCGAACGTGGCCGTAGCCAGTACCGCATCGACTGGCCTCCGTGCTGTGGGCACGCAACAAACACCATCCGATCGTGGCCGTTCGCCAGCCTCATCTGGCACCTGTGTCGGTGGCACATAAAAACACCATCCGAAGACCCGGCAAGACTAGTCAGGCCATAACCCGTGGCCCCTACCTGGGACGTAGTCAGTCCACCTGTGCATACCTTCCTTCTTGTGACACTTGTGAAGACCTGTTGAGGCAAGTGAAAATCAAATCAAATCAAAACAAATCAAAATAGATGAACATCAATGGAATTTGTATCTTTGTGGTACCAGTGCCGGTGGCACACAAGAAAATCATCCGAACGTGGCCGTAGCCAGTACCGCATAGACTGGCCTCCGTGCTTTGGGGACGTAATAAACACCATCCGATCGTGGCCGTCCGCCAGCCTCATCTGGCACCTGTGTCGGTGGCACATAAAAACACCATCCGAGCGTGGCCGTCTGCCAGCCTCGTCTGGCACCTGTGTCGGTGGCACATAAAAACACCATCCGAGCGTGGCCGTTCGCCAGCCTCGTCTGGCACCTGTGTCGGTGGCACATAAAATCACCCACTACACTCTCGGAGTGGTTGGCGTTAGGAAGGGCATCCAGCTGTAGAAACACTGCCAGATCTGACTGGCCTGGTGCAGCCTTCGGGCTCCCCAGACCCCAGTTGAACCGTCCAACCCATGCTAGCATGGAAAACGGACGCTAAATGATGATGATGATGATGATGTTGGGCGGGAATCGGGTATCTTCACTGGGGTACATGGTGGCTATGGTATTGGCACCAGAAATGATGAGGGAACTAGACTGCTGGAATTCTGTGATGCATGTAACCTTACAATCTGCAACACTAACTTCAAGAAGCCAGTCTGCCACCTTATAACTTATCAGTCAGGAGACTCCGCTAGCCAAATAGACTTCATCCTCACCAGACAGCGGGATGCAGGGTTGCTCTTGAATACAAAGACCCTCCCGGGTGAAGAATGTATCCCTCAGCATAGACTAATCATCAGTGACTTTAAGCTTGAGGCCAGAAGGACTCCAAGAAACAAACCAATCCAGAAAAGAAGGATTTGGAGGCTAAAGAACCCTTCACATGGTCAGAAATTTAGGGACATACTCATCAAGAAATTTGATGAGAGGGAGGAGGAGCTTCAGACGTCAGACATAGAAGGTAGCTGGGAATTCCTACGGGACAGCTTGCTGAGTGCCACAGACCGAGTCTGTGGATGGTGCAAAGTCCCTTCCAGACCTAGAATTACGTGGTGGTGGAATAGTGCAGTAGATAAAGCCATCTGTAAAAAGAGACGGGCCTGGAAAGCCTGGAAGGATGGGGGCAGCAGGGAACTGTACCAGATAGCCAAAAGGGAGGCTGGGCGGCAGGTATACATAGCCAAAGATGTAGCAGAAAAGAAGAAGTTTGCCAATGTCCAGCGACGCGAGGATCAAAGAGCTGAAGTATTTCGGATTGCCAGACAGTGTGTCAGAGAAAATAGTGATGTTATAGGAGAGAAATGTGTCCGCATGGATGATGGGGCACTTGCTTTTACTGCTAGTGAAAAGAAAGAGGCTTGGAGAAGCCATTATGAAAGACTGCTGAATGAGGAGAATGAATGGGAGGAGGAGAGCCTGCCAAATGTTGACCCAGTAGAGGGACCAGCTACCCGAATAGACAGCTCCCTTGTAGATAAGGCAATTAAGGATATGAAACCAGGCAAAGCCCCTGGCCTATCAGGAATCACTGCTGAGATGCTTAAAACAGCTGGCTATGTGGGCTATACCATAGTCACCCGCATTGTAAACCAGGTAGTTCACAATGGAGTCATACCCAATGACTGGTGCAGCAGCACCATAGTCAACTGCTACAAGGGTAAGGGTGATGCTCTAGATAGAAATAACTACAGAGGTATCAAACTGTTGGACCAGGTGATGAAGGTCTCAGAGAAGGTCATAACCCATCTCATTAGGGAGAGAATTTGTTTAGATGAAATGCAGTTCGGTTTTGTACCAGGTAGAAGCACCACTGATGCTATATTCCTGGTCCGACAACTGCAGGAGAAGTACCTAGCTAAAGATAAACCCCTCTACATAGCTTTTGTAGACTTGGAGAAAGCCTTTGACAGGGTTCCCCGTTCCCTCATCTGGTGGTCGATGCGGAAACTGGAGATTGAAGAATGGCTAATAAGGGCTGTACAGGCTCTATACAGAGAGGCTGTCAGCAAGGTCAGGATTGGCAACGAATATAGTGAAGAATTCCGGGTAGAAGTAGGTGTGCACCAGGGCTCAGCCCTCAGTCCCCTTTTATTCATCATAGTCCTTCAGGCAATAACAGAGGAATTCAAAACGGAATGCCCCTGGGAGCTCCTCTATGCCGATGACCTAGCTCTCATAGCAGAATCACTACCGGAACTAGAAGAGAAATTTCGGGTGTGGAAGCAAGGGTTGGAATCAAAGGGCCTTAGAATAAATGTAGCAAAGACCAAAGTATTAGTAAGCAGCAAGAGGTACTCAGCACACACCCCCTCGGGTAGGTGGCCCTGCTCAATCTGTAGGAAAGGTACAGGTAGAAACTCCATAAGATGCACCCAATGTAAGTTATGGACACATAAGAGGTGCAGCAACATTAAAGGGAAATTAACAGATAAGATAGCTTTCATGTGCGGCAGATGCACAGGGACAATAGACACAACAGACACTCAGAAAACAGATTCCATCACACTCCAGGGAGAGAAACTAGAAGTAGTTGATAGTTTCCGCTACCTGGGTGACCAAGTTAGTAGCGGAGGTGGATGCACAGAGAGTATCACCACTAGAATACGAATAGCCTGGGCAAAGTTCAGAAAGCTCCTACCCCTACTGGCAACAAAAGGTCTCTCCCTCAGAGCGAAAGGTAGATTGTATGATGCATGTGTGCGAACTGCCATGCTTCACGGTAATGAAACATGGGCTGTGACTGCAGAGGACATGAGTAGACTTGAAAGAAATGAAGCTAGCATGATCCGCTGGATGTGTAGTGTCAGTGTGCACGCAAGACAGAGTGTAAGCATCCTAAGAGAAATGCTGGATATAAGAAGCATCAGATGTGGTGTGCAAGAGTGACGCTTGCGATGGTATGGTCATGTGCTGCGGATGGATGAAGAGAGATGTGTGAAGAAGTGCCACTCCCAAACAGTTGAAGGTATCAGGGGGAGAGGTAGACCCAGGAAGACATGGGATGAGGTAGTCAAGCATGACCTCAGAGCATTGGGCCTCACTGAGGCAATGGCGAAGGACCGAGATCTCTGGAGATATGCTGTGACTGCAAAGACCCGGGCTGCTTTCTGCAGCAATTCCACATACCCCCTACCCATTCAAAGTACCCCGGATCCCCAAAGTACCCCGGACCCAGTTGCCCCCGTGCCGCTGGCACGTTAAAAGCTCGAACCGATCGTGACCGATGCCGGACCCCCCGGCCCCTGTGCAGGTGGCACGTAAAAAGCACCCAATCCACTCACGGAGTGGTTGGCGTTAGGAAGGGCATCCAGCCGTAGAAACTCTGCCAAATCAGACTGGAGCCTGGAGCGGCCCCTGGCTTCCCAGACCCCGGTCGAACCGTCCAACCCGTGCTAGCGCGGAAAACGGACGTTAAACGATGATGATGATGATGATATATATATATGTGTGTTTACATTCAGTTATAACAAAAGCAATTTTACATTAAACTGATGGGTTACTTTATACTTTTGTCTATTACAAATTTATTATTTCTCATTGTTGGCCTGTCCAACAAGGGCTTAGCTGGGCAAAACTTCAAAGTCACTGCCAACAGTGTTCTTGTTTAAAAATATGTATGTGTGTGTATATATATATATATATATATATGTCTGTGTATATATACATATATGTGTGTGTGTATATATATATATATATATTCTGTCATCCCATAAATAATGCAGTTTTTCCCCCCAGTTTTTAGAGTTGGCAATGTCGGTGTAGGCACATTGAAAGTAGGTTTAGTGAGATTGTAGAGATGCTTGAATGGAGGCGTGTTGATGTATGTTGCATACAAGAGGTAAGATGGAGAGGAGCTTCAGCCAGGGTCTGGGAAGTTAACAGTTATGGAGTAGGGGGTGTAGGCATACTCCTTGCAGAGAAATGGGTGGATAAGGTCATAGAGGTAATCAGGGTGTGTGATAGAGTGCTTAAGCTGAGGCTAGTCTTGCAGAATAGTATAACTACAATTATCTCTGCCTACGTCCTACAAGTGGGCCTACCAAATGATCAGAAAGACCACTTCCATGATATCCTTCTACAAGGCTGGAGATTTTAATGGGTATGCTGGACGGCAATCTAGTACCTTCCATTGTGTTCACAGGGTCCATGGAATTAGTTCCCAAAGCAAAGAGGGAACTAGGCTACTGGAGTTCTGTGATGCAAGCAACCTATTAATCTGCAACACCAACTTCAGGAAGCTAGACAGCTACCTGATAACCTATCAATTGGGTGACTCTGCTAGCCAGATTGATATGGTTGCTCTTAAATACAAAGACCCTCCCTGGTGAAGAATGTACCCCCCAGCATAGACTAGTCATTAGTGACTTTAGACTCGAGGCCAGAAGGATGCCAAGAAGCAGACCAATCCGGAACAGAAGGATTTGGAAGCTTAAGAATCTTTCACATTGTCAGAGATTTAGGGACATCCTCATTGAGAAATTTGCTGAGAGGGAGGAGGAGCTACAGACTTGTGACATAGAGGGTAATTGGAAATTCCTACGTGATAGCTTACTGAGTGCCACAGACCATATCTGCAGCTGGTGCAAAGTCCCTTCCAGACCTAGAGTAACATGGTGGTGGAATAATGCAGTAGGCAAGGCCATTAGAGCAAAGAAACAGGCCTGGAAGAGCAGAGGTAGCAGGGAACTGTACCAGATAGCCAAAAGGGAGGCTGGGAGAGAGGTCTATATAGCCAAGGGAGAAGCAGAAAAGAAGTTTGCTAATGTTGAGCAATGTGAGGATCAAAGAACTGAAGTATTTTGGATTGCTAGACAGTGTGTGAGAGAAAATTGTGATATTACAAGAGAGACATGTGTCTGCATGGATGATGGTGCACTTGCTTTTAATGATTCTGCAAAGAAAGAGGCTTGTAGATGCCATTATGAAAGGCTGCTGAATGTGGAGAATGAATGGGAGGAGGAGAGCCTGTCAAATGTTGACCCAGTCAAGGGACCAGATACCTGAATCGCTAGCACCCTGGTAGATAAAGCAATTAAGGAGATGAAGTCAGGAAAAGCCCCTGGCCCATCAGGAATCACTGCTGAGATGCTTATAATATCTGGTAATGTGAGTTATGGTCTAATCAGGTAGTTCACGAAGGAGTCATACCTAATGATTGGCATAGAAGCACCTTAGTCAACTGTACAAAGGTAAAGATGATGCTTTAGATAGAAATAACTACAGAGATATGAAACTGCTGGATCAGGTGATGAAGGTTAGTATTTAGCAGGTGTATGAGTTGAAGAGTTATACTACAAAGAAAGTAGTCCTCTAGATTCAAGAATAATAATATTTGGTGCACACTATTTAATGTTGCCTCAGCCTTGATCAAGCAAATCTCCAATCAAAGATATTCTAACCATGACCATCCCATCTTAAACATCTTTTAAATATCGTACATCTAGGACCACATTATATACCCTTCCTTTTATAAAATGATTGAATGTGATTTGTTGCTATTTCTAGCAGATCAAGCAACAGTATAGAAATCCCTTTATTGCTTTTAGAAATATGTTTTAATATACAGAGAAACAACTATATTTTTTAGTTTTAAGATTGTTATTGTGGTTCTATCCCCTTGCAGAGAGATCTTCATTAACAGAAGTTATTAGTTGATTATGTTCTGCTCATGTTAACAGCAAAACTTGGGTTAGTTGGAAAGTTGAACATGTGGTCTGAGTGGTTTGTAGTTCCTAATGATATATTATTCCAATATAATTCTTACTCTTCAAATACTTCTACCAAAGTTGCAAGCATGAAAATTGCCTATCGGAAGCAAGGCTATATTTTGATTATTGATAATCAGTTTTTAAATAACTGACTTTTAGTACAATGTTTGTATGTTCAAATTATACTAAAAAGTATAAATTTTTGTATATTTTTTAAATACATTATTAACCATAATTTGCTTTTTCAGCATTCATAATTTTAAATTAAAATGTAACAACTGTGTAAAAACTACTATGGTTATCAATAATTGAAAATTTGTTTTCCAGGGCTGGTGCAATAATATTGCATGGAATGTAGGACCACTCAATGCTCTGCAATTTAAACTTGCATTGGACCGTTATGAATGGAATAAGTTGCAGGCTTATAAATCAATAGTTCCAATGGTTCATTTGGCATGGAATCTAGCACGAAATCTGCATATATCTGAACCTATGTTGTTTGAAGTAATCAAGTAAGTCTTATGTTTGAAGAATCAGTAAATGTATTTCCATTCACTATTTTATTATTTATGAATGTTATCCCCACCAGCTGCAACTTTTTTCATCTGACATTATATCAAAATGTTGTGGATTTATGATTCTCAGGCAATGTTTTATTCCTCATAAAGAGAGAAAGTAGTGTGTGTATGTGTGAGAGAGATAGACATAAACAGTTGATGGTAAAACTAAAAATATACTTTACCACTGGTAATCCAACTCTTATATGTTTATTCAATCTCTTATTTGATTTATTTGAAATATTGAATCTTGTTTCGCAATCATGATTCCATCACTAAGTTTTTCAATATGCCTTCTCTGAACAAGAGCAGAAACGCTTGTATGACTTACTTTTAAAGAAAAGGGTATACATTAAATTTTCCAAATCAAACAGTCTTCTTGAAAACTATGGAAAAAACTATTTTTATTTCACCTGAAAACTGTAGAAGAAACTATTTTGATGTCACCTGAAAACTATGGAAGACACTATTATGTCACTGAGTTAAGTCATATAATTTTGGAGACTTTCTCCTTGTCATTTTCAATCATCCTAACATCCACTACCAATTCTGAAAGCTTTATGTCTGTTATTCTTTTGACAAAGGATATCAAATTTTTCATTTGCTTATTTTCTACATGAGTAAATCTCCCTATCTTCAATAATTATTTGCTACCTCATTTTATCCTCTTGTTTTTTTTTTCTTTCTCAGTCTTGTCAAACTTGCTCTTCCATTATGACCACTTTTGCATAGATGGGCCTCTAATTTAACTTTATTTATTCACTTATTCATTTATTGTGTCCAAATTTTTAAGGCCTAAACTAATCAATACACCTTGTTCCTAGAATGCCAGCCCTCGAGATTCTGTCTTTCATCATGGCTTTCCTGCAGCAAAATTGATGTCATTAATGTTCTTGAGTATTAATGGCAACAATCTTGCAAGTCAAACATCTGCAGGGAAGGAAGAACTGGGTGTATGTGGACACTACAAAGGTCATGAGGTATATGTGTGTATCATGAATGCATGAGTGGAGGTAGAATCTGCCCAACCAGTCCTGAGGAGCAGAAGCTATTATAATAGCAATAGAAAAGATAGTGCATCTATGAATCAGAGGCTCAGCATGTCTATGAATGATATTACCCCAGTTGGTCAGGTGGCCCCATTTCTGGATACAGTATCTCTGTATAGCAGCAGCACTATCCAAGAAGTGAGAGCAGTAGCCCATTTTGCGTCTCACTTGAGGATTGTGTAGTGTCAAAATGCTGTGAGCTGAAGTACTTTCTGGTCTTGAAGGGAGTGGCTGTCAGGTGAGATCCTCAGTGAAAGTGAAGCCCAGTATTTGAAACAATAGTGAGGGCTCTAGCTGTTGAGGAGTGGGGTACAATATTTCATGATATGAGTAGCAATTGTTTTTTCTTGCTGTTGAAAGAAGCAGGGTTGGCATACCTCCATTGAAAGATGCTTCTGAGGTTTTGTTCATAGTATGGTTTTTGGAATATGGTATCTATTTTGAGAGTAGATAATGCCCTGTTTGAGAGGTTTGGAAAGAAAAAAGGGTGATATTGTCTGCATTGGAGTGGACATTGTTAGATATAAGGTCAAGTAAAGAAGGTAGACTAAGAGATATAAAACTGAACCCTGTGTTATACCAGAGTTGATAGAATGTAAAACAGAAAAAGCTCCAACATGCCACATTAGGGTGATCTGATACAAAGCAGGTGAAGCCCTTAGCCAGACTGTTTCAATTAATGATTCATATACCAAAAACTGTTTAAAAGTTTTGCTGATGTTAAAGGTGACATTGCTTTCACCAAATGTCTCCAAGGTGAGAGCTCATTGATGAATGATATAGTTTAGGTCACCAGTTAATCTGGTTTTACAGAAACTTGTGGTCATTAAGTGGGTAGAGAAAGTTTCAAGGTATTGGAATATATTAATGGCTATCTCCATTATCTTAAAAGATACAGCAACAGTTGGTAGAGTTAGCAGATGCCTTTCTTGGGGATGGGATACATTGTGGCATATTTCCAAAGATCAGGGTACATCCATGTAGAGGAAGAAACTGAAGAGTTTGGTAAATGCAGGGGTTAACTCTAGGTTGTTATGTTTGAGGATAATGTAGGGGCATCCTCAGTGCTCTAGGTTTTGTTAGTTTGAAGCAACCAAAGATGCTTTCACACTTAGAATGTGTGTGTATATTATACATGGTAGTAAAATATTTGGAAAATTTACTTCCACTCAGTGATAGGAAATGTGAAACTCTGAGTAACAGTTTGCTTTTCAGCTTCAATAAAATTTTGTCTTTGACCCTGCCTTTGATATCAAGTACTATTTTCTTCTTTTTGTGTTTTGCATCTATGTGCTTGCTTGCATGGAAATATTTATACCTGAAAACTATTTGCATTTTATTTATGGAAAGATAGATAGCCTATGTCCAGTTATATTTATATGTGCTTTTATATATTTATAGGTCTTTCTTAATGAAATCTCTCCGCCAAATACAAATGTGTTTGGATTTCCTAGAGGCCTATGGTGTTGAATTAAAGTGGCATGGCCGTGTTCAGAATGAAGCTGCTCACTATTGCAACGATTGTGAGGTGTGTATTGGCTGCTTTTCCATTTAACTTATTTCATTATCTATATTTTGTTTTTAATGATTTTAGTATAGTGTATCCACATTTAATCCTTTGATACCAATCCACCAGAGACCACCCTTGGTTTTAGGATACAAACTTCATGTTTTAAGCATTGTAAAATTAAAATTTACCATCAAAATTTTGTGTTATGTTCCAAATACCAGCTTAATTATGACAGTTGTTTTACTAAATTCTTTCCTATTTTCAAAATTAATGGAATTAGAAATAAGGTAACAAAAAAAGTTAAAACAGTTATCTTTTAAATGTAGAGACTTTATCATTATTTCTATTTTTATGCTGTAAATATATTGGAAAGTTCCTCAACTACAGCATCATTCCATGTGGTTTGATTCAGCATTGTTTTGCATGAGAGTTAAGTTGTATATTCCTTTTACAGCTGCTATGGCTGTGCTTGTCATACCTATATTCAAAAATTGTCTTTACAATCTTGGAGATTAACTCTATTGCATATTAGTTTTAGCTACCATGAAAGTAAGGAAACTAGCTAGGTGTTATTATGTTGACCAGGGCTTTCTTTCTCTTATCACTTTAACCTACCATGATAAAAAATACAAAACAATGTGCACTTGGTGCTTTTGTATGCCTGCATGAAAGTTTTTTTTGTAAACCCAAGACCTTTTCCACTCTATTGGTTTGACTCAGAAAGAAATTATTATAACATGAATTTTGAACAATATCATGTACAAAAATACCATAACAGCAAGCATTTTACGGTCATTTTCCATGCTAAAGGAGTTAACCTTTCAGGTCTTTGACAATCTTCTCCAGTCTGCCTTGTCCTATAGATCTCATCACTTACCGAGCCTCTTGCCCTCATTGCAACCTCCATGGTATTGAGCAATGTCTTTCTTAGTCTTACTTCACATTTATTTCCATCACTCCTCTCATCTGGTTACTTTTCTCCTTCCCACTCTTCTCTTCACAACATCCATTCTCTGCAATTCGCTGTTTGTGTTGTTCTCTTTCAGTGATGCCTGGCTCATCCACCATGTCACTCTCATATGTGTTCTGTCCAGTCTTCTCTGCTGCTCCACATTCATACTTAGATCTCACTCCCATAAGTCATACTACATCTGACATATAGTCTACTCCTTTCTCTTCAGTTTCAATGGCTCTACCTTCCTCATTAGCATGCCATTCTCCCGAAACCTCTCACATGTACATCTTTGAATCTAATTTTCCTTCTCCATTCAGCATATCTTAGTAACAAAATATTTTCACACCTTCCGTCTTCGTGCTATTTCCAAGATAAAACTCAGCATCTCATCCATCTGAACTTCACACTTAAATATAGCTGACACATTTGTTAACTCTCTCACACCAATACAATTTCCACGAGCCCACTTAATGCTTATCATCATACAATGAAATTTACTGTAACGCCTTTCCTTAATACAGTGCACATGACCACTTTTCTGGTCACTCTATCTCCCCTCTTGCTGTCATCATCTTTTGAGTTACCTCCATACATATGTTCTGAAAGGATTAATTTTTGAATGTACATGTATCTTAATCAGTGAAATAATATCTTATGTAAGCAAGTTATAAGGTAAGGTGACACTAAATGTTTATTTTACTTAATTAACCATAATTTTTTTTTATTTTTATTTGTAGGAAGAAGTTTTTGATATCTTATTTGTGAGTGAACAAGATAAAAAGCATATTGTCCACTGCCTAAACTGTGCTTGCAAGATCAGTCCAACCTTGGAAGGCTTTGTCGTTCTTGAACAATATCATTTACAAGACTTAATGGATATGTTTGATAAATTTCAACTTCATCCTTCAATTCACCAAGTAAAAAGAGCTCCACAGACCAAACAAATAACTTCATCACAACAACAACAACAACAACAACAGCAGCAGCAGCAGCCATCACAATCAAAACCAACAAGTATCAGCAATTGTTCATCATCATCATCGTCATCCTCATCATCATCTTCATACTCTACCATTACATCAAGCAGCTCTACTTTGGCACATCAGGCAGGACAGCTACCTCGCCGAAGTCCTTTAGTTCATCTGCCATCTACAGAAGCTCTCTCTGGAGCAGTACACATACCTCCCCAGCTGCTCAACACAACCACATCAACAACAAACAGCTCTATGTCTAAGTAAGTCAACAACTGTGTGCAGAGCAATAGACTAATCACAAACGTAGGGCAAACATTCATCTTCATTGATGCCTCTTAAACCAGAGGACTAACTATCTGCCATGTAATTCCTTATAATAAAAACTGGTTCTCTTTGAAGATTCTTCAGCTTTTTGGCTGCAGACATAGGGTGATCTGAAAGATACTTCAGAGCATTTTTGATTATTATGCAAGTCTTTTTTTTTTTTTTAAGTTTGTTTGTTTTTCTCCTTTCCCTTTCTTCCTTGTTAGCCACTGTAGTTAACATCTATATCCTAATACTTTCCTATCCCTCTGAAGAGAAAGCAAAAGTTACAGCCAAAATAGAGTCTGAATTCCAGTCTTTCAATTCCAGTAGGTATTATGTCTTTCAGATGTGATTAAAATAGGATTCCTATATAGAAGCAAGCATGTGCATATGCATGCTCTCACATGAATGGCTATGCATGTAATTTGCACACACATTTGAAAATGAAATGTTCTGTTCAAAAGGATTGTAACTTAATGTGTTTCAAAGGCAGTTTAGAAAAAACAAATTCCAATATTTTTATTTAACAGATGTTCTCAGAAAGTAATTTTATATGGAGGTAATTTTAAAATATTACTCTCCTATGATAATTAATGTACCTGCCATTGAAGCACTTAGCTGTTACTGAAATTAAGTTAATAAAATGTACAACTTTCATTTTAAAGGTAACTAAAATATAAGTAATCATTAATTTGGATTACTCTTAGACCCATTTTAACTATTTTGTGTTCTTACTAATTTCATTATTAAAACCTGTTGTTAATATGAATGTTCATAAATAGTACTAAATAAGAGTTTATATTTACAATAGCATCAGTTCCTTTCTCTATTGGCTGTTAATCTTAAAACTGGCACCTGTGTATCAGACATTATTTTCTTTCAATTTTTAATTCATTACTCAGTTGCCTTGCTTTTTATTCATCCAAGAAAAGTTTATATTTAAAGCAAATATCCAACAGATAATTTAAAATAATTGGAAATATAAAATGTTTTCATCAATAACTGAATCGGTACTGATTACAAATTAAAGCCCTGCCGCTCTACACTTACGTCTTAATATCTACCCCCTCTTTTTTTTAAGTGGTTGTAGTTGCAATTCATTTTGAATATCGGGAAACGAAAAAAGACTGAATTTTTGCATTTATCATTTATATATATACATATATTCTTTTTTATTACTGCTTTTATTTTATAACCCCCTCCTCTCTGGTTTACCTCTTTTACGGACTCATATTTTCTGCCTGGAAATACCTTTTCCACTTTGCAAGGTTACCTGAATTGTCTTTGAACATGGCTTGGAATTGTCACTGCCATTGCCTCAATCTTCCTCTTTATTGCCATGCCAACAGGTAACTAAGCAACAATCCAACTAATCAGCCATAATAATATGCGGCTGTTTTCCTTTCCATTTTTTTTCCTTTTTTTTTTTTTTGTTATTAGCTTAGAAAACTGTTTTACCTAAATCATTTTGGTAATTTTTTTGTGTTCAACTCTGGTAATTTAGTGGTTCTAACAGAAAGCCTTTGAAACCTAAATTTTACTGAAATTATATTTTTCTTTTTAAATTTCATTTTAATTATCAATACAAGTTTAAACTGAATTTTCACGGTTATATTAAGTAAGTTATTTACATTTATTAAAATTTTTTTTAGTAAAAAAAGATTTTCTTTCTGCAACAAATTTAGTTCATTTTTCAACCTAGATTTTACCCCTTATCTCGGGTACCATTTGATTCAATGGCAGATATATCGTGAATCATGTATCAAGGATCTTGTCAACAAATCTAAATTAATTGAGGGCAGGGTCCTCGTATTAACAGCTGGATTCAGTACCAACATTTACTAATGTGATTCAGGAATTCAACTATATTTCATCACATAAAACTTGTGATTTTTGTGCCAATATATCACCAACCAGAATTTATTTTGTATGCTAGTGTGTGCGTGTGTGTGTTTATTTTTATTTTTTCCTGTGTGCAAAACAATTTCCAAAAATCTTATTCACCATTGTTAGTTTCTCTTTTAAAAGATGTTTTCTTTTTGTTGGAATATTCCAATTCATTTTGGTTGTTATTTTTATATTTATAATTTCTTAAAATACTTTTTAAGTAATATTTTTCTTTTAGTCTCATCTACAGTTGGCAAAACTATTTAAGAAAACAGTTATCTTGAAGGGAAGTCTTTGATGTTTGTTTTGTTTTCCACTATTTTCTAGCAGTTCAACTGATTTCAACTTTCTAACAGTACTCTTATCACCTCAAAAACTCAGAATTCTATTTATGAAGCAGTAGGAGATACCTTAAAATTTTATTTTATTAATTATTACCTCTCATATATAAATTTTATATGTCATGTAACATTTTTGTTTGCAAAATAATGTATGAAACTGGTTGGAAAGAGAGCTTCAGTGACTATCACTTTTAGTAAATTCTAAGAGTATTGAATTCAAACTATCTTCAAATTTCCAATGTTGATGCCATGTGAAAGAACAAATACGCAATTTGTAATTGTGATAATGGTTGTTGTATTGCTACCGATGTATGTGACCTCAGGGACTTACTGCCACTGTTATTATCTCTTCTGTCCTTTGAGGTTCACATGCTATATAAGTTAAAAGGTTATGTATATGGTATGTATGGATTGCATTATATATTTCTTTACTGACTGACCAATCAGACTATCAGATCCTAAAAACCACTGCCATTAAATTATCTGTATACCTTTACTTGGAGATAAGCAGCAGTAATGTATAAGTCACTATTCTCAAACATCTCGGCTCTTTTATGCACCCAATGAATATTTATTTTGTTAAAAATTTGTTTTTATTTTATAAAATTAAAAACTTTATTACTAAGTGAATGTTAATAAGATATTCATCATTTGTTTGACATCTTCTTTAAATCCATCTTATTCTAGGTTTCTTGGCTTATGTTGAGTGTATGTAAAATGTTACTTATGAACTGTAAAGTATCATGTCAAAAAACTTCCCCTTGCTAACTACTGCCATTACAAATCTTATCTTTTTAAAAATATATCTGTTGTAAGCATTATTTATTAAGGCTTCACCATATTGTGGACTATCTCTGTGAGCTTTGTCCGTCCGTGCACTAGTCTTATGAAGATTTGCCAACCTACTGTTCCCCTGAAGACAATTCGCAATGCTTGCCATTTCTATACAAAGAACAGCCTTTGCAATCAGTTCTTAATATAAGCACCAGGGTAACTAGTTGACAGTGTCAGTTTGCAATTTGGTAATATAAACACACACAAACACATAGTTATATCTTTTCATGTAAATTAGCTTTCTACAGTATTTTTCCCCCCTGTGCTCATGAATAATTCATTTTGTGGCCTTCATTATTTTAATCAGTTTCTCTCATAAAACCTTATTTAAAATTAATTTTACATTGATAATTCTATTGGTCAATAATGGCCCTTTGCATTCACTGATCTCATCTCATTTTGTTGAATAGCAATTTTCCAGTTCTAAACAAAAATTATCATTTATATAATTAACTTTATTTATTCCTGTCTGTGTTGTTTTATCTAATTTTGCAAGCCTCCTCTTAATTTTAATAATGCTCAGCAGTTATCATACTTTCAATTTCTTTTAAAATTTAATTTTTAGTTTTATAGTTCTGCAATGGAAAACCTACTTTCTAATATTCTGATGACTGATCAGCCATTGATAATATCTATCACTGAAATATAGTTGCTACTGATGATGATCATAATTATAACAGTTTAGCACAATATATACAATTTCACAAGAGAAGATGGCTCTGAAAGTAAATACTTGTTATTTTTCAAGTTAATAAGTCTGTAATTTGAGGATTATTCATCCAGTGAAACGAAATGTATCTAATTGCAGCAGCATAATCAAAGACCTTAATTTGTAATATAATGTATAAAAAATGGTTACTGACATTGATTAATAATAGGGAAAAAAACAATACATACTTAATATAGGTTTAAAGTATTATATGCTATTTTATAACATATATTAACTCAGTTACTGTGTCTATATCATTGATACAGAAGCTGTATTATCATGATTGGTAATTTCTATTTCTGATCAATTCTTCTAACCTTCAATATTTTTCTATTTTCTTCAGATTTTAAAAAATATATTTTAGATCATTAAATTATTTTTTTGTCATTAGGAAAATTTGGGGGTTTGATTTTGTTTCCAAAGCAAGGTTTCTTTATAACTTTATCATCCTAATTTGTTCACTTTATTTCATAACATGTTGTGTGTAATTATCTATTACACATCATTCCATACTCATCTAACTAGTATCCAGTTTGAGATTGTTTTCATGATCTATTTAGTTCATTTGTGTTTGCCCTAATGCTGATTACATTACTAAATCAATCAGTATATTGAGATAATGAGGGCCACTTATAAAAATATATTGAAATGAGGACCACTATAAGAAAGAATAGTTTATATTGCAAAACAAATATTCCTAAATGCAGAAGTTTTAATTACTTTGTATAAATGGATTCGCTTTCATCTTTGTGTATTTCACAATATTCCATAGTCTTTAACAGATTATTTCAGTTGCTCTGAGAGTTATGACTGAATCAACATTGTATAATCTTATAGTTCATAAAATCATTTGCTCTAATGCACTATAATTAAAGACTAGTAATCTGTTATATTAATATTTTAACTTTTGCTTATATACTTTCAAAATTGCTATAATGGATCTTTCTAGTTGACTACCATCAAATTATACTGAACATCTGTATTGAAGTTCCTTTTTTATTCAGTGTCAAAGTGGATCTTTTTCAATATCTCAAAATGATCTCCTCTTTTCAAAAATTGTACTAATTTTAAACCAGCTTATTTATTCTAATTCTTGATGATATTGATATGAAAAGTAGTAGGAATATTATATTAGGTTTTTAATACATTTTTACTTTTATATATGTTTGTAGGATCTTGGCCAACCAGATAAGAACTTTTTGAAACTATGGAAAATAGTATTCTTCAATTACTTCCAATGAATTCTTTTAAAAAGTAGAAATGCGATATTTCATCTCCTAATCATCTCATCTATTTATTGCATTTTATATCATCATTTCATTCATTTGTTACAAAATAATAAAATATAGATTTCTTTGTAGAATACTTTTATTTCTGTGTGTATGCATGTGTGTGTGTTTCCATTTTCACTACTTTTGAAATATTTTTATAGTATTACTGGTTTGCTCAGAGTCTTCTCTTCGATTTCCTATTACATTTCTGTTCTTAATATTTTAGAGTAAAGAAATATTAGATGACACGTATTTTTATTTTTCAACTCAATTACATCCTGTCTATCATTGTGATCTCTTTAGATACTTCGTTTTATTCTCCACTTAATATTACTCTATTCCCTAATGTATCTTTCTTTTTCAATTAAATGGTTCTTTGTAGTATCTAAACAAAATCTCTAGAAAAGCCACAAGCAACCGAATAGCATACACACACATGCAAACTCTTAAAATTTTAAATGAAAATGGTATTGTGACAAGATATTTACAGAAATAAAATTATCTCATTCTAAATGATTTCTAAACTAATGAAGAGGTTTGAATATAATGAAATGGATTTTCTAAATTATTGATTTTTGTTCCTTTGTGTGCCTGTGTTTGACTTTTTTTTTTTAATTATTAAGTGTATTAATTATTCAGTAGTTATTCATTTGTAATCCACATCATTCTATTTTTACTTTATTGGCTTTATATTCCGAAATTCCATCAGCAGAAACATTCTGTAAGGTTTATATAACATTCTCAAAGTACATTATCTCTATGAAAACATTTCTATTTTATGTGTAGGTAAAATTGACAAGAAAAACAAAATATCTTGACACATAAAGCGTCTTGCTTAAATATTTCTGTTTGATGAATTAATAAATTATTTCTTATTTAAAAATAAAATTCTGTTTGATATCTCTTGGTGGCCATGTAAATTGGAAGGTAGATTCCTTTTTGTGTTTACTAAAAAAGAAAAAAAATGAATTTTCTATCTTTACAACTTGCTGATTTCACTGCCACTTGATCTCAAATCATCATATTTGACATCTAAATTAACGTTCCAACATGAGGTTCACTTTAAAACATTCTCTTCTTTACCAATACTATATTTTGTTACTTTCATCTACCTTTTATTTCATCATAGATGAAGGTAAATGTTTATTGTGATTTTTTTTTTAATTACAAAATCCAACAGATGTAGACAATGAAGATTTTCTTCTTTTCATTTTTATTTTCATTTTTTAAAATTTTATTTATTAATTAAATTTTTTTTAAAGAAAGGGATATAGACGTTAATCTTTTGTTTCCCCTTTAATTTGATCTCTATAGAAAAAATACAGGATTGCCTGCTTTTGATTTTCTGATTTTATAGTATATTTAAAAACAAAATATATTTCCCATGTAGTTAACTATCAGTGTATTTGTTTGCTGAGTGGGTTTCCTTTCTTTTTAAATAACATACTCCAAAACTATTTTCTTCTTCCTCCTCAATCCTGCTATTTTTTAAAATCCAACAAATTTTGTTTATAAGACCAGTATTTTTAGTTTTTAAATTTATGCAATATATATATATATATATATATATATAGCTATTTTATTTGTTTTGTTTATATTTTTTCTTTCTTTCTCATCTGAAGTGGTCACCAAAATAGATAATTTTTCAATAACATAAGTGTAATAATGTCTCCAGTCCAACAAAAGAACCCTTATTTTTCTAACAGGATTGATGGCATTCTGCTGTCCAGCTGTTTATGGTAGAGAAACCATCCTGGGCCCTTCTTTGCACATATATTTGAAACATCTACATTTCCAGCTATCATTTCTACCTATTTGCCCTCTTCTTACTGGAGATAGATGCTTTCGATGGTTCTCTACTCAAATTTCTTTAATGATCAGTAAACAACTTTTATTTATTTTTCCATTCTTTACTTGTATGTCTCTGTGCATGTGTCTGTGTGTGTCTATATGCACATTATAGATCCCCCTCCCTGTTTATTTTATTTTATTTTATTTTTTTTGTAATGTAAGTTATGATTGGGGGTGAAAAAAAAAAAGACTTATTGACAATTTCTAAGCTGGTAAGTTATATTTAATTTTTTTTTCCTAACATCTATTTGTCAATAAAGTGAATTATTTCTTAATGAACTTCTTGTTCTATTTTAATTTTTCTGCTTTTTTTTTTTTTTAATTTACATTTTATTGAGACTTATGTAGCAGGAAAATAAGGAGTGATTTTAACCCTTTTCTCACCAAATTTCAAGCAAAATATGTTTCACTTTGTTTTGAAAGTAACAAATTTGAAGGGATTTAATGCTTTAGCATTCAGATTACTCTGTCAAATGTTATTCACATTGTTTTGAATTAATCATGTATTATCTCATAGCTTTGAGATTTTGATGATGTGATTGTCTTTTTTAAGAATGACATCATAAGGTAGGTTTGAGAGGCTGGATCTGACCAGTTTTAAAATAAAATATATTAGAAATTTTCAGCAGAATATGGCTAGTTTCAGTGCTAAAAGGTTAATAAAATAATTTGTTCATTATTACGTTAGTGATGCAAGGATTTAATTTAAGTATACTTTAAAAAAAGGATAGTTTAAAAATAGGAACCATTGATATCAAATGAATTAATGTAGTTCAAATTTGATTTGTAATAATATTGAAATTTAGAAAATGACTGTGTGAGTTCATTGACTTGAACTCAATGTGGGACAATTTCAGGATTTATTAGAGTTATTTCCAACCTTGTCTGGTAGAAGCAAATATAAAAATTAATTGAATACGTTTCATATTTATCTGGGTCAGACAAAAAGGAGAAGGGAAGTCTAATGAATGTAATGTTAGTTTTTAAGTAGGTTTGTAGTTATATTTTGGATTGATTACACCCAGAAAATGTTGTGTGCAAATGGAGATACTTTTTGATACTGTACAGGTTTCATTTTAAAACTTAGTTATTGTATGGGTGTACAATAGTTTATGAACCTCTTTTTCTCTTTTTTGGTTTGTAGTTAGTGTTCATGAAAACATTGACATATTAGGTTTTTTTGAGGTTTTTTTTTTTTTCAAAATTTAGTAGCACAAGCTTTTGTAGTGGGTGAAGCTATCTACTACTAGTTTCATTATATTGGCTTAAGCTATAAAAACTTGAATTTATGGTATTATTTTTAATTTTGTAGTTACAATTCTTTCAACATAACATGGGCAATACAAATTATGAACATAAATATAGATATGAATATGAATTCATAATTTAATGTATACTTACATTTACATGAAGTACCCAAGTGCATTTCATCAGATTGAGTCTCAAAAATAATAGTATATATTGATTTGGTGTTTGATAAATAGAACCATTTTTTTTTTTTAGGAAAGGACCAAGGAAGCTGGCAATGGGTAACCACATAAGGGAATTGAAATTACTTCAGTTTAGAATCAAAAGCTAATCTCATCAAAAGACTACTAACAAAAGTTGATTTAAATGAAGGATTGCTAGCAGGTTAATAGCAACAGTATGTCTAATTCTGTTCTTTTAATCTCTTTTGGAGGAGCTAGATTATGGTTGAAGTTTTTTCATAGCTATTAAGAAAATTATAGTCTGATGTCAGTACTCAGTAAATATGTGTGTATGTATATATATTTATATATATACACATGCACATATATATATAATCGGTGGAGGTAGACAGGTAATGGTTACAGTGAATGATAAAACATTTTCACTGAGATATGAATAGTCATGGGTCTGAGAGGTTTCATTGTTGGACGTAATGTGCATTTGGCTCCTATATTGAATAGCTTTGAGTGGCTGCATATAGACTCTGTCACTTGTTTACATGATAACCATTTTAAAAATGGTAGAAAGGTTGTTGAATGATATTTGGTTGCCACATTAAAATAGTTGGCCAGCCACTGTTTGGTGTCTTCATATGAGTATTTGAAATATTTTTTCATGAGTGCTTAGCAAAAAATAAATGAACTTTTATGAATGCTTAAAGTGAAAAGCATATTTTTCACTGTTAAATCCATCAATGTAATTGGCAAGGTTACGTTACATGGTTGAACGAAATGGTCAGAAGCTATAATGTTTGCTTTTATATATATACACACATACACACACACATATATAAAATACATTTTTTTTTTTTTTAATAAACCATTTTTCACAATCTGTGGGCTTGAATTTTCTTTTAATGTCATACTGATTAATAATCAATGTTTTGGAAAAAGAAGTATCTCAAATATTGATATTAAAAATAAGGTTATATGGTTACATTCACATTTAGCTATAAAAATAATTATAGTTTGATGTCAGTACCTAATAATACATTTCTGTGTGTATTTTGTCCAAAGCTTGTCAACCAGTGTTTGTTTGTTTATGTCCCTGTAACTTAGCAGTTCAGCAAATAGAAAAAAAAAACTTAATATAAGAACTGGGGTTGATTTCTTCGACAAAACCCTTCAAGATGGTACCCCAGCATGGCTGCATTCTACTGGTTGAAACAAGTAAAAGAAAGATGAAAGATGCCAATTAGGCTTTCAACATATGTAGAGAAAATAGTTTTAACCACAATCTATCACTACTAAACTATATAGCTCAGAAGAAAATGAGGGAAAATGAAGAATCAACACATTATAAAATTTTAGCTTTAAGCTGCTTGATATACCATTCTGAATTTGATTTATTTTTATGTCAGTATTGATAACTAAGGTAGTGGCAATATTCTACAGCTACTTTATGTGAATTAATATAACTTCAGTAATGCTTATCCCATTCCTATCCCTATTGCTTTCATAGCTCTGATTATGAATTTAAATTTGTGAGTAATATTTGAGTGTCAAATAAGGTAGTGAGTTGGCAGAATTGATAGTACACCAGACAAAATGCTTAATGACATTTTGTTCATCTTTACATTCAAATTCTGCTGCGGTCAACTTTGCCTTTCATCTTTTCAGAGGGCGATAAAGTAAGTACCAGTTGTACACGGCGGTTGATGTAATCAACTTCCCTACTCCCCCGAATTTGCTGGCCTTGTGCCAAAATCTGAAACTAATATTTGAGTGCTAAATGTAAATTTCCTACTATATATAATACAATCCATTGTTTTCTGTATATCATTTTGGCAGGTTACCCAAACCAAAACCACTTTTTCTCTCCAAGTATTCCTGTCTTCCATGACACTTTTGAGGTCTTCTATTTATAACTCAACATCACAAAAAGAGTTGATCAATGTATGTCTTTCTGTGTTGTCCAACATGAGAATTTCCATGGAAAGAGCTCATTGACTGATTCATCTTCACTTCAATAGCAGTGACCAGTATATCTTACCTTCTGTTCACAAATGATTGGTAATGTTGGGAGATATTTCCATAAAGCTCTTTTTTTTTTGTGGGATGTTGTTTCCATGACTTGTTGAGAGCAGCACACAACATATGTATGTAGGTCCCATCAAGCTTGCTTTCTATCTTTTTTATCAGAGTCCATGCTGATGCACTGTAAAGAAATGATTCTATGATGGCACTGAAGAATTCTCTTTTCATCTGGTCAGGCAATGTAAACTTCCAAATTATTCTTAATTTGTCCAATGCACTGTGTTTTTGCTATCATCATCATTTTAACGTCTGTTTTTCATGCTGGCATGGGTTGGATGGTTTGACTGAAGACTGGCAAACCAGTAGGCTGCACCAGGCTCCAATCTGATCTAGCAAGGTTTATACAGCTGGATGCCCTTCCTAATGCCAACCACTCTGAGTGTAGAGGGTGTTTTCTACATTCCACTGGCACAGGAGCCAGTCAGGCAGTATTGGCATTGACCACATCCAGATGGTGCCTTTTTTGTGCCACCGGCACAGGAACCAGTTGTGGGGGGCACTGGCATTGGCCACGTTTGAATAGTGCTTTTTACGTGCCACCAGCACGGGGAGCCACTCAAGTGTGCTTGACTCAACAGGTCTTCTCAAGCACAGCATATCACCTGTGGATCAATATATATTTTTGATGGATATCACTTCCAAGATAAGTGATATACAAAGTAATTGAGAATTTATGATAAATTTATTATCTTTCATTATCTTCAATGTATGATTTACGTTGATTTATTATCATTGTTTCAGAAGATAACAAACCATGTCAAAATTTATATATCGTTTACATTTATAGAGTATGTGTGTTCATCAGAATTATAAACAAGTCTGTAAAGCCAAAAGTATTAAAACTTTTGGAAAAATGTTATTGAAACAGTGCATAGTTACTGCTTTGATTTCATCACTTGTTTAAGTATGCTAATTAACAAGTAATTTTTTTCTTTTGCTTCCTTCCAGATGTAAGATTGGTTTATATTAAACACGAATTGCCAAGAATAATTTTAGGTACCAAGTAGTTACATGTAATAAATTTTGTTATATATATTTTAACTCATTTCTTTTTCATTAATCAGACCATCAAATTAAATAAGCATGGGGAAAAAATCATTAAAATTATAATTTATACTGCGTCAGAGAGAGAAATGATCGGTCAATAAAATGAGGAAATACCAAAGCAGATAATTTGACCATAAAATTTGTTTGTAGTCAGGCCAATTAAAATTTGTATGATCTTTCAAGATCTTGTTGGTATTCATAGACTGATAGTACAGCCTGTTGCTGTCTGAAAGTAATATTTTTTATTCAATATGCAGCTAGTGTTTAACCCTTTAGTGTTCAGATTACTCTGTTAAATGTAATATTTTTTTTATTCAAATTGTTTTGAATTAATCAAACATTATCTCATAGCTTTGAGGTTTCAATGATGTAATTGTTTATTTTTAGAATGGCATTGTAGGTTAGGTGTGAGAGGCTAGATATTGCCAGTGTGAATATAAAACATATAGAATATATGGCCGGTTTAAACACTAAAGGGTTAAAATATGACAGCCTTTAACATTTTTTAAGAAGGCAAGGAATTTCTAATAAGTTTTAAAAATTCATATGTGTGAATTATGTATGCTAGTGAAATGATAGTGGTGTTCATCATCATCAACATCGTTTAACATCTGTTTTCTAAGCTGGCATGGGTTGGATGGTTTGACAGGTTGGGAGAGCCAGTGGCTGCACTAGGCTCCAACCTGATGTGGCAATGTTTCTACAGCTTGATGCCCTTCCTAATGACGACCACTCCAAGAATGTAGTGGGTGCTTTTTATGTGCCACTGGCACAGGAGCCAGTTAGGTAGGCTTGGCATTGCTCACATTCAGATTGTGCTTTTTATGTGCTATCGGCACTGGGGCCAGTCAGAGGATACTGGCATTGGCCACGTTCGGTTGGTGCTTTTTACATGCCACTGGCACAAGAGCCAGTTGGGGTACTGGCATTGGCCACATTCAGACAGTGCTTTTTATGTTCTACCGGCACAAGAGTCAGTCAGGAGGCACTGGCCACAGCTACAATATTGGTTTTACTTGACTTGGAACAGGTCTTCTCAAGCATATCATATCGCACAGCGCATCAGGGGTACTCTTAACTGGACCAGACGTGTGACTGCGATCTCACTTTAGTTGCTGGGTCTTCTCAATCACAGCATATCTCCATAGGTCTTGGTTTCCCATCATTGCCTCTGTGAGGCCCAGTGTTTGAAGGTCATGCTTCACCACCTCATCCCATGTCTTCCTGGGTCTACCTCTTCCACAGTTAGGGAGTGGCACTTCCTCATCCATACATAACACATGACCATACCAGTGCAGTCATCTCTCTTGCACACCACATTTGAGACTTCTTATGCCCGACTTTTCTCTCAGGGTACTTACACTCTGCTGTGTATGCACACTAACATTACACATCCAGCAGATCATACTAGCTTCATTTTCAAGCCGATGCATGTTTTCAGCAGTCATGGCCCATGTATCACTGCTGTGTAGCATGGTAGTTTGCACACATGCATCATATAGTCTACCTTTCGTTGCCAGCAGAGATAGGAGCTCCCTGAACTTTGCCCAGGCTATTCTTATTCTGTTAAATTCAATAATTTGTTGAATACTTGATATTGTTTCCTAACTCTACTGTCTGATTCCCCTAAGAGCTGAATTCTTTCTTTAACCCTTTGGCTTTCAAACCAGCCACATCTGGCCAAAATATTCTACTTGTTTTATACTCAAACTGGCCAAATCTGGCTCCTCTTACCAACCCTACAATATCCTTTTCTACTCTAGGAACAAGGCCCGAAATTTTGGGGGAGGTGGGGTAGTCGATTAGATCAACCTCAGTACGCAACTGGTACTTAATTTATTGACCCTGAAAGGATGAAAGGCAAAGTCGACCTCGTCGGAATTTGAACTCAGAACATAAACACAGACGAATGCCACTAAACATTTCGCCTAGTGTGCTAACGTTTTTGCCAGCTTGCCGCCTTATCAACCCTACAATATCATTCTAAAAATTAACCATTACCTCATCAAAATATCAAAATAATAAGATAATGCATGATTAATTCAAAACAATAGGAATAAATAAGCATTACTTTTGATGAAATAATTTGATGGCTAAATGGTTAAATTTTCTGTACACATTCTGTAGTATTTTTGGAGAAAATTTAACTGCTGATCAATAAGTTGTCATCATCATTGTTTAACAGTCCTGTTTCCATGCTGGCATGGATTGGAGGGTTTGACAGGAACCAACAAGCCAAAGGATTATGCCAAGCTCCAACGTCTGCTTTGATATGATTTCTACAGCTAAGTGCTCTTCCTAATGCTGACCTCATTACAGCATACTGGGTGCTTTTTCATGGTACCAGCACTAGTAAGGTCATCAAGTGCTAGCAAGATAAGACTAAGTGGGGTAAAGTATTAAAGGAGGCGAAAATATGATAGAGGGACAGGAACAGGTGCCTTACTGAAGAGATTAATTCATGGCTTCCTCAGCTGGAAAGAGAGAGAGAGAGAGTGATGGGGAGGGTGTACCCTCAAGGTACAAGGTGAACATGGGAGAGAGGAACAGAAAGGGCCAGTGAGTGGGTAGGTAAGTTTGTAAGAGTGAAAAATGTGTGACAGATAATTAATTAGAGATGGAAATGGTGAATAACATTCCATGAACTAAAGGATAGTTCCATAAACTATCCTTTGACCTAAAATCATTTCCTCAATTATCTTTTAGCAATGTCCATACAGGATCAAGAAATCATTTAAGTTTTCACTCCCAATTAATAGGGATTTTAAGAAGTATTGAAGCATATTCTATACCTACAAGCACATACATCATTTACATAGATTTGGGTTCTGAAAAAAAGGCGAAATACCTACACAAGCATGAACATAAACATATTTCATTAGTTCTTGTTAATAAGAACTGAATTTCAATCATCATCATCATCGTTTAGCATCCTCTTTCCATGCTATAACTTTTGTTATTCAGAAATTATGGGACCACTTCAAGAATGCAATGTTTGAATATTTCTTCCACATGGTGAAAACTATATAATGCCAGCTTTTCAACCACTTCAGCTGTTGGGCATTACAGGAGACCATTCATTGAGAAGTTAACATTGTTGATATAAAACAATATTTATTTGTGTATTGTATGTTAGTATATGTATATTAAATGATAGATACTTTACAACAATTATATGTATATACTAAGCTATATATTTTTTATATACTGCCTATTGCTATACATTATATATGTATTTAACATATTCTAGTAGAGATACCTGGCCTTGCTTGGGATTAAAATGGCATAGATTTTTATTGTTTTACTTGTTTCAGTCATGTGACTGCTGCCATGCTGGAGCACTGACATTGGTCGAAGAATTCAATCACAGGATTTATTCTTTGTAAGCCTAGTACTCATTCTGTCAGTGTCTTTTACCAAACCACTAAGTTACAGGAATGTAAACACAGCAACATCAGTTGTCAAGCAATGGTGGGGGTACAAACACAAGACACACATACACATATATATGACAGTCTTCTTTCAATTTCCGAGTACGAAAATCCACTCACAAGGTTTTGGTCGGCCTGAGTATATATAAATATATATATAGTAACTAGCATACCTGGGAATTCCCAGGAGAACAGGCTTATCCCTTGGTTCCTTTCTCATAATTGTTTTGCTAATCCAGTAACAACAATACAAAGTATGTAGCCCTTAAAATGGTTTTTGTGTATTTATTGAGAATACTGAACTGTCTTAAAAAGGATCTTGTTTTTAGGAATTCCCAATAAGTTATGAATACCCAAATTGTGAAGTCAGTTATGTAATAACATGAAATTAATTACCCAATTGTAAGAATTCAAATAAAGTAGCCCCGAAAAGGGCTTTAATACATTCCCAGAGTATATAGATTTTAGGAGGAAATACTAATTAGGTATGTATACTAAAATCATGAAACATGTTATGTAATAACAGGCTAATCAGATATGAGATAATAATTCAAAATAATTAACTGTGAAAAAAAGCTTTTGTGCATTCCCAGAGAATATTACCCTCAGCAGTGCTAGTGTTAGTATATTCATAGGGTGACATGCTGTGTTTGAGGAGACCTATTGAGTCAAGTACATCAATATCAAATCAAATGGAAATTGTAGTTGTGAGCCCTGTGCTGGTAGCGCATAAAAAGCACCATCTGAACATGGCTGATGCCAGTGCTGCTTTGACTGGCTTCCGTGCCAGTGGCACGTAAAAAGCACCATTCAATCATGGTCAGTGCCAACTCCTTTGGCCCCTGTGCCAGTGACACGTAAAAAGCACCCACTACACTCTTGGAGTGGTTGGCGTTAGGAAGGGCATCCAGCTGTAGAAACACTGCCAGATCAGATTGGGGCCTGGTGCAGCCTCCTGGCTTCCCAGACCCCAGTCGAACTATCCAACCTATGCCAGCATGGAAAACACGTTAAACAATGATGATGATAATGATGAATGCTGTATTTTCTGAGTAATGCTGAGTATCTTTCTAGTGAACCATAAAAGTAAACTTGCCTCCTTTGCTTAGCAATGTAGTTCTTCAAAGAATTTCATTACGTTCTGTTGTAAGAGAAGCTGTAAGTAATGAACATAGGAAAAGCCTTCCATTGGTCAGTGTCAACGGCATGTCCTGAATATGTATGCTCTGACCATAGCAAGATTTTTCATGGAAGACTGACAATTTGTCCACACATACAAGTCTCTCCTCTCCATTATACTGATGTATATTCAAAGGACAATTTGATATCAGTGCTGTCACAGACATTGCTATCAGATGGCAAAGAGCCAAAACAGATACCTAAAAACATCTTATCTTGATCTTCAAAAAGTTCTGTTAATCCATCATTATATATTGCTATATTTTTTATTGACCTGAAAAAATGAGAGGTAAAGTTGACCGGGTTTGAACTCAGAGAAATAAAGACTGCAACAACTACAAGGCTTTCTATACAATGCTGTAATATTTTAGGTAGCCTGCACTTAGCTATATATTCTTCATGCAGGTGAATAACAGTTATTTCAAATTGTCTTATCAGTGAATTATCACTTACTCTTAGGTCTGTTGTGAGCTTGAGAAATGGTGAATAACCTGTTTCCATGACATATAAGTGAATGAAATTACAACACTCTCTCCACTGAATAGGACACCAGCCCATCACAGGGTCAACTTCCCAGCTATTACTGGAACTCATTTACAGCTATGTAAACTGGAGTAATATTAAATGAAGTGTTTTGCTGAAGAACACAACATGCTTCATAGCTCCAGGATTGAAATATTTATCATAAGATGACAGGTGAAAAACCACTTGGCCATATGCTTTCACTATCTGAGATTACGTCCACATCAAAAGTCTATATATTTTACTCATACTGAAATCTTAGTCACTGTGTGCTGTTAGTACTTTGCTTAGATATAATAGGATTAACACACATTCCAGGGTTGTCACAAAGCTAGCAAAGATCAGGTTCCCTCCTTCTCCTATTAATTTTTGGTCAGCTCAAATTTCAGTGTTCTCCTTTACTTGTTTTGAATAATTTTCCGTAATGCTGATGACTTTTCTTTTCATTATAGTTATTGCAATTAACTGAAAATCATATTTTGTACACTGCTAAATACAATTGCATGCATTGAGCAAGCAGCATGCTGGAATCACATCTTGAAGGAATTTTGTTGATTATATTGGCCCTAGTTTTGCCTGGTATTTAGGTACTTATTTCATAGTGGTTATACATGAGGAACACTGTTAGTGTATAGAATTTATATATAAATTTATAGAATAAGATGGAATAAACAGGCTTTAATTATGAAACACAACAATTGTTTCTGCGCAGTGGTAACAGCTGTTCATTGCTGAGTTTTCTATCATATAAATTATTTTATAAATAATTGCATAAATAAATATGATCCTGCAGCAGCAGTGTACCAACACATCATCAGGTGGGTTGCTTTGAAAGTACTGCTGGATCATGTTCAGTTTCTCATCTTTTTTATATGCCTTTGCATTGTTAGCATTCTCTCGTTACTGAGTAGGTTGAAGATTCAAGGCAACACAAGTTATAAAAATATCATTATACCATTCCTGTCACTAGGAAATTTTTTTCCTTTTGAGGTCGTTTTTTTCTTAAATTTTGGGACCTGAAGAAGGAAAAACAAATTACAGCACCACTTGGTAAGTACTACAAAATGCACACTGTAAAGTATGTAACCTCTGCCTGGAAGAAACACTTGAAATAATATTATGTAAGGATAAAATAATTAAGAATCTCTCAGAGATAATCCTCATGTGCACCCATAGACTGAAAAGTTCATTTCTTGAACTTAGAAATAATATATAATGTTCAAAGTGATTTTAATCTGTTGACTCAAAAATAAACTTAACATAAGATTATTATCAATAAGTTAGTATTATTGTTTACCTGTCTTATGTAATCATCATCATCATCGTTTAACATCCGTTTTCCATGCTAGCATGGATTGGACGGTTCAACTGGGGTCTGGGAAGCCAGGAGGCTGCACCAGGCTCCAGTCTGATCTGGCAGTGTTTCTACAGCTGGATGCCCTTCCTAACGCCAACCACTCCGTGAGTGTAGTGGGTGCTTTTTACGTTCCACTGACACAGGTGCCAGAGGAGGCTGGCAACAGCCATGATCGGTTGATGCTTTATAATAATTTGAAAGTGCTGATGATCATGAAATGATAGTAATATGTTATTTGCTATAAATTGCTGTTATGTTTTTTGGTATCATTACTGCTATGTTTAGATACAGACGTACACATTAGTATGGAACAAAAATTTATAAAAGTATTAGGTGTGAGAGTAAAAACATTGATTTAACCAAAAGATATAAAACAAGAATTGCCAGTAGATGGTGTATATGTACATAAGTAGGTATGTTCATAAGTTTGGCAGCTAATAGTAGAAGTACATGTATAAAAATGACAGTGTGTATATTTATATATGTACAGATATAAAAATGTGTATGTGTATGTATGTATATTCAAACATAAGTATTTCTATGTATACACTGAGTGAATAAACATCTGTATGTGTACATGGGTAAAGGCGATTAAATCTCTTCATGTATGATAAGAATCTTAATGACTATTAAAAGACTATGATGGGTGTCAGGATAACTGAAATTAAGTTTTAAGAGTGGATTGACAGACAAATGGATATCCTGCTGGGGCAAAGTGATAACTTTAGATCATTTGAAGTAAAACAGTTACAAACAATAGAGGTAATGGATACTTCTAGTCTAAGAAGAAGAAAAAAAAAAGAAACATATGATAGAATAAAAATACAGAATGTTAGTTTTGATCTATATTTACACATTTGATTTTTATTTCTGTTTCTATTCAGAAATTTTTGTCTATTTGTTTTGTAATTTGTATTTTATATTTTTACTAGCATTATTTTTTTCAGTATTTTTATAACTTGAGTTGCCTTGAATCTATAAGCAACTCAGTGAAGAGAGAATGCTAACTATGCAAAGGCATATAAGATGAGAAATGGAACATGATCCAGCAGTGGCTTTCAAAGCAACCCACCTGATGACGTGCCAGTACACAGTTGCTGTGGGATCATATTTATTTATATAACTATTTATAAAATAATTTATATAATAGTATGATATGGAAAACCTCAGCAACTAACAGCTGTTACCACTGCACAGAAACAATTGTTATGATTTGTAATTAAAGCCTGTTTATTCCATCTTCTATATATATATGTTTGGATTTTATTCCTTCAAATAATAATTATATATATATATATATCATCATCATCATCATCATTGTTTTATTATCCACCCTTTTCCACAATTCACTGAGACAAATTTTCTACTGCTGGTTTCCTTTCCTACCACTAACTCTCATCTGTTTTCAAGTAAGGTAATATTTCCCCATTGCTAGACATATTTTTATGGCAGATTGAAAACAAATGACACACTCATAAATACATACATATATCAGTATCCATGTATACACAGAATCAGTTTCCTGCAGTTTTTGTATAGTAAATTCCCTTAGATAGCATTGGTTGGTACAGGGCTACAGTAAAACATACCATGGTGTTGTGACACAAAATCCCAAACCATGCAATTTCAATTCTAACTATTCAGCCATGCCTGCATCAACCTATCATATATAGGCATGGCTGTGTAGTTATGTTCTTTTTCCAGAAATAAAGTTTAGGGTTCAGTTCTACTGAATAGCACCTTGGGCAAAAGTCCTCTATTATAAACCTGGACCACTCACCATGGATCCACATTTCAAAGAAACAGGGGAATTGTTTCTCCCTTCTACTCCTACATCTGTTAAGTAAACCTTTTCTTCATTTCCCTTTCATCTCACTTTTGACTTTGTCTGCTTCTCCTTATTCCATTACTCCTTCCTTACACTTACTCCCATCGTTTTTTTATGTATGAAGCTCACATAGCCTTGTGTTCCTTATCAGTTGCAGCAATTTTTTTTTATTAACTTAGAGGATTTCTTTCCTTCTTACTTTTTCCTGAAGAAGGACACTGTTTGAAACATTGGATTTTCCACTACTCATAGCAACTTCATTGTACTCTTTCTTTCTTTTTATCAATGTAACTACATGATATAAGTCCTGCTATAATACCAGCTTCGTTGGGGTCTGTTTGATGTATATTTTATTGTCACCTATATTGCAAGAAATAAGAATTATTTCTGTAAGAAGTGTGCAATATATACACACTAACAGGGAAGATAATTATCCCATGAGCTTCTCTAGGATCACTAGACTATTTTTGCCTGTTAGTCATAGGCTCATCAGCAGTGAATATTCAAACACTAAATCCAGCTGTCAGCATATATATTTTTGCCATAAAAAGTTAGTGAAATGTTAATGCATATATTAAAAATTGATATAAACAGCTAGGCGCAATAAAATACTATAAAGGAAAAATTTAATTGTCACTAATTGTGACTGAGGATGCTGAAGCACCTATATTGCAAGAGATAAGAGGTAAAAACTCTTAATGCTGTAAGAAGTGTGCTGTGTGGTAAGAGGCTTACTTCCCAACCACATGGTTCTAGGTTAAATCTCACTGTGTGGTGCCTTGGACAAGTGTGTTCCACTATAAAATATATATATTTATAAGTAATAAGAAAAGGGAGGAGGAGAATTTCGATTATCTCCACATGGTGAGTTGTAATGCAAAAAATATATATATAAAATATAGGAAGGAAAATGCACACATTTTACATAGTTTAATATATTTTATAAGTGGAAGTGTATTGTGTTTGTCGACCAGTTTTGCTTTTGCTAATCATGACACTGAAATATAATACCATAAAGGCATATGGCGTAGTGGTCAAGAGCGCGGGCTACCAACCCCAAGATTCCAAGTTCACTTCCAGGCAGTGACTTGAATAATAATAATAATATCAAAAAATACCTTAGGAATGAGAACCCAGGTTCAAAATTTCCCCAAGACACCTGATGAAGGCCGGAGGGTATATCAGCCAAAACGTTGTGTTAACAGCAAACAAGATGAGGACATCAAATGTAAATAATGTAATATATATATATACATACATACACACACATCAAACTTCTTTCAATTTCTGCCAACCAAATCTATTCGCAAGCCATTGGTTGGCCCAGAGCTATAGTAAGAGACACTTACTGAAGGTACTATTCTGTAGGAACCTGAAATCTTATGGTTGAGAAACGAGCTTCTTAACTACAGTCATATCTATATGTATATCACCCTAATCCTTAATGTCTGCTTTCCATGCTGGCATGGGTTGAATGGGTTTATAGCAATTGGCGAGCTGCCAAGGTTCCAGTTGTCTATTATTGCATGGTTTCTATGGCTGGATACTCTTCCAAATGCCAACCACTTCAGTGTACTGGGTGCTTTTTACATGGCACCAGTAGATGACAACTTTGCACCATTCAGGTGAGAAGCCTCGAGCCCATTCTGTCCTCAAAGGGGTTTCCCCATATGATGTGTCTTATAGGCAGTAAGGTACTTCCTTGGAGAGAACTTGATGGGTCTGAGTAGTTCCTGGTGAGTTTTGAGGCTAGAGTGCAAATCTTACAACAATCTCTTCTAGTTGCTTTTATGACATGCAAAAGAAATTTTAGGTCTGTTCTTTGGCATACCAGTCCCCACACAGCACAAAACCCTCTGTAAATAAAAATAATCCCTTACTTCAAACTCAGGAAGAGCATTTGGCTGTAAAATCCTACATCAAATATCTGTCTTACTTATGCTAGCATGGAAAAACATTAAATATATATATATATACTAGCAGTATCGCCTGGCGTTGCTCAGGTTTGTAAGGGAAATAACTATATAAGTACTTTTAGAGAGTTACTTCCCTTATATAACCCAAGCAAAAATCATTAAAAATGTGGAAAAATGATGGTAAATTTTTTTTAAAATTGTAGACTCATCGTAGATGCGTGCTAATACCAAGAAGGGCTCGATATGAATATCGACTATAAGATACCCGCTTTTGGTTAAACTGCACCGCAAAATGTGGGAATAGTTAGGAATCTAAATCGGAGGAGACAGAGTCTCACACACACACATATATATACAGGATGAGTTTCTGCACAATTTCCATTAAAATTTTGCTTTGATCAGCCCGAGGTCATATTAGATGGTACTTTCTTCTTGATACTGCACAGTGGCATCAAACCCAAACACATATTTTACAAATACGTGTCTCTTATCCAGAATATTAGAGAGATTTGCACATCATCATAGTCATTTAACATCTAATTTTCTGTTTGCGTAGGGGTTCAGACAGAATTTCTTGAAACAGATTTTCTAATTAGATACTCATCTTGTCACCAAACATCATGTTTCAAAAAAGCTAAGATTTTCCCATGGCCACACATGGTTTTCATGGAAAAATGGAAACAGAGAACATTGCTTGTAAGATGGTGATGCTCATTCAAACAATGTCAAGACAAGAGTGCACACAAACATCATCATCAGTTAACATTCACTTTCCATACTGGCATGGATTGGACGATTTGGGAGGAACAGGCAAATCAGAAGACTACCCCAATCTCCATTGTCAGTTCTAGCATGGTTATTTTGGTTGGATGCCCTTCGTAATGCCAACCACTTTACAGAACGTAATGGGTGGTTTTTTTATGTGACACTAGTAGCATTGAGTTCAGTTAACTAGCAGGACAAGATCCCTTAACTGGGGGGTGGGGGTGTAGTATTCAATCTATTCATTTAATACATGACAGACAGGGCTTATATGAGATGTGATTTAGCAGGTACATTAGTCTGGGGCTCAGAAAGCTTGTGGTTATCTGCTGTGCCTCTCAGTCAAAAGAAATTAATTTCACAGCCTCTTTGAATTTTGGGAGCAGTCCTGTCTCCCAGGACTCAAAAAGCTATCTTGAGCCATCTCTTAGATGGCCCCATCAGAGATGCAAATGGAATTATAATAGGAGTATCCTGATTTGATACTTACCTATTATCAGCAGCCAATTTTTTTTTACTAAAGGAATTGGAGGGTAAAAATGTAAAAAATTGACTGCTTTGGGCAAAAAAATCCTTTCTCAGAAGAAAATCATTCAATTTATTCTCCTTGAGGTAGTGATAGTTATTCCAGTTGATTGATCTCTCATTACTCATTTCAGGAGTGTAATAGATTATTTAATAATCCTTTAACAAATATAAAAATTGGTAGTTGATAATAAGAAAGTACCTCTGATTTCTTGATATATTTTGAGAATCATTATACAAATAATTCCTTGATTATTCAACTCTGCTTATGCTTATGGTATCTTTTGGAAAAAGAAACCCTACACCACTTATTCCCTCCTCTCCTGAAAGCTTATGAATGATTACAAATGCTCCTCACCAGCTCCATAATAATGTATAACAATTAATTGATAGTAAACTTAAATTAATGGTCTTGTTCCAGAGAACAAGACTTAATTTATGATTTCTTCACATCACTGAAGTTAGTTGATGAGGAAACTGCTGATACTTATAAGATCATTTCTGGAAAAGACTTGTCTTGGGTTTTAAGAAGCAATTACATAACACCACTGATTACATACAAACTCTGTAGTAATCTATTACAACTGAGTGCATAGTCACTCTTAAAAGCACTCACACAAGGATTTAGGAAGCAATCACATTACGTATGTGTATAAATATAACAGCTGTGTAAACATGATCCAACAGACAATACAGGATATAAATTCAAAGTGATTATAATGAATAATCAACATGTATCTAGCTCTAATGATTCTAATTTACAATTCTTGATCTATTAAAATTTTCAGAGAGGGGAGAGTAGACCAACTGCTTACTGCAATGAGCACAAACTCCAAATGAGATAATCTCAAGAATTCTCCATGATTTACATGTCATTAGGAAAAGAGTTTGATTACAGGAAGACAAGACATGTTTCTGATTCAATAGGCGTCATCAGCACAGCAGCCGTCATACCTTACATTCAGTAGACAAGACACTTAGGCATAAAAAAAAACAACAAAAATAAACTTCTTGACTAAACAAGTTCATGTTCTAGGTAATTTGCATAAATGAAATGAAAATGAACCAAGAAAAATAAATCAGAGGGGCCAGATGAATAAGAATATCTTAAATTTTTTTTTGTAAATGTCCGAGTGTCGCTTCTGTTGAAGGTTTAAGTAGGACAGCTCTCCTTTAGTCTTAAAATAATCCGACTGTCCTTTCCCTCATGGCATGCATGCCAATTTTGGGGAAATTCTTGAGATGATTTCTCCTTACTTGTTGGTACCAACCATAAGTGTTTGCTCTAGTCTATGGAAGCAGAGAATTTCAAATAAATCAAGTCATCTTATTATATATGCGTATGTGTCGAATACACATGCTGCCCTTCGTTTTATAATCAAAATTTTCTTCGGATTCCAATGTGTCTGTGTGCGCGCGTGTATATATATATTCTCGATATGTACATTTCTGTCAATCGAACGAAATATATTTTACATTGTAAAAGTAAAAGAGAAAGCTAGGGCTAACATGTCAACATATACGTGAATGTATGCAGTACTGTCGAGCTAACACTCTACAGAGACAGCCGTCTACTTTTCAAGTTTCAGATTCGATAAAACAAAGAGTCAGGAATCGAACGAATTAATTATAATCTTTCTTCTTACAAAATTGCTTTTCGTTCTTAGTGAACAAAATCAACATACTGAGAGTAGACTCCCTTCGCCTTTCATGCTTTGGCGCTAATTTCGAATGAAAATGTCACATTGGCGTTGATTGGAGGTTCGTGATGTGACTGCGTTTTCAATTGGTTCAAGTTTTTATTCACTATCAGGACGTATCTTAGCAGCGTTGATTTGTTGGTGTGGCCGCTGAAGGTAAGGTATTTTATGTCATAGTATTACATCATAAATTCTATGCGAATTTAGTTTACTGTTTTATTACCAGTGCTTATATTTTGTAGAATAATGTTATAGTCATGATTTACCAGTTACGTATTTCCTTTTTAAGTTCACAAATACTTTCATTAAACTGTGATAACGATTTACTGTCTTGTATTTCATTTTACTAAACGTGCTATAAATTTGCGTTACATCATGCATGAATCGAACTTGTGATGCTTATTTACGTGCTTACCACGTGCTGTCATTTGTCTGGTGGAATTTGTATATCGCTCTAAGGGGAAAATGAAAAACAAAAATTCAGAGAAGCAGCAGTTGATATTGTCACTAGTATAAAAAATACATATATTTATATATATATAGATGTGTTTCGTCACCTTTCTGACAATTTGGTAAATTGTCAATACTTCGTCATCAAATGTAAGTCTTTTTTAAACTTAAACAAGAAAGACACGTATAAATATCTTAAAAAATAGAAACCCAAACCCTGTTCGTTATAAATCGATTTTGTTTTAGCGGCGTCTTTTTCCTTTCCGACTCTTGCCACATGGCAGAATCGTATATACACATATCTATGTATCTTATAATTCATCATTATTTGCTTTCGGTTTTCTTAATAGGTGTCGATTCAATATTTACAACATCTCCCCACGGTTTCATGAACTTTATTATTCAAATTTTTGTTTGTAACGTGAAATATGGTATGTTTCTTAGAAGCCCAAACTACGGTAAATGTTGACTACCATAGATAGTCATTGCGACACTCAACTCAGCTGATTTGTTCAACAGGTTGCTGCCTTACTTTCAAAGTATTTTCTCACATTCCTATATCAAAACTTAACTCTAACCTTTTTTTTATATATTTCTCGTACTAGATAAAGCATTTTTTGTCACTTATTACTATTACAATTTTTGTAAAGGATTTTTTTGTTTGTTTTCATGGAAAACTGGAAACAAAGAACATTGCTTGTAAGATGACTTGCATAACTGAACTGACTGTACAATTGCTAGACTAAGCTATATTTATCGATTATTTTCTTTGTTAAAAGTCGTTAGTTGTGTTTAAAAATGTATACTATTAATAATCAAAAGTAGTTTTATTTCGGAGGTCTAAGACGGCAAAAATTCAGGGTTAAGATCCTACAGCAGTTATTCGCACATTAGCTCACTGACTTCAGAATTAGACTAAAGTTTATATATATATATATATATATATATATATATATATATATATATATATATATATATATTGTAGTGTGTGTGTGATTCCAAAAGGAGTATATGTGAATTTTCTTAAATCAGGCAGCGTAGAATAATGAAGATTTGGTCATCGACACATGTAAGTTCAGTAAAAGTTTTTAGAATGAATCTGTTTGTGCACCAAAGAGGGGAAATGTACAGCCTTTGATAAAACTCCTGTAATTCCTTAACTGAATCGGACTCGGTCAAAACTCTTGGTGCATATCGTACGAAATTAATCGTTAGATAATGATTTCCTTTGTTAGGTTTAGCCAATAGAATCAATTATACTTGTACATAAGGAAGTAACACGAATATGGCTTCGTCTCCAAGGCTCTTCTGGTAACATAACTATTAATGGACTGAAGTGACAATAGTATGTGAACTAAATCCTATAAACCACCCAGCTTGGATCCAACAAATATAACTACCCAAGTGTTTCGAATGTTAATAACAGCAAAACTAGGAGATACAATTACTTTTCTGTAAAATTATGGTTTTTCTTCATCGTATTCGACTTTGTCGTAGTGGAGGCGATGATACAAAACTCACTGGAGACACTTATGCAGATAGATATCTATGAAGATATACTGAAAGAGAGTTTGTCGCAAGAAATTGTTTTTGCAAAAACACCTTTTTCTAAAGAAAGCTATATTTTGGGCAAGTTATCACATTTCAGTATAATTATGTGTATGACAGCATAATAATTAAGCATTTTAGTGCCAGCTGGAAGAACTGGTGCTGTCTTATATGCACAGAGTACCTTATTCAAAATTATATGTTGATGTAATCTTTGAAATGGATGACAAATTATTTAAAGACACCAATTTTATCTGAACCTTGTGACCATGTTAGAAGTAATTATAGACAGTCTAGTTGAAAGAGTACAAGAATCTGCAAAGTAGGGAAGCTAAGAATAATTAATACACAAATCACCAGATTCTTTTGAAGAGGAATTCTGATTTGATTATACTGATTCTAGTATTTGGCTGGTATTCATTTTATCAACTCTAGAAAGATGAAAGGCTAAGGCAATACCTGAGGAATGAGAACCCACGTTTGAAATTTCCCCAAGACACCTGATGAAGGCTGGAGAGTATATTAGCCGAAACATGTTAACAACAAACAAGATGAGGACAAATATCTGTCAAATGTAAATAATGTAAACAAAACAATAAGACTGAAAGTGAATATTATTCCAGAAAATTGATGGACATCTTTTACAAAAATTTCTGAAAGTATTCAGAAAAAGCAACTTGTGAATTATTAAATTTGATAAACTCAAAAATAACCAGTATGATTTTCAGGAAAACATTGTGCCTTTCCCAATTATTAGACAACTATCACAAGATTGTTGCAATTGAAAATGGCAAAGGAACATGATGTTTACAAAATTAGACTTTACAAAATTCTTCCACAAGTAATGAGTTGAATATATCAAAAACTGATAGAACATGAAATTACAAGAAATACAGAAGTCGTATAAATATTTTCTTCATAAACATAACATTCAGAGTATTCATGTAATGCATATGGATGAATACAGATGACTAAAGAGCCAAAAAGATGCATGTAGAAAGAACCAGAGGAAGAGGAAGACAAACAGAAGTAGTTAAAGCTAATTGCAGGGAGGAGTTGACAAAGGAAGACAACATGGTGGGATGTAATCTTGGAAGAGGACTTGTCCAACCCAAGTAAGGATAGAAAACTGGATGTAAAATGAAGAACCAAAAATCCAGATTCTAGAAATATCCTGCAAGGAAAGAAATTTTATAGAATATAAGACATTTCATAAAAATCCAGAAAACAAATATAAAAGAACAGCAATCCTCAGAAATGTGCAAAAGGCCAATAACATGAAAAGTTTCTCTCTCTTGAAAGCAAAGTTTATTGGTAAGCTGAATATCTAATCAACAGAAACAGGAAAAGTGAGATATGTTTAAACCAGCCATATTTACCTAAAATATTCTACCTGTTTTATGTTCAAACTGGCCAGATCTGGCCTCACACCTACCTTGCAATGTCATTCTTAAAATAGATAACCTCATTATCTATATCTCAAAACAATGGGAATAAATAAACATGACACACGACAGAGTAATCTGAGTGCTAAAGGTTTTAGGAATTTTGCAAAACCTGGCATTAAATATAGCAATGGCTCACATAATTACCTATTATAACGTGTAAAGGAAGAGTTTGCCGAACCTCTCCACTTAATACCAGCTGCTTAAAAAAGGGCATAGTCTCTAAGAGAATATTAATTGTTAAATCAAATCTGGACATATCCCCCAATACATTCAAAGTGAGACTTCATAAAACGATTTCAAATTTATGTACTGGTAGCAGTTATACATAATTCTGAGCTAAAAATTTCAGTTCTTTGTTTGAAACGATTACAAAATTTAAAAGGAATGGACTAAGTGTGAGCCCAAATGTATGGGACAAGTAAGATTTCTTTCACGCTGCAAATTCTACAACCATTAATATTTGGTTTTAGCTTTCTTGATTTTCTTGAGACCTGGTATTTTAAGCATTATATGATCAAAGCTGAATCTGTTGAAATACACTGCCTTGGTTTTTTTCCCCTATATTAATGACAGATTTAGTAAAATAATTCAGTTATTAAGCTGGTGTTCAGAATATTAAACATGAGGTTTTAGGATGTTTGTATTTTAGAACAGGGAGAGTCTCAGATGGGTTTAAATTGCTTGTTTTTGTATTTATTTGTAATCAAATTTTTTTCTCTCTCTTATTTCAGGAAGTATGGTGGGAATGAACAGGCTTATGACACTTAGTGAACTTAACCAACAGCAATATTGTTGGCCATGAATGGACCTGACTTAAGCAAAATTACTTCTGGATTAGATGAGGTTTCCATTAAAAAGCAATTTAATGCACAGCAACAAACATTTCCATGTTGGTTAAAAGCTTCCTTTGAAAGTTCTCTTCATCGAAATGGCCCAAGTTATCCCTTGTCTGATTGCCATGTTTTTAGAGAAAACTGTCTTAGAAACAATACACATCATCCCTTATCAATTACCCAAATGTCCAAATACATTTACCATAACCAACGATTTTCTACCTCGCAAGATAGTTTACATTCCAAAACCTGTGACTCTTTAGTTAACAAAAAATCTATACCGTCCAGTCCCTATTCCCGACCACTCAGTGCTAAAGATTTTGGTCTGTATATGTCAGAATCTAATTCAAGCTTGTCTTCCTCCCGAACTTATCCAACTAAAAGCCATCCAGATCCAATTCCATCAACAATGGCAGCCAGTAGTAGTTTTCCTACAAATGTCAATTTTTTTCTTAAACCACAAAGCCTTACTTTAAAGAATCCTAGTGCAAGTAATGATGTTCCTGAAAAGTATCCTCTTAGTAAATGTAATAAATCAGAAATAACTTGCAGCTCTTCCAAAGAACTCCAACAAATTACATCAAGTTCTTTTTCTAAACAATCTGCTTTTCTCTCTACAATATCAACATCTTCTGTCCAGATTTTAACTTCTGTTAATAAGCATATTTCTTCAATTCCTAAGCCTGGTTGTGGCTTCACCAAAATTCCTGATATATCTTTAAATGTGAGAAATTTGAGTTATAGTCCTGCTGTTTCCTATGTTGAAAGTCGACAATTGCTTGCTAATGAAAACCATTCTATTCAGAGTGATAATAGTTTCTTACAGAAAAAAAAGATCTACACATTTGGACAAACTGTTTATTATAATATAGCTTATAAGCCTGAGAAATGTTTGCCAGGAACTAAACCATTTGCAATGTCTGCCAACAATATTAATTGTTCTCCAAAGGAGGAATGTCTTTTAACTGAGAGAAACCTTCGTGTTCATCAAAAAGACATCTGCATCCAAACCAGTGAAACAAACTGTCTTCAAGCTGCAAATGATGCTGGATCAGAGAGTAGTGACAGTTTAAGAAAAGGGTAAGAGCAATTTCAATTACAAAAATGTTTATTATGTAGCAAATTAAATGAATGAAGACACTAAAAAAAAAAAAATCTCTATGCATTTCAATTTGCGAGCGAGAGAGAGAGAGGTATGCACTAGATTTATTTTCTAAAAATTATTTCTGAGTGAAAGAAAAACCTGAAAATAATATTTGATATCAATGTGTAGTTTTTTTTTTAATTAATCCAAAAAGAAAACATTAATATTACTCTAATTAAACTCACCATCATCATTTTATATCCACTTACCATGCTGTATGGTTTAGTTGGGTTGTTGTGGTTCAAGCCTTTAGTAGAAGTTATTGTTCTCCTACATTTTTTAGCTTGGTTTCTATGGTTGGTTACCCTTTTTAATGGTGTGTACTCATCATCATCATCCTCGTATAATGTCTGTTTTCCATGCTGGTATGGGTTCGATGGCTTGACAGAGGGTTGCACCAGGCTCCAGTTGTTTGTTTTGGCATAGTTTTTACAGCTGGATGCCCTTTCTAATGCCAACCACTTTACAGAGTGTACTGGATGCTTTTTACATGGTGCTAACATAGGTGCTTCTTTACCTGGCGCTGGAACGGTTGGTTGCTTTATTACTTGGCACTAGCATGCTTGCTTTTATATGTGGCACTGGTATGGGTGCTTCTCATGTGATGCTGGCATGGATGCCCTTTATGTGGTGCTGGCATGGGTGATTTTTATATGATGCTGGCATAGGTGCATTTTACATGGCACCAGTACCCACAAGATCACTGAGTGGCTTGTAAGGCAAAGAAGTTTCAGCTAAGAGGAGAGGAATCGAGAGAAGTGACTGTGTGCTAAGCAAGAAGTTCGAATATGATAAAGGAACAAGGATAGCTGTCTTACTACAGAGGGGATATTTGGCTACACCAGTAGGACAAGGAAGCAGGGGAAAGTGAGAGAAAGAAAGACAGTCAGAGTGAGTGAGAGGGCCTACTCAGAGTGAATAATGGGATAGGGAGTATAAGTAGTACAGAGGGAAAAGAGATGTACAATAAGAGTATGAGAGGAGATATTTAGATAGCAAATGATTTTGAAAGGAACTAGAAGGGACTGCAGTGGGTTTTGTGGAGATGGTTTGTGAGTGAGTTTTGCCAGAGAGCAGAATTATGTGTTGATGGTGGTGGAGTTATGGCTGTAAAGGCCATCCTTGTATGTATGGATGGCCATGATTTTACTTAGCTTGATGTGTTTTCTCAAGCATAGCATATTGCCAGAAGTCTTGACCCCTTGTCATCTCAGTGAGACTCAATATCTGAAGATCCTTTCTTACCATTTTGTTCCATATCTTCCTGGGTCTACCCCTTCCACAGGTTCCTTCCACAATTAGAACTTAGCACTCCTTCATGCACCTGTCCTCATCCATATGCATCACATGACCATACCAGTACAGTCTTCTTTCTTGCACACTACATCTAATGCCTCTGAAATCTAGTTTTTCTTTTAAATCATTTACACTGTCATACATGCACTCTGACATTACCCACTCAGTGGAGCATACTGACTTCATTTCTTTCGAGCCTTAACATGTCCTTTATTGTCACATCCCATGTTTCGCTGCCATCTAGTATAGCTGTTCACACACAGATATCATACAATCTGCCTTCCTCTTTGAGGGAGAGGCCCTTGTTACGAACAAAGGTAGCAACTCTCTGAACTTTACCCAGCCCCTTATTCTAGCAACTATGCTTTCAGAGTTTCCTCCTCCACTGCTAACTTGGTTGCCTGGGTAACAAACTATCTGCTACTAAGGATCTTCTGGACATTCGAAAGAGTCTATTTTCTGTACATTCTGAGTGTTTGTTGTACCAGCACATCTGCTGGCATTGACACTGGAGTAATCGTCATGTCTTTGACAAGACTGAATGCTCCTCTCACCCCTATGCTGTCCCTGCTTGTTCAGCAATCATCCCAGAAGTGTGCTGGGTGCATTTTATCATGGCACCAGCACTATGGAAGTTGCCCAGTATCCCTAAAGATGTAAGTTCTTACTACTCTGTGGTGTGAACATTCACTCAAGACAGTTTGGCTCAGATGGTGAGTAGCAGAGAGAGAGAACAAGTGTGATAATAGAAAGAGAGTGCCTGACACAAGAGGATGGTAGAAAGGAAAGTGGATAACAATTATGAATGGCTTGGAATAGGAAATGATGACTGGCAGTACAAGGTAAGGAGGCATGCAGCTCAGTAGTTAAGGGTGTTGCACTCAAGATCATAAGATTGTGGTTTCAATTCTTGGAGTGGGTGATACATTGTGTTCTAGAGCAAAAGACTCCATGTTGTTCCAGTCTGCTCAGTTAGCAAAAATTAGTAATTGTGTGACAGACCGGATTCCCATCCAATGGGAAATATATATACTACAGAAATCGGGAAACCAGCCTTTTGAGTCTATATGACTTGGGAGGGAGCTCTACCTAGTACAGGATAAAAGGGGTGATGATAGTGTTTTGAGTTGTTTTGCTGTGCATGAATGGCTGGGTATGTCTTTTACAGCATTCCATTTTGCTAATCATTATGCTAAGGTGTATTAGGTACAAACAAATCCGACACAGTTCTTTGTATGTAAGTCTCATAATGGATAAGAGAGATATAGAGATAAGTATAGTGATGAGGGGTGTGATTATAGGCAGGTCCAAAATTTATCCTAATAATGCTGTTGAATAGATTTTGAAAGATTTTAAATTCTTTTGCATTTTCATCAAGATCTAAAAGACTTTATTGAAACTGTAGTTTGAATCTAGTGAGAATGTTTTAAATGAATTCAAAGGGAAGTGGAGATTTTGCTTCTGGCTGTATTTTTCACTGTAGAGAATGTGTTTGAAGTTATTTATTATTGCACTCATGATATAGTGATTGTGGGTTCAATTTCCAGCCTGGCCAGTGTATTGTGTTCTTGAGTAAAATAATTTATTTCATATTGCTCCAGTCCATTTAGCTGTAAATGGGTAACTTCTAATTAGGGGCAATGTTGGTGGCTTATCTAGCTGTAAGGTGGCATCATTTGAAAGCTAAAATGATGCAAAGTGCATTGTGACCAGTGGATATGTAACAGCTGATAGTTTGGTGATGTTGCAAATTAGAGTATTATAAGGCTTGAATTGTAATTGAAGTTTGACTTTGTTATAATGCATTTGAAAGTTGTGTGTGCCACTTTCCAGACAATATTTGCCAGTAGTGACTGAGCACAATTTTTTTCATTCAAAACAAGTGTTAATCTCTGTGCAAAGTTTAAAAAGGAAACAAAAACACTGGAACGTTTACTGCTGGTGTGACTCTATACAGGAAGAAAAATCAAATTATGAAGATCAAGTTGACTGGGACTTCATATTTCACATGTCAGCTTATTCACTCAATGAAACAATGTCAACATTTGTATACACACACACTCAATAGGCTTCCATACAGTTTGTCAAAGAAATGACAAATGACAGGCAGGCAGAGATCAAACTAACTAGGATTTCAAATTTCACATATTGGCTTGTTCTACCAGTGAAGGAATATTTGCCTGCTAGTGTGTTTATAGGGAACAAAGCCACATGAAAAGCTTGGATGTACATGATAGATTTTATGAAATGTTAAATATCTCTATAAATACATTTTTTTTTCATTTAAAATAGAAAACTAAATAAATGGTTAATGATCAAAAAACAGATTCAGCAGTCAAGTTAGTAAAAGGATTGATGAAATGGGAGGTTTCGGAGGGAGTAGAGAAAAGAAATACATGAGATAAAAATCCTTATTAGATATGTCACTTAAGATCAAGAAAAAAAATACCTCAACATAGTTTCAGGTAGCTTGTTAAGTGGACCGACTAACAATGTTATTCTAATAAAAGTAAATAAGTCATGTGGAGTTTAATTTAATTCACTAAATAAGCATGCATGACTATGGCTGCCAGTTTCTAAAAATATCTGAACCATATATCTCAGTAGAAAGAGATCTACATGTCTATATTTATAAATTTTCCATAAGAATCTCATTTTTGGTTAATGCAAATGAAAATGATTGCTTGCTAATATAATATTGTAGGCAACAATTAATGATCAAAAAACAGATTCAGCAGTCAAGTTAGTAAAAAGATTAATGAAATGGGAGGTTTCGGAGGGAGTAGAGAAAAGAAATACATGAGATAAAAACTGTATGGAAGCCTATTGAGTGTGTGTGTATACAAATGTTGACATTGTTTCATTGAGTGAATAAGCTGACATGTGAAATATGAAGTCCCAGTCAACTTGATCTTCATAATTTGATTTTTCTTCCTGTATAGAGTCACACCAGCAGTAAACGTTCCAACTATGTTAAGGTATGTTTTTTTCTTGATCTTAAGTGACATATCTAATAAGGATTTTTATCTCATGTATTTCTTTTCTCTACTCCCTCCGAAACCTCCCATTTCATCAATCCTTTTACTAACTTGACTGCTGAATCTGTTTTTTGATCATTAACCATTTATTTAGTTTTCTATTTTAAATGAAAAAAAAAATGTATTTATAGAGATATTTAACATTTCATAAAATCTATCATGTACATCCAAGCTTTTCATGTGGCTTTGTTCCCTATAAACACACTAGCAGGCAAATATTCCTTCACTGGTAGAACAAGCCAATATGTGAAATTTGAAATTCTAGTTAGTTTGATCTCTGCCTGCCTGTCATTTGTCATTTCTTTGACAAACTGTATGGAAGCCTATTGAGTGTGTGTGTGTATACAAATGTTGACATTCATAGCTTTACTTGTCACCACCTGAATAAAATGGTGACAATACAACTGATCAGCACTTTTGGAATAAAAAATATTTTATTTGATAATCAGTTAAGAGTTGCTTACAGGAAGGGCATCCAGCTTTAACTTCTTACCATAAATTAAAAGTTCCCATCAAACCTATGCTGTGCTAGGAAAACAAACATTAAACGATTGTTCATGTGTTCTTACATAGATAGTGAAATACAAGTTGAAAATGGACACTAACATACACAAAAATGTGACAAGTTTTGAGTCACAACAAAAGCAAGCTATATCCAAAACATAGCAAGTGTATTGATATTTTTGTTTATGAAGTAAAATGGTATGATTTTGTGTTGTAGAAAATAGTGTTACATATGTGATCTGACTGAAAATGTGTAATTTTTTTCTCTCATTAAACTCGGCTATGTCTTGTTATTTAAGACAAATGTGAATGAACAAATGACTTTTCTTGGCTTTCAGAAAAATTTTCTTGATTTTTGCTTTAAGTAGCCAAAATGGCTGCCTGACTGGTTATTATAAAATTGATGCCTAACTAAAAATGTCCTTGTTGCAATGAAAGAATTGATACATGTTTAATTAAAAAATCACCTGGCATATGCTATGTATGATACTGTATACATTGAAGGGTTAAATCATTTTTAGCTAGGCTGAATGGGGGCAGTTGTGACTTAAGCTACATATCTCATCACCCTGCTTTCTTCTATGGACAAGTAAACATTTTCCTTTTTTCTTAGAACTGTGGATTCATCATCATCATTTAATGTCTGTTTTCTATGCTGGCATGGGTTGACAGTTTGGCTGGAGCTGCCTGGGTTCCATGTCTGTTTTGGCATGGTTTCTACACCAGGATGTCTTCCTAACACCAACCACTTTCCAGTTTGTACTGAGTGCTTATATATAGCACAGGCAGGGGTGCTTTTTACATGACACCAGCACTTATGAGCCTTGCAAGGTTAGGATTTTACATAGCTTGATGTATCTTCTGAAGCACAGCAAACTACCAGGAGCCTCATGTGAACTATATTGTGGTTGTGTAAGAGATGCTTTTAGTATCTTGCTTCTTCCATTTAGGAAACTGAAGGCATTTGTAGTTTAAAATTTTGCACCTGGAGAAACCTACACTTTTTATGAAGTAAAGAGTGAAAAAAATCTGGTAATAATATAAATTCATTGGAAATGAAATTTGATGTTTTTTTTTTTACAATACTGAATATTATTCTTCCCTAACCAAAATAGATAAGGAAAACAAAGAATTGGATAACATTACATATTCAATGAAATTAGCAAGCTAGATGAAATAAAACCATGATTGATGATGATGATGATACATACTACTTGTCCAATAGTTTCTTACAATCTTATTTTTATTATGGCTTCATGCATGTTCACCTAAATCAGTTGACTGTCAAATATATTATCTGAGTAGCTTGTTGTTTTCTAACCTCTTATGCTAATTCACTTGAAAATGTCTTTGATTATTTGATTAAAAAAATTATTGGTTTTTAAGCCAATGAAAACTTTCCATCAAAATTCTGTTAGAATCTTGGTTGGATATACACAAAACACCAGCTTAACATCAGCATGGATTCTGGTCCATAACATTTAAAAATTTTAATTATAATAATTATAAAATAATACTCTGTATCATGATTATCACCAGTGTATTTATTATATTATTTCAATGCAAGGTTACTTGGAGATGGGGACACTACAACAATTAATTCTGAAGGAGAATCTGACGATTCTTTGACCGAAGAAAGTGTTTCAGATTATGAAGGTAAATTTTTTGTAGCCCTCTTTCTGTAAAATCTGATATATATTTTTTTTTCATATATTTTTCATGTAATTTGTTTAACCTGTTACCATTTAAACTGTCCACGTCTGGCCAAAATATTCTGCTAGGTTTATGTTCAGACTGGCCAGATCTGACCTCTCACGCAATATTATTCTAGAAATAACAATCATACCATTGAAATCGTGTTATGAGATAATGTACGACTAATTCAAATGAATGTGAATAAATAAGCATTACATTTGAGAGTAATCTAAATGCTAAAGAGTTAAAATAATTTTTCTGTACTTTATAAACTTATTCCTTTATTATAAAATAATACAGCTTTGGAGGAAATAATACTATGTATCTAATATATACACTTCTGTGTTGAAGTTGACTATAAAGTTTATTAGCTAAAGAAAAGTGTTGGTAACAAAGGGTTTCTCTCTGTGTATAAAAGGTAAAGTGAATGTGGTATGAATAACACTTAATGCAACATGGCTGTGAGGCTTAAACATTAAATATCAAAGATTGAATGAGGCTGAAGAAGAGAAACAATCTGAGTGTGATCTGTTGGATGTGCAGTGTCAACCTACATCAGAGCTATAGTGCAAGAGAATGGAGAGAACAACTGGTTGTTAAAGGTTTCTGCCAGCATGTACAACAGAACCAGTTGCTATAGTATGGACAATATCTTGTTGGAGAAAGTGTTGTATGCTAACTTTTGAGGGTAGTGTAAGACCATAGCAAAAAAATGATAAAGTTAGGTCTTAGAATCTCATGGACAAGATTGAATTGCATGAGATAAAAGATGTTCCAGCAAAAAAAAAAATTCAAACATGAAAATGGCAGTGATATGTGTAATTTTAATTTTTTAATGCTTATTTCTTTTTTCTTCAAAGCTGTTTTAAACCTTTTAAAATTTTGTATTTATTTTAGAATATGAAGTCAGTAGCTGTAGCCTTCTATCTAAGCAATTACTAAGTTCTGAGTCTCATGTTAGCCAGGAAAAAGTGTACTCTTCTTCACCCACACCAGCTATTACTTTGTGTTCAGCTCTTACTCCCAGCTTATTCCTGAATGTACCACCAACTATAAATTTTGTTTACAGCGGATGTAAAGGTACAGCTTATTTTTGATAACTTTTATTCATATCACTCTTTTTATCTTTAAGAAATTAACAAATCTCTAACTTCAAAATAGCTTAAAAACAAACAAGCATTTAAAGAATATTTAGATGCATACACTTGTTTATAGTATATAGATATAATAATTATATGATTTTTTAAAATTAACTATTTAGTTTTTATATAGAAAGGTCAGACCATGTTGTACATCATCATCATCATCGTTATAGTAGATGTTTTATTTTATTTACTTTTTCAGTTGAAAGTCTCTCTTTGGAGATGAATCGCCTTTTGCGCTGGCGTCTGAGTCCTATCACACCCCTTGTGGTAAAATCAGCTTTAGTCAGAGCTCGCTTTAAATTGACAAACAGTAAGACTTCATTATTTTGTTAATTTAGTTATGCTTGATATGATTGAAAAGGTGTCATTAATTTGCAAGCCATTGCTGTTATTTTTTTAAAAGTTGTAGTATATACCCGTATCTAAGGCCATAAACTGGCAGAATTTTCAGCATGCTGAACAAAATGCTTCGTAGTATTTTGGCTGTCTTTCTGTTCTGAGTTCAAATTCCGCTAAGATTGACTTTGCCGTTCATCCTTTTCAGGGTTGATAAAATAAGCACTTGTTGATCATTGGGGTTGATGTAATTGACTAGTCCCTCTCCAACCAAACTGTTTCCTTGTGTCAAAATCTGAAACCAATATATATCTGTATATTATGCATGTATACATGTAAAATAGCTGCAGTAATAAGTTAACTTTTTTCTTTCACAATATTGTTGATAGTATCAGAAAGGACACCAGGCTATAAAAATAAATGTTCCAACATGTTAGTGTCAATCACTCATACTCTAGGTAGATATACACCAGATCTGTAATCAGAAGAGCTGTAGATACAATGGCAGAGGTAAACTTCCTGATAATTGATCATTCATGTCTGACTGCTAGTTAATCTGAAACAAATAGTTTTATCCTAAGATGTAATAAAATGTCAACAGTAAATTTGTACTGATAAGCATGGTAACTTAGCTACTTAATAATCTTGCCTTAACATTTGAACAATGTACAAATATAAAATAATCTCACACATAGCTGTTCTTTCATAATTGTGTGAGTGTGTGTATATATATTATGTATAACATTTTTCATACTTACATGAGTGAATTGGGTAAAACTTAAATACAGATTTTCTATGCCTGGATGCTCTTTCTGTTGCCAACCATCACCTTTTTACAAGCATGGTAGTGTTTCTCCCTTTTATTTTTTGAAAAACAAACTCATTGACTGGGCATGTTTAAAAATTGACAACATTTGCATGAATAGTGATAATGAGTGTGCAAATATCAAAACAAAGAGAAAACACACATTCATTCACTCACTCATGTGTCTGTATATTTGTACATATATATGCATACATGTGTGTGCATGTATGTGTGTGTGTGTGTGTGTGTATGTATATATATATATATATATATATATATATATATATATATATATATATATATATATATATATATATATATATAAATAAAGATGAGAATGTGTGTGTCTGTGTGAATCCCTAAAACTTGAGAGCTACACAACCAATTTCATTCAAATTTTACACATTTTTAAAAACTACTTTGCATATAAATTTCTCTGTATTTATAAAATGTTCAGGTATTATACTGATGTTTAAAAGAAAGATACACACACACACACACACAAATATAATTGCATGCAAAAAGAACCATATAAAATGTTTTTACAAATTAAGTCATTTTGCTTAACAAAAAGGGATATAAGCAGTTAGTTGAATGACCAAGTGCTACCTCCAAAACCATTGAAGTTTGTACCTTAGCAGCTTAACTGTTGTACATTTACTGTTGTATTTTTCCAATCATTTTCAATGTTTTATTTTTATGTTATATTTATATCTTGTCAGAACATTATGATTGGATTGGTTGTTTTGGAAAACACATGAAAAGCCAAGCTTTTAGAGTTCTCCGGGATTTTCAAAAAGTAAGATTTTGTGTAAACTTGTGAATATTTTACTTTCATCATTTTGTGGTCTTTTTCTGTGGCTATATTTCCATCAACTGTAATCTTTGTTGATATCTGAAACAAGAAAAACCTATGCAAGTTTAGCAGGTTTTTTCCTATTACCTTCTGTTAATATTCACATATAATAAAATTGCACTACATTTGCTGTGTGAAGAATTAGCATATGAATTTTAGAGAGGAATTTTCTTTGTAAAGTTTAATTTTGATAAAATGTTAAAGATAGTAGGGCTAACAGCTAATGAAGTTCAAACACTCAGTGCATTTAAATATATGATAAAAGTCAATAATTCACAAAAAAAGTCTTTGTTATTGCTGGATTAAAATCTGATGAAACAATGAATTTAATAGCATATGCAATTAATAAATAGTAAATATGACTCAACCAAAATGTGTGTTTTGTTAATTTCTTTGTTGAGAGAAAGTAAAGGACAGACTGTTGCAACTCTGGCAAAGAATGGTTGACTAAAGTCACTAGTGTGGGATTTAGGTGGTAAGCAAGATGACGAGAGGATGCAGATAGAATTGGATTAGGGTGGTACACAGTTTGCTAGTTCAGGGTTGAGATAATGTAGATATGATAGAATAGAAAAGCAGGGGGAAGAAACAGTTCACCTGTTGTCTATAGTTAGTGAACTTCTACCATTCAGCTACTGATCAGATTTAAATATTTTGTGACTTTAAAGATAAATCTTGGTCTTAGTGTACCAGTTGCTTGAAGGGTTTATCAGAAATTATCCAGTCTCTTGTATATTGTTTATGCATAGGATGTGGAGATATGAGATATTGATATATGTGTAGCTATTGTGTTTTAGGTTAGGGTTATAGTGAAGGAGCATTGTTGTCAAGTGCCTATTATTGTATGTAGATATTTGTACAAATTTTACAATTATGATTGTTAATATTTATTTTGATATTTATTTCATTCTCCTAAAAGATTAAGTATACTTTCATTTTACAACTCTTGCAGCTTAATCACTTTCCTGGATCCTTTCAAATAGGCCGCAAAGATAAACTGTGGAGAAATTTATCTAAACTGCAGTCACATTTTGGGAAAAAAGAATATGGATTTTTTCCACAAACATTCATTCTTCCAACTGACCTGAAAGTTTTCAAGAAAAACTGGGATGATGGTGGAAATCGAGTAAAATGGATAATTAAACCTGTAAGTGGCTTATATCCTTTCTTTGAACCAATTGTTAATAACTGGAAATGTCATGTTTTCTGATGCATGCATTTGAAAGTAAACTCTAAAGGTAAGGAATTATCTCTGCAGTTCGTTCAGTAGAAATATATTTACTCTTTTACAAAACTAAATTCCTTTGCATCTTAGCTATGACGCTTTTATCCCATTTTCATGATTTCATTTGTTAACTTCATACTTAAGGCTTTTTCTTTTGATTCTCATATTTTTGTGGCTGCTTATAATAATAACATTGCTTTTGTTGCTGTTTAGCTCCAGATAAGCTATGGTTAAAAACCTGTACTTAAAGGCATTCTTCCCTTTTTTTGTTTAGAAGTTTATGTTCAGCTTAATGATTCATTTCTGCGATTTTGCTTTATCCTTTTAGCATTTAAACCAACCATATCTGGCCCAAAATGTCCTACCTGTCTTATGTTCTAACTGGCTAGATCTGGCTTTTTACACATACCCAACAATGTCATTCAGATCATAAACAGTCCCATCATTGAATGATTAATTCAAAACAATATGAATAAGTATTAAAAATGATAAGTATAATCTGAATGCCAAAGGGTTAAACAAAGATAAAAAAATCTAACAATTTCATTTCCTTGGAAAGACTGTGGCTAGGTTCAGTCTCTTCTTAAAAATCACAAAGTAAAACAATTTTCAAATTCTCTCTCCAGGTTCAAATTCATTTTCTTCATCGCTTTCAGAACTGTTGTGAGAATCGCTTGTTTCATTTTCAAAAACCAAAATATCTGATTTACAGTAATATATGTTTTTTTGTTTGCCATATATTTTGCTAGATTTCTCCATATCTTTCAAAAATCATTCAAATTTGCTACTTGATAACATGAAATTGATTTCCATTTTTTGACCATAGTAAAAAAATTGACATGGAAAGATATTTCCAAAAATTTGCAAAGCTTAGATATCGTATCAAATAATGTTAGACATTGTAACTTGATTGTTTATACAGTGATATCCTGTGTTTTCATAAATGTACTAACAAGATTTCTGCTGAAATTCCTCATCTAAATATCAATAGATTATCTCAGGTGGTTCTGGGTGGGTTGGTTAACATAAGCCAAAAATATTCTCGGGTGGTTTTGGGAGGGTTGGTTAAGAAAGGGTTACAAATCAGCTCCTTTATCCTTGTAGCAGTTCATGCCAGTCATCAATTTAAGGAATTAAATTAAATCTGAAGGGAGCAGGTAGATAGAAATTATCAGTCATTAAGGATAACTAATTACCAGTCATTAAGGATAACTGATTGACTAAACAAGTAATCAGTATTGTTGGACTTTGATGGCTGCTTTCAGCAGCTTAGCCACTATTCCTAATGAGTTTACTACTTTTCTTTGCCTTCATATTTTTTATAGCCTTTTCTACCATATGGATATCAACCTTGGTAGCTTAATTATTCTAATTGCTTTGATTACTGTGTCTGTTTATTTCTCTGTGAACAGTATGCTTGCTTCAGAGAAAACATACTGGTCTTGGGCTGTTGTCCACTCCAAATAATTTCTTAATGTTCTTTGCTTGAGTCAGGCCAAGAGGTTTTTTCCTTTATTATTATCTCACCTCTTGCATACAGCATCTGCAATGCTTCCGCTCTCGCATCTTTAGAATCCCTGCAGCATGTTGATTGGGTGCATTTATGCCACCAGCAGTATAGAGGCTGTATACAGGACTAAAGTGTCTTCTTTGCTTTGTATTAGATTTTATTCAGAATTCTTTTGTAGATGGGTTGCCTGTAGTTTGCAGATTTCCTGTTTCGTCCATACAATATGAGTCAGAAATCTCTTCACTGGTCATGCTTGGCTACTATCTGTGGAGCTGCAAGTGTTTTAACTGAGTGGGACCCTTGCAATTTTGGCTGTCACTATAGAAATGATATAGGGACATTGTAGATATAGATTAAGAGTGTCTCCATAGTATAAGTTGGGAATGTTTAGCAGCCAAGCCATTACTTTGTAGATTAAACATCTGTGAACTAACAGCATATATTGCTATGGTTGTTCATCCATGACTGAACAGTCATTACAAACATGACCATCTTGTTCCTACTGTAGGACCACAGTAGCCAATGCACTTTCCCTTCTATCCACAAGACAGTTGCATATTGAGTTGCCTTTTCCAGCAGGTCAAGTGACTATATTGCGTCTCTTTTGTTGGTACATGTGCTTATGATAGAGGAAGTAATTGTGGTTGGGCATTAAATATTGGTTTCAAATTTTGGCATAATGCCAACAATTTTCGGGAGGGTAAGTCAATGACATTGATCCCAGTATTCAACTGGCACTTATTTTATCAACCCCCAAAAGATGAAAGGCAAAGTTACCCTCAGCAGAATTTGAACTCGGAATCATCAGCATACCTGGTATGCTGATACTTCTGCCAGCTTGCCACTAAAAGGCTGGACATTAAATATTGAAAGAAAAAACAGATGCTGATTTGACAGATATGCAAGATGAAGAGATTGGTTTAGCCCTTTAACATTTAAGCTGGCCGTGTCTGGCCAAAATATGCTCCCTGTTTTATGCTCAAATGGGCCAGATACAGCCTCTCACATCTATCCCATTGTCATTATAAAAATAATCACATCATCAAAATTTTGATGCTACAAGACAATTTTATGATTAATTCAAAGCAATGTGAATAAATAAGCATTATATTTGACAATAATTTGAATGCTAAAGGGTTAGACATATTATGTGAATACATGTGATTTTTATCGATACAAATTTAAATTACCAAATTAAATCAGAATGGAGCAGGCACATAGTTGTTACTTTCTTAAAACCATCAATATCATCTATTTTATTGAAGCTTTGTTTTCCATGCTGGTCACACCCTTTGATCTTTTGTCATTTCATCAATTAGATGAAATGGCTGGACTGGACTGTGTGTTGTGTTTTTGAGCAAGACACTTTATTTCACATTGTTCCAGTTCACTCGGCTGAAGAAATGAGTTGCAACATCACTGGTGCCAAGCTGTTTCAGCCTTTGCCTTTCCCTTGGATAACATCAGTGGCATGGAGAGGGGAGGCTGGTGTGCATGGGCGACTGCTAGTCTTCAACAAACAACCTTACCCGGACTTGTGCCTTGGAGGGTAACTTCCTGGGTGCAATCCCATGGTCATTCAGGGGTCTTTGCCCTTTTTTTTTTACTGAAATCTTATATCATTTCCCATATAAATAATATAAGGTTTTTGTTTTGTTTTTTTAGCATTTGTTCTGAACTGTTATTCTTTAATTTTTCTATAATTTGTAACTTGGTAATTCTTTTCAGCCAGCATCTGCTCGAGGCAAAGGCATCAGAGTTATTTATAAATGGAGCCAGATACCTAAAAGAAGACCCATAATAGTTCAAAGGTAAATATAAATGATTTATAGAAGGGGTGGTGGTGGTGAATAAAAGAGTATATTTCATCTGGTTTATATACTATCAATTTCTATTGTTTAGGTATCTGTCTCGGCCTTTCCTTATTAATAGTAGTAAGTTTGATATTCGTCTTTACATTCTGGTAAGCTCTTTCGACCCACTTCGAATATACCTGTATGATGATGGCCTGGTTCGATTTGCATCTTGCAAGTAAGTACACAATTTCAACTTTATTAAAAATTTTATATCTTCTCAGATATTTTTGTTAAATGAGTTGACTGTTATATCATTTTAAGTTTACTAATTAGTGTTATTGTTTATTTTAAAAAGAACATGAGGGTTAGTTAGAATTAATCAAGCTTTCTTTTATGTGGAGGACAATTTTCACATCATAGGCCTAGGCCTTTAATTATTCTGCATGTACAAAATATAACAGTTTTATATTTTGGCACAAGGCCAGCAATTTTAGAGGAGGGAGGGGGAAGTTAACATTGACCCTGGTGTTATTGACCCCAAAAGGATGAAAAGCAAAGTTGACTTTGGCAGAATTTGAATGTAGAATGTTAAAGTCTTGACAAAATGCCACTAAGCATTTTGTCTAGTTTGCTAATGATTCTGCCAGCTCACCTTTGAATATACAACATAATACAATGGATCTTGTGTCAGGTCTGTTGAAGACTGTATTCTATCTGTTTAATGATAATATTTTTACTGCTATCAGTCTCTATGGGATTTTGTTTATAGTGATGTAGGTGTGCAAATAATGTTTGTACTCAACTTCACATAGTGATCTGGTCGTAAGCTTAGCAAAATGACAGGTGAAGTTAATAAGTATTTTGTGACTGTTTTCAGGTGCTAAATGACATTTTCAATTCCTGTTTTTCTATATTTGCATGAATAAGACAATTAGTTGCAACTGATTTTCTATAGCCAGATGCCAAAAGTTACCTGCATTTAAGCAAGGTGACATTTTCCCTTGGTTAGACATGTTTCCTAGAAGATTGTAATTGAAGAGTGCAGCTTGTATGATGGTAACATGCTTACAGCTATTGCATGATATCAAAACAAAAAGGCATACTTGAATACATGCATGCAGGCATGCATGCATGTGTGTGTGTGTATATGCAATGGTTTTTTTTTTTAACTTCTGTCTGCCAAATACACTTATAAGTCTGTGGCTTGAGTAAAAGAAAACTTGTCTAAGTAGGACTGAATCAGAAGCCATGTGGTTTGGGAAGAAAACTTAGCATGACTGAATTAAAGTTTAGATAAAATAATTGCCCTGGCTCTTTAGGTTACCCACTCTTAAAATATTTTGACAGAAATTATGAAATGTCTCACATGATACATCATTTCTCAATAATCACTTTTTCTTTTAGATACACTACTGCTACCAGTAGTTTGAACAACCGCTGCATACATCTCACTAATTATAGTATCAATAAGATGAATCCATCATACTTAAATAACATGGGAGACAATTTCCAAGGCCATAAATGGTTTGTATTATTTTTATTTGTTTTAGTAGTACATGTGTGATAGATAAGAGCTGCTTTTGCTGTTACTATTTGTTGCAGCTGTATATTGTCAAAATGTATTATTTAAAACAGTATGAACATTGTAATTATGACTGATGTTAAATACCATACTCATATATTATGCTTGGCTCTTATGAGCTATGAAACACCAAAAAAATATTGTATGTATAATGCTTACTTATTTTGTGATGTATAGAAAAAGAAGTGTTCAGTTACATCATCATCATCATCATCGTTTAGCGTCCGCTTTCCATGCTAGCATGGGTTATTTATTGTAATTTCTAAGATATACTGGAAAAATCTGTGTTCTCAAAGTAGTAAGCAAATTAGAAAATGATCTTTGGGTAAAGTGTATCTGGTCTGAAGTCAACCTGTGAAAAGTCAGCGTGGCAAGATGAAAATACGTAATACATGTTAACACTTCCATTATCAAATAGGTTCAGTCTATCAATGAAAATATAGTGAGAATGACAGTTCATTATAAGAATTACAGTATTTCAAGAAAAAAAAATTTTTTTCATTTTATATTTCTTTAATGACATTATCTTTTTAATATCCTTGTTGATAAATCTTTTCATTGAATAACTCAGATAGGATTTTTGGTAATGGAAGTATTACTTTCCAACTTTCTGTATTGAAAGTTGTTGGCAGTAATTCTGCAAGGCGTGACATCTACTAGCTGTGTTGAACAGGCAAAGTGTTACATTTTGTACATATAACACTTCAAATGTGAATGCCAAATTTCTTGCTTTTGATATTGAAATATTTGATATTTATTCACTTGGTGCTGGAACTAAGTTCTCTCTCTTACATTTCTCAACATTATTGTGCCTCCTTAGTCAAACTATGTATGACACATCCTATTTTGCTGTAGATAATAAGGTGTGACTTGAGCTACTCTTTGTGGCTGGTCAAGCAATCACATAGATCATTATTTAAAAATGTTACAAATGTAAATGAAATGTATTTTTCTATATTTTTGAAAAATCCTTTTATAGTTTTCTCTTAATATAAGTGTATGAACTGAACTTTAAAATATTAATAAAATGAATTGCTTTTTACAACTGGTATTTTACTCATGAAGAATAGGATGTGGGATTATTGAACATCTAATTATACTTTGGATGTGATTGTGAGTGGTTAAAGCCAAGATCATTTTGTAGGCTATGAGTTCAAATCTACAGATCGAAAGTTGATTGTTGCTGTTTTTCATAACCTAAGATACCTAGCTTGAATATTATTGGATCAGAATCCACCACTCCTCTTACTACTGGTTCTGGGCTCTGATTCTGATTGCAGGCTGTTTATTCCACGTTCTGATAAATTGTCTGCCACGCTTTGAACTCTCTTTTTTTTTTTTTTTCTTTTTTCCCACTCATATACACACACACACACGCACGAGCTCGCTGCCCCATCTGTCATGAAGTGTACATCTTTGACCAAAAGGGATTCAAAGCTAGTTTTAGAGTTTCAATATGTTCTCCATATCTTTTCATTAAATATTAAATACTTATATTCATTATAGGAGTTTAAAAGCTTTGTGGAGTTACTTGAAAAAACAAGGGATTAATAGCCAACCTATTTGGGAATCCATCAAAGATATAATAATAAAGACAATTGTAAGGTATGTTGAATTTAACATTTTATTTAATTATCAACTTATAGTATTGTGTTGTACACCTGACTTCTATAACTCCATTTTTCATTTTCTTTGATGGAAGATTGTAAAATTTCTTGACTCATTCTAAATATCTAAATATTTTGAGTATTTTAAATGTTAAAATGTAATATTGTAATATGAAATGGAAATTTGAATATTTAGTATATGAAATAGAAATATCATTCATATTAATAAAATGGAAATTAGGATTATTGAAATGTTTAGCACAGCAAAATGTGTAAATATAGAAGTACATACATAAGAGAATTAAACTGTAAAAACTCAGTGGTATTCAAACCTGGGTCTTCTCATTGGTGCCTCAGTATAGTGATTGCTGCTTCTATGTCAAATTCAGGGATTCTTTGGCGTTGACTTCAGCTTAGTATTTAGATTATGCTGTCAAATGTAATACTTATTTATTCACATTATTTTGATTAATCATGCATTATCTCATAGCTTTGAGATTTCAATGGTGTGCTTGTATTATTTTTTTACAATGGAATTGTTGGACAGGTGTGAGAGGCCAGATCTGGCTGATTTGAACATAAATCAGGTAGAATATTTGGGCCAGATATGACTGTCAAGGGGTTAACTTGTGAAATGTCTTCCTAATGATGTGAATGCTGACAATCTACCCAGTTTACTCAGATAATTCTAATGAATGATGATATAAACATTACACATGTTACATATTTTATTTTATATTGGTACAATAACATCATTGGTTGAGACTTCTATTGAGTCAACCATCAACTGTTTCACTGCATAACTATTGGTGAGAGTGACAATGGAACATCTGTGCAAGTCAGGCAAAGCAAATACCAAAAGACAGTTATGTTTGAAAGCAACTGTAAAGTGGTTGTTGTTAGGAAGAGCATCCAGCTGTAGAAATTAAGTGAAATCAGACCTGGAATCCAGTGCAGCTCTAGTCAAACTGTCTAGCCTATGCCAGCATGGAAAACGGACATTAAATGAGGATCACACACACATTTACATATATGATGAACTTCCTTAGATCTGTCTTCCAAATTTCACTTGGAAGGCAATTGTCAACATGAGGCCGTTAGTAGAAGATACTTGAGTAAGATTCTGTGCAGAGGGAATGAAATTCTTAAATCTTTCATGACCATATTGCTAGTGAGGCATTCTGTGGGATTTCCTAAATTAATTTTTTCAGAATATAACTTAACAAAAGGTTCCCACATAAAATTATGTTGGAAGGCTTCAATTTAGGATGATTTGTATCATAGAAACAAGAGCTGTCTCAGGTTGATTGGTATCAAAAGAGTTAGCTACACAACTATCCCTGCCTGTAGGTATAATGTTTGAACATAATCTACAATGGTTCTTATGTCTTTACTCTCTACTTTTTTAAAAATATTGTCATCTTTGTTTGAAGATGTAAGCATGTATTTGCTTTTTATCGTTAGATTAATAAATAAATAGATTTAATTCATTATTGACTTGCTTGGTTTCAATTTAATTTTGAATTTTAATCAGTACTTGAACTGTTTTATTTGTCTCAGTGGTGAAGCTGTTGTTTGCAGTATGACAAGAGCCAACTTGAAATCACCTTATTCAGTCTATGAATTATTTGGCTTTGATATTATCTTAGATGAGTATTTGAAGCCATGGCTATTGGAAGTCAACATTTCACCGAGGTAAGTTTATTCTTTCAATTAGGTTGAAATGTTTTTATGTTGACTCATTTCTATTAAAGTAGCTTGTGCAACAGGGAAAGCTTTGATATGGATGTCTGATCTGTTGGAAGTAACAAACAAATCCCTAAATTACACCATACTGTCTTAACCCTTTCGTTACTAGATTTCTGACCAAAATACACTCCTCATGAGTTTAAGTTAAATTCTAAAATAATCATCAATTTAGACTAGTTTCATTAAACAACTGTAACTTTTTTACTTAACATATTAATGTGATATTTGGAACATAATTGCAAAAAGTGACTCTAATTATAGGTAAATCCTGGTAAACTGAGCAAAATGTAAAAACATTTAAATTTTGTTTAAACATTACCATAGAAAATGAGTCATCAGTGTTGCACACACAATATTCAATTGGGTATGCAACAAAATTTTGATATAGAAGAATTGTGCACATCACTAGATTATCAGTTGAATTTAATGCTCAGAAGAACAGGTGTACCAAACTTACATTATTTTTGATAAGGTACTGTCTACGATGCTTTGGTACTGTACATTGAAAACTGAAAATAAAGGAGTTATTAAATATTGAAATCCCTTTGTGACTTTTGGTCCACTTTGTGTATGTTTGTATAATATATGGCTGGCTGTTAGGGTAATTTACCCAATGTTTCTGCTGTTCTGATGGCATATCTGTGCTTGAAAATAAATTATCTTATTTTTGTCTTGTAATAGGCATTTTGGTGCTTATGATAAAAATAAATGCTTGTTTGTTTATATATATATAGGAATCTCTTGACAAAGACAATGTATAAGTGTTTAGTTTTTGATTCTTTTTTATGCTGAATAACCTGCACAAATGATTTGTTTTTAGTGAGCAAATGTGTGTACTGTATATTAGCTCACTCCCTCCATTAAATCATTGTTGACTGAATAGGTGCACAGTGTACTATTTTGGTGTCCATTTTTTGTTATATGATCCATAAATTATATATGATCCATAAATTGTTATATGATCCATAAATTGTGGATGAGACTTGAATGTGCATGGAAGGCCAACAGAAAAAGATATGAAGTTTGTAAAAAATTTCTAAATTGTTAACAATAATGGTATTCTCTTATTTCAGTTTGCATTCCAATACTCCGTTAGATGTGAGTATCAAAGAGCCTATGGTATGTGATGTATTGAATATTGCAGGTTTTCACCTACCTGCAAAAGATGATTTAGTAAGCAATGTTGTGAATAATCACTTGGAAAAGTAAGTGACATGATCATGGTTATTGTATTTGTTGTTATTTATTTTGTCACAGTGTAGATGGAAAATGCACCAGATTATTTAGTCATCTATCAAATCACAAGGGCCTCAAACAGATAATGTTTCTTTAAAAGATGCGCAGTATCTAGCAAGTCTTGAAAGTTTTGATGAGATTACCGTCATATCATCCAGTTCTAAAATCCTCAAATACTTGTATCCACTATCATTTATTGGATATAATTTCTATAGAAAATCTGTTGAGATAACCTTAACAAGTGATGTAATAGCACTGCTAACACAGTAGAACACAATAATTATAAAAACGTTTAATATACTTTGCAGTATATTATGGTTATATAACAAAATACGGTCTCCCTACAGGTCATTAATATTTACGTAGTCTTTGTGTGTGGCAGATGCACAAGTACAATAAACTCTAGAAATATACAGAAAATAGACTCCATCAAGTGCCTGTGGGAATACCTAAAAGTAGTTGTTAGCTTTCGTTATCTAGGTGACCAAGTCAGCATTGGAGGTGGATGCTCCAAGAGCATGGCTGCTAGAATAAAAGTAGGCTGGGCAAAGTTCAGAGAGCTTCTACCTTTGTTGGCTATGAAGGGCCTCTCTCTGAGTGGAAGGCAGATTGTATGATGCCTCTGTGGGAACAGCCATGCTATATGGCACTGAAACATGGGCTGTGACTGCAGATAACATGTGAAGGCTTGAAAGAAATAAATCTGATATGTTCCACTGGATGTGCAATGTCAGTATATGTGTACGACAAAGTGTGTCTTGAGAGACAAATTGGATTTAAGAGGTATCAGATGTGGTGTGCAAGAGAGGTAACTGTTCTGGACAATTGCATAAAGAAGTACCAGTCTCTGGTGGGAACCTGTGGAAGATGTAGTCCCAGGAAGGCATGGGTCAAGGTGGTGAAGCCTGATCTTTAAATGTGGGGTCTCATCGAGGTAATGACAAGTGATCGTGACTTTTGGCAATTTGCTGGGCTTGAGTAGACCCACCAAGCCATGTAAAATTGCAGTAGTGGCCAGTGTCGGTGACCCATAACAGCATCCTTGCCAGTGACATGTAAAAACACCTGTGCCAATGACACATAAAATGCATCCGCTATACTCTTGGAGTGGTTGGCATTAGGAAGGGTTTCCAGCTGTAGAAACCAACCCAAAATCAGGCTGGAACCTGGTGCACCAGCATAGAAAGTGGACATTAAATGATGATGATGTACCAGCTTCCAGGAATGTGTTTAATATATAAAATTGGTATATCATAACATTACTGCTGTATTTAGTGGGTATTTAAACAATTTGTTTGTGGATGATTAATGGATTGGATGGGTGCTGATGAAGGAGCAAAACTCCTGAAATATGACATACGCCTATTACCCATGTTTCATCTTTGATCTCGTTTACATCAGGTGTCTTGGATATGAAACATAGAATCCGAATCAGTGCTGGCTATAATTTCTATAAAAAAATCTGAGAGATATATTTAGCTTCTGATAATATGTTTATGACTATTACTTTCATGGATTAAGTTGCCCACAGTTGCTGTGGCTTAATTTGTAATAGACCCATCCAGTAAACAACAGATACATGCTTGACCCCATTACCTTTCCCATCTTAAGATATATTTGTAAATGTATAATTTAAAATTATATTATAAAGTCTTAACCATTTACATTATATATACATGTGTGCATGTTCTATTCTCTCTCTCTCTCTCTCTCTCTCTCTATATATATATATATATATATATATATATATATATGTGCACAGGTGTCGCTGTGTATTAAAAAGCTTGCTTTCCTGCTGCATAGTTCCAGGTTCATTCACACTGTGTGGCAGCTTGGGTAGGAGCCTTCTACTCTAGCCTTGGGCTGACCAAAGCCTTGTGAGTGGGTTTGGTAGATAAAAACCGAAAGAAACCCATCCATCGTAAGCACCCAGCATACTGTAAAAATCGTTGGTGTTAGAGAGGATGCCCAGCTGTAGAAACTATGTCACAACAGACAATTTGGAGTCTGGACAGCTCCTCTGCTGGCCTGTCAAATTGTCCAACTCATTCTAGCATGGAAAATAGATGTTAAACAATGATGATAATATGTGTGTGTGTTTGTCTGTGTTCATCCTTCTACACTGGTTGACAACTGGTGTTGGTGTATTTATGTCCCTGTAAACATACCGACTATTTCAGGCAGGTTCATAATCTAAAGGGTTAGCCACTTGTTTTACATTGCTTCTTGTGTATTCTTTTGTAAATAATGCAAGCAGCTCAACTTTCTATTTAACCTGCACCTGTAAACCCCAGCTTCTTTGTTTCTTGTGACGATAATTATTAATCTAATTAAAATACTTTGTACCTTTTATGGTTATTTCTGTAAAACAGTTTTTTCTTTTTCTTTTTTAGTGGTCAGTATAAGCCTCCTAACAAACTCTGCTTGGACAAACGTCTATACAGTACATGCATATCCACTGATGAGAAATCAAAGCACTCTTACTATTCTCAACACAGATTAGATCTGGTGAGGAGAAGCTAATGTTCTTTGTTTTATTTTGATTTATTATTTGTTAAATTTTACTGAATTTATCTCAATTTATGCACCCCACCCCAAAAAAGAAAATGGAATATTGTTGACATATAAATAGGTGCAGGCATGACTATGTGCTTAAGAACCTTGCATCCTAACCATGTGGTCTTAGGCTCACTCCTACTGCATGGAACCGTGGGCAAGTTTTTTCTGCTATAACCCTGGGCTGACCAAGTCCTTGTGAATGGATTTAGTAGATGGAAACAGAAAGAAGCCCATTGTGTGTGTGTACCTTTGCAATGGCATCATGTGATGGTTGTAAATGAGCATCACCATCATACAAGCAGTGTTGTTTGTTTCCATTCTGCCATTAAAAACATACCTGGCTATGGGAAAATATTACTATGATTGGAAACAAAGATATGCGAAGATTCCAGAGGCCTGATGTTCTGGGGATGAAGGATTTGGATAGTGCCCAGTATGGAGCTTGGGAAATTGGATGTAAGGGTGATAGGAGGGGGAGAGATGAGTAGGATGAGAATGTTTGAGTGGAACAAATACAAGAATGTCAGTTCTGAGTAGCAGAGGACATTATAATAGTGATAGGAAAGACAGAGGAGATGTGATGCTTGTGGGCCAATGGCTGGAGCATGTCTTTTGAGTCATTTAATACCGGTCAGTTAAGTGGCCCTTCTCTGGATATAGTCCAAGATGTCTGTATGTAGTAGCAGTGTTGTCCCAGATGTTGAGCAGCAATGCTCCATTGCAAACCTCATTCGAGTGGAAGTATTTTCTGTCCCTGAAGAGTGAGCCAGTCTTTGGGATGCAGTCCTAATTATGTTAATAATGTGCTCTCACCAGGAGAGATCCTTGGCATTTGGAGTGATCATGAGGTCTGTAATTGAGAGCTGCTCATGTTTTGATGGGATGCATTGGGGTGTGATAATGTTTTCTTGATATGAGTCTTTTGCTACTAAAAGAGATAAGATTGGTATAGCTTCCATTATAGGATGCTTGAAGTCTCCTTGTATCAAATCAGTGCAAGAATGCTGTCAGCTGCAAGTGGATGATGCACGGTTGGGGAAGATTAAGGAGGAAAGATGTGCTTATATCATTTGTATGAGAGTAACTGTTGTTAGGTGTTGCAGTAAGTAGGTCGTCGTACAGAAAGAAAAGAAAAGGAGACAAAACTGAACCCTGGAGCACCCCAGAATCTGTTAACAATCAGAAACAGGAGCTTCTTTAGCATATGTTGCAATAGTGCAGTCTGCTGGGAAGCTACCAATTCAAGAGATGAAGAGAGATATGTGAAGTTTTGATAGAAAATTCGCATGGTCACAGACATGGTCGAAAGCCTTGTTGATGTCTAGAGCAACAACTCAATGCTTTCACCAGTTATCTCTATGGCGAGAACTCACTGATGAGTAACATAAAAATGTAGATTGCTGGTGGATTTGGCTCTGTGGAAGCTCTACAGGTGTTCATTAAGGAGATATTCAAGGTGTTGGAGATATTGTTAATGCACTGTCTCCTTTACCTAAAAGACATTAAGAGTGAGTGCAATAGGACTCATCTGGATTGCCATTTCTTTGGAATGGGACACACTGAAGCAAGCTTTCAAATGTCAGAACATGTTCTTGTAGAGATTGGGGGATTAAAGAATTGGGTTAGTGTATGGGTAAGGTCTGGAGCACAGTGTTTGAGTGTTATAGAAGGAACATTGTCAGGGCTGGTGACTTTGTTGGTTTGAAGTAGCTGCCAGTTTTCTGCATTTGGCATGTGTATATGTCAAATGGGGAGCCTGAAGGAGTGGAAGGGGATAGATTTTGAGAAGATAGGTCAAAACTGTGGGGTTGAATGCAAAGCAGGTAGCGAATCAATAGCGGTGGTTGAAGTGATTATAAACTTGCTTGTTTTGTGGTTGATGAATAGTGATTTTGTTGTTGTTGTTGTTGTTTTCAGTATTTAAAATATTTTATGATTATAGCAAATCCAGGAGACTATCTTAGATATTTTAACACCTTATGACATTCGAACTTTGATTTTGACTCTTGATGAAGAAAAGCGATGTGGAAATTTTGAACGAATATTTCCAACGAGTTCTACCACAAAATATTTACGTTTCTTTGAACAACCACGATACAGCAACCTGCTGCTGGATCAGTGGTTCACTCAATTCCCCAAGACAAATACACAAGGTAAAGGAACCTTTTTCCCTTTTTTATCCCAAAATAAGTACATTTATGAAAAAGATTTTTTTTTTTAAAGAATTTATTACTTTGTATTTGAATAATCTTTACTAAGCCATAACTCTTCCTGTATTGCTAACCAGAATATACTGCTTATATATTTCAATTAAATTTAACCTTTAGCATATAAACTGGTCCTATCTGGTCAAAACAACCTACCTGTTTTATCTTTAGACTGGCGAGATCTAGCCTCTCACACTTATGCTGCAATGTCATTCTAAAAATAAATAATCACATCATTGAAATCTTGAAGTTATGAGATAATGTACGATTAATTCAAAGCAATGTCAATAAAAAAGCACTACATGTGACAGAGTAACCCAAATGCTAAAGGGTTAAAAAAAAAACAAACTAAAATTGAGAATTTAGCATAGTACAAAACAACTATAACTTAATTGTTTATTGGTATATAAAAGTTGTAGTTGAAACATACCTTACAAATAATTTCTATTATTAATCTATGATAGAATATTTTATGCAAAAGTTATTTTCTATATAAGTTGTAATCTTACCCACATAATTTTGTTATCACTATTGCATATTTGAAACTATTGACACAGCTTCAAAAACCAAATTGGGTAATTATACATGAAACTGAAGAATTTTGCTTGTGTTCAAGTAATTGGTTATCCTTTATAATTTCTGAATGTCTGTTGTATTTTTAGCAAAACATGTACAAAATTGTGTAATTTGTTCTCTTTGCTATGTAGAACATAGCAATATACTTTCAAAGAAAAGGCCTGTTGTTGTTGTTGTTGTTTTTTTTTAAAACATGTTTGCTATCAGTCACTGCAGCAATTGCTTTATACATTAAAAATCCTTAAAATTTAAATTTACTGTTACTAAGTTAATATTCATTTCAAATTGGGTGGGATGTTATAAAAACTAAAATCAATTTTGAAAAGTTTCAGGGGTACAGAATTTATTCTGTAACAATGTTGGATGATATAAGTATATTTACTGCAATCTTGTGTTGTTATGAACATAGCAATGAGATGAGATTGTTTTCACTATTCAAATAAAAAGAAATAAAAACAGGTAGAGTGAGAGGGTTGGTGATAGAAAGGTTAAATAAGTTTCAACTGAAGCACCATGTTTTCTCTCTCTATATGATCCTATATATAGTTCATACCCTTAAAAAAAAGACAGTCTCACTCATTTTGAGATATATTCTTTTATTCTTTTACTTGTTTTAGTCATTTGACTGCAGTCCATGCTGGGGCACCACCTTTAGTTGAACATCTTTGTAAGCTTCGTACTTATTCTATTGGTCTCTTTTGCCGAACTGCTAAGTTATAGAGATGCAAACACACCAACACCAGTTGTTAAGAGATGATGGGGGGACAAATAGACACACACACACACATATATTTATACAATGGGCTTCTTTCAGTTTCTGTCTACCAAATTCACTCAAGCTTTGGTCGGTCTGAAGCTATAGTAGAAGACACTTGCCCAAGGTGCCATGCAGTAGGACTGAATCTGGAACCTTGTGGTTGGAAAGCAAGTTCCTTACCACACAGCCACCACTAATGACAAGATGAATAGAAGAGAATGAGATTGATATAATAATGGCTGTTTTAAGTGAAACATAACTATGAGCTAGATTTAAATTAAAATATAAGCACTTATATTGTGTTCTTGGGGAAGTAGGCTGATATGAATAGGATGGTCAAGATTCTGCAAGTTTATCAACCAAACATCTATTGACTGGTCATGCAAGATGTAGGAGTACCAGTTTCATATTTACCTAGAAATAGATTATTTTGCTTGACTACCAAACTATTCTTTACCAATAATTCTTGTACTTGAATGATGCCTTGATTCTTTTGCGCAGTTAATGTAATTGTTCTTGTTTTTCTCGATCTGGTCTCGCTGTTTATTGCATCACTGTTCTGGGGTTCTACACTTGAGGCAGCATTAATAACATTTTTGCTTGGCTTGCCTTTCAGTGATAATTTTTCAGTTATCGCTCCTCAAAACAGTGTCTTAATTTACTTAATATTTTTGCAATGTAATGTGTTTTTTTGTCATATTCTAGTCTCTTTAAAACTTAAATTTTTTTCTTTTTTTTTTTTTCAGGATTGTCTCTTTTGAAGTCTCATTGTGAAACAAATATCCATTTACAGAATCCCACATTGGATATCAAACATCAGGTAATATGTTCTATTTAAATTTTTATAAATTATTAGCATAATGCACAAAATATGATTACAAACCAAAACAGATATTTAGATAATACACTCAACTTTGAGTATTATACTATTTTTATTAGCCTTATTTAGCTTAACTTTTCAACCCTTTGCTATTCAAATTGACCATATCAGGCCCAAATATTCAACCTGTTTTATGCTCAAACTAACCAAATTGGGCCTCTTACACTTATCTTACAATATTCTAAAAATATATAATTATGTAATTGAAATCACAAGGTAATGTGAATAAATAATTATTACTTTCGACAAAGTAATCTGAATGCTAAAGAGTTAATTTCCCCTTGAAAATCAATAAGCCCGAGTTTTAGGTTGAATGTCTCCTGGCTTGTGATACTTTTATGGAATGATTTAGTTTTAGTGTCATTTATATGATATTGGCAACGGCCATGTCAAACCAAGTGAAATTCTAACTGTGACTATTGTCAGTGTCATGTAAATGGCACTTGTGAAATTGTAGTTATGGTCGTTGCCGATGGCATGTAAAAAGCACTACTCTTGGAGTGGTTGTCGTTAGGAAGGGCATACGGCTGTAGAAACCAGCCAAATCAGACTGGAACCTGGTGCAGCCCTCCTGCTTACCAGTTCCAGTCAAACTGCCAAACCCATAACAGCATGGACAACATGTTAAATGATGATGATGATAATTTTCAACAAAAAATAAAATGGAATTAATGCTATAGAAATTTCCATGTCTCTTTGAACAACTTTTTTCTTTTTCCTTTTCACAGTGGGTTCTGCCGCAATCAGTTTGCAATTTCCATGCTACTAAAACTCCTTCCCCAATTAGTAAAACTCAACAAAAGAAAACTGTTGAGAAATCTGTTGAGAAAACTGAAAAAACAAGGTGAGGAATAAGGATTTGTATAATGTGCATCTTGGTTTTTATCTTTTACTTGTTTCAGTCTTTTGGCTGTGGCCATGCTGGGGTGCTTTGAAGCGAGGCTTTTTTTAAGTTGAACCAATTGATCCCAGTACTTATTTTATCAGTCCCTTTACTAAACTGTTAAGTTATAGGGACGTAAACAAACCAACATTAGTTCTCCGGCATTGGTGTAGAAATACAAAGACAAAAATAGCCTTGGCTGGCCCCCGTGCCGGTGACACGTAAAAGCACCATCCGTTCGTGGCCGTTTGCCAGCTCTGTCTGGCCCCGTGTCGGTGGCACGTAAAAGCACCATCCGTTCGTGTCCGTTGCCAGCATCGCCTGGCCCCGTGCCGGTGACATGTAAAAGCACCATCCGTTCGTGGCTGTTCGCCAGCTCTGTCTGGCACCTGTGCAGGTGGCACGTAAAAAACACCCACTACACTCGCGGAGTGGTTGGCGTTAGGAAGGGCATCCAGCCGTAGAAACACTGCCAGATCTGACTGGGCCTGACAAAGCCTTCCAGCTTCACAGATCCCAGTTGACCCATCCAACCCATGCTAGCATGGAAAGCGGACGCTAAATGATGATGATGATGATGATAACTCGAAAGTTAGAGGTTGTGAATCCAACCCACTAAGGGATAATATCTATCCAATATACTGCTGGTAGAATACCCAATTATTAATACACAAGTGTTTTTATTGCATTGCAATTACATTACCTAGTGTACTAAATGGGTGAAGGTAAAGAGATATTTTACCATTAATTTATATAGTAATAAGAAAATGGAGGAGATCAATAGGTGGTTCATCAACTTATTTATATTTATTTATAACTTAACATTATGTACTTTATAATCTCTGATGAAGCCTAGAGATATACCGAAGTACCTCATTTTCATCTACCTGTTACTTCATTCCACTTAAGTAATAAAGGTAGAATGAGGTATTTTTATCTATTGGCTGAAACAGCTGTAAGTTATTTTGCTGCATAATATGTTATATGTATATTATTGTAATTATCAGTTTAGTAAATAAATAAGTTAACATAATAATATGTCTATAAGTTGATGAACCACCTATTGATCCCCTCCATTTTCTTATTGCTATATATATACATACATACAACGGGCTTCTTTCAGTTTCTGTCTACCAAATCTATTTGCAAGGCATTGCTTGGTTTAGGGGCTTTAGTAGAAAAAACTTGTCCAAGGTGCCTCCTTGTAGGACTTGACCCAGAACCATGTAATTGAGAATCAGACTTCTTACCACACAGCCATGCCTGCATCTTCATGTTAAGGAAATTATATTTTTTCCATTCAGTTCGAGAATTTTTGGTGTGTGCCATTCAATACATTATCAGTTACTTAAATGTTTTTCCTCTGTAACATCTATTTCTTTTCCATGCCAGCATGAGTTAGATCAGTGGTTGTCAACCAGGGTTCATATAAGATTTTGTAGGGGGTCCATACAACAAAATAGTAAATTGGGGATCTACAATAGTATTTTAAGGGCCCCCTGAAAAAAACTTGCTTTAGATTTATTATGTATTGCAAGAAACAGCTAGGCTTCTTTCTCTAACATTTTACATAGTTCAACCTACACAAATTAATGTGTGAAAAAGAAAATGGGTATTTTGAAAGAAGTTTCTATAAAATTATTGGGTCCACCAGAATAAAATAGTAATAAAAGGGGTCCATAGATAAAAAACAGTTGAGAACCTCTGAGTTAGATGACTGTGTTGTTGAGTCATTGTTTTACAGCCCCTTTCAAGTAAGGTATCTCTTAAACACATTTTTCAAAGGCTCTAAGCAGTTGAGCAATTTGTTGACTGGAGAAGTGAAACAACACTGCTCATAAGCAAGCAACTTCTGTAGACCCCAAACATAAATGAATACACATGTACAAATGTCTGTGTGATCACCAGCATTCAATTTTTGCTTATCAAATCCATTCACAAGGCTTTGATCAGCCCAAAGCACTGTTGTACTGAACCCAAAATGAGCATGCCTACACCTGTAATTATATTAATATTGATCTTACATTTCAATAATTTTTCTTTGTTAGATCTTTGTAATAAAAAATGTAATCACTTTCTATTTTATATTTGTTTTCTCCCTAGGTAAAATGTGTGCCTTCTAAATCATGATAAATCCTAATTGTTGATCTCGAAAAGCTCAATTACAAGTCATGACCAGCTATTAAACATTTAATTTTGACTACGTAATTTTGAAAGATTTTGTAAATTTTTGAAAGCAAGTATATTCATTTTACATCTGCCAATATTTAAATTGTGAAAAATAAAGAAATCTGAGAAAAGTTATATTTTCAAATTAACATTTTGTTGTTTTCCTCATTCTGTTATTCTAAACTTGCTTGAATATATTTCTTTTTTTTTAGTTTTCGAAAATTAACTTAGTGGTTATAACTAGTGATTCTAAGTTTGTAATATGCCCTTCCTTCCATTTTCTATTCAAATCTGTTCTGTTTATAGTATTGATGGATTGTTCTGCTTCAAAAAGCACCATCTGAACGTGGCCGATGTCAGCGCCACCTTGACTGGCTTCCGTGCCAGTGTCACGTAAAAAGCACCAATGCGATCGTGGCCGTTGCCAGCCTCGCCTGGCTCCTGTGCCGGTGACACGTAAAAAGCACCCACTACACTCACGGAGTGGTTGGCGTTAGGAAGGGCATCCAGCTGTAGAAACACTGCCAGATCAGACTGGAGCTTGGTGTAACCTTCTGGCTTCCCAGATCCCCGGTTGAACCGTCCAACCCATGCTAGCATGGAGAACGGACGATGATGATGATTTCAGGCAACAAAGTTTTACAGACTATTGTGATTTCTTTTGCCAACTTTCCATTTGTGAAGTATAACAATTTATTACCAAAGTGCTCTGAGGTAAAGTGGAGATGTATGCTTTGTCTAGGTGTATAAGCAAGATTTGAATTCATTAGTTAATTAGTATTTCAGTCCCTTAAACCTCCCAGATCAAATGTCTGTATATACCTTGTTTAGAAATCACAGAATAACTAACGTGCTGTCAGTTAGGACGAGGTTTCTAGTTGATCTGATCAATGGAACAGCCTGCTTGTGAAATTAACATGCAACTTGTTGAGCACCCCTAGGACACGTCTACCCTTTATGTGGTTCTCAGGAGATTCAGCACAACGCGGAATGTGACAAGGCTGTATTGTGATTGTAAGCTGAATTACATAAGCCATGTACCTTCACATACAACCACAGAATATAGACCAACAGAACTACATATATATTATTATTCTCAACTCATTGATTGAAATGATGGCTTCCCTGCTCCCCACAAGTTTTTTTTAGCTAAATATGGCAAGAAAAGCAAAGTTTGTTTATGACTGTATCAAGTGCAAATATTTATGTCCGTTTTCCATGCTGGCATGGGTTGGACAGGTTGACAGGAGCTGACCAGCTGAAGGGCTGTTCTGGCATGGGTTCTCTGGCTGGATGCCCTTCCTAATGCCAAATCACTTTACAGAGTGTACTGGGTGCTTTTTATGTGGCACCAGAACCTACAAGCCTGTGAAATTAGGGATGCTCAACTGGAGAAGGTTGCAAGGGATGAGCCTGTGTGCAAGGACAACCATGCTTTTACTTAACTTGAAGTGTCTTTTTCAAGCTCAGTAAAAAAAATATTTCTGAAAAACTTAGGTTTCAAATCTATGATTTTGGAGGCTGTGCATATGGGTTCTGTTTGTGTGATATGTAAGCCTATCATTTAACGTCCATTGTCCATGACTGGCATGGGTTGGGCAGTTTGACCGGAGCTGGAAGGTAGCATGGTTTTCTACTAGATGTCCTTCCTAATGCCAACCACTCCCAGAGTGTAATAGGTGCTTCTGTGTGCCATTCCTGTGACACCAGTATCTGCCACAACTGCAATTTTCCTCAGCTTGATGGGTCTTCTCAAGTACAACATTATGCCAAAGGTCTTGGTTGTTACCTCCGTGAGGCCCAAAGCTTGAAAGGTACTGTTTATGTGCCAGTTACACCAGTGGTGCTTCTCCCTGACACAAAACCAAACTACATCTCATCTAGACTAAATCTCTCTAATTAGTTGGGCTATGACCCTCTCTGTAACTTTCATTATTTGATCCAACGATTTCATGGGTGCCATTTACATGATACTGGCAATGGGCCTGTCTGTGGTTTCACCTGCCTTCGCCTCCATGAGACCCAACATTCGAAGATCATGCTACTGGCAATGGCCGTGATTACAATTTCACAGGTGCCATTTACATGACACCAGCAACAGCCACGACTACGATTTCACTTGGCTTGACGACGAGTCTCCTCAAGCATGGTATATTGCCGAAGGTCTTGGTCATACAATAATAACAAAAACAAAAAGAAAAATCCAGAGGATGGCATTTTATTAAATAAAGAATATAACTTTATAGAAATTTTAGTATCGCTGAAACAATATATAATTTTGCAGAAATTGGAACAATTATATAAAATATAATGGGATGTTTTTGTGTGTAGAGATATTGAAAAAGATGGTAGAGTGTGAAGGGCACCATTTGCAAGGAAGGGAAATGGAGAGGATGACAACTGCACATAAGCTGAGCTGAGAGAGAAAATAGAAAGGATAGAATCTGCTCCTAATGCCAACAAAGGGTGAATGGAAGAGACTGATGTTGCTGCTGAGAGAGCAGTTACAAGAATGGCTAGATGATGAGTGAAAGGTGGGATGCTACTAAATAGAAATGGATGGATTGATTCAGATATCCAAAGTGAAGGAGCATACACGTGACCAACAAGCAAAAAAGTTGTAATTTTATACTTTAAGTAAAATATTCGGAAAGACAAAAATAGATATTTTGGTCAATTGAAATTCTTTCAGGAATATTTTTGGTTCTACTTTTCTAACACTATTGCATCATAATGTAGATTCTTCTTTGCATGGCACACATCACTGATTCAGTTAAACAACCACTTGTTTGACTTGTTCCTGGGGATAAAATGTTAAAAAGACAAGGATTATTGTTTTGTTATGTGAATAAGTCATCAAACAACATATCAATTGAGATTACACAACTAAGAGAACAATATAGGTTTGATCTTTTATCTTTTCTTTGTTTCAGTCATTGGGTTATTAAAAAATAAATAAAACACCACCCCAGTGCTTGTTTTAAAGCCTGATGCTTATTCGATTGAACCTTTTGCTGAACTGCTCAGTTATGGGTCTGTAAAGAAACCAACACCAGTTGCCAAGTGGTGGTAAGGAACAAAGTGAGATGTTGGATCTGGTCATTTTTAACATGAAGCAGGTAGAATATTTTGGCTGGATATGGCCGAATCATATTCTAAAGGGTTAATGCGTTCATGCTTAGGGAAGCAAGATGTTCAGAGTATGGTTGATGCCTGATGGTGGATATTCATCTGGTTGCACATTTCCAGGAGATTGATATGCTGGGCAAGAAAGGGGTTTTAGACTGGTAATACAAACTCTATGTGTGGATGTACCATAGCCATATACAGCTTTAAATAAATAGCTGGAGAGTGACTAACAAAGGTCTTATGACACCATTTCCCTAGCTAGGCAGTTAAGACTAAGAAGTAGAGCAAAATAGTTCATAAAAGCAAACAGTACAATGTTTGCAACAGAAAATAGATTCACATATTTTTTTTATGCTAAGGCTTCCTGAGATATACTACAATTTGACCCAGTGCAATGTCTAGGATGTGACAGTTGGAGAAGCAAAGGTTGTATCGGGACTCAGCTGAGTAAACTAGAATAATGTGAAATGAAGTGCTTTGCTCAAGGACATAACATGCCATCCAGTTTGGGAATCGAATCAGACTTTATTAATAATCATGAGTCCAACACTAACCATTGGGCTGTGTGACTTCATGAGACATATTCTGCAAAAACGTCTTGCCATGAGGAAACAGGAAAGGCATCCGGGTGTTGCAAATCTGCCTCAAACTGTCCCACTCATTCAAGTTAGGAAAATTAGACTAAAATAATGATATTGATAACACTAATGAGAATGATACTGGAGTTGATTCAAGCACTAAATTCTCTCTCCTTCACAAAATTGTCTTGGATAATATGGTTAAAATGTCTTACACATTTGTGCTAAATGTTAAAAATCAAAAGATTCCTAGTCATATCTGTACATATATACATAGTAAAAATACTTACACAACTTCATTTTTGGTTAACATTTTGCCTTCAGCCATAATCTCAGCTACTTTTGCTACAATTGGATCATGATTCAAACTTGCAACTGCCAAAATCTCTTCTCCCCTACAAAGAAAAGCAGAACAATTACTTTGAAGGAGGTTGAGTGAGAACATGAATGAAATATTTCTTTAAAAAACTCTTCAATTAACAAAGCACCCAAACAATAAAATAAGTCGCAAAAATTTCAATATTTAAGATATTATGTCTGTGAGATTAAGTTACAGACTACCGACTGATCATCTGCTCAAATTTTACTATAGCTATTATGTAATGCAAAGCTTACAACTGCTTCCTTTGGTTTTCCTACTATGCTCTTACTTCACAACTGAATGGTTAAATGCTGAGAATGATATATCAGGCCATTCCATAAGTTCTGTCCGATTTTACCTTTTTTAAAATTTAATGAAATTTAATAGTATTTTAGAATGTCTAATGGAATTAAAAATTCTTTTAGAGAATAACAGAATTAAAAATTTCTTTGATTAAAACCCTTTCTAACATGGAAGTAACATTTGATCACTTGTTTTCTTTATTCAAAGTTCGGACAGAACTTATGGGATGACCTGATACAATTTGAGGTCAATTGGTCAAACAAATATCTAACCTTATATGCTAGCACAGAAAAATTGATGTGAAACAACAAAAATATATATACATAATGCAATAATATTAGGTATTTAAGAAAAAAGAGAAATTTGAGGCAAGGTTATTAGAATAATCATCCAACTCACTTTGTGTAGAAGCAAGCTATTTTCTCATCATCTCCATGGACAACAATATCATTATAATCCTTTCCATAACCTGCAGAATAAAATAAGTTTAGATGTAATTTGAGCAACCTAATATTCATTGAATTTATTGTAAAACAAACAAAAAAGAAAAGAAAGTTACGGAGATAATGTAGAATTTTCATTTAATGAGAGACAATGTCTTCCTGAGTCAATTGATTTGTTTCTTTCAAAGAGTATTGTCTAACTTTTTCTATTTAGTCCAAGGAAGGTAGCTGTTTATTTAGCTTGATGAAGTCAGTGTAGTTGATACATTGAATTTTTTGAAGGCTGATAAGAGTTTCAGAGAATTAAGAAGGATTAGGAGAAGATTGGTGCACTATTTGTAAATGAGACAATTATATCAGGAATGAGAGAACTTGCTAATCAAACCGAATAAATGTATAGGAATGAAGCTAGTAATATCTGCTGGATGTGTAATGCCAGTGTCCATACACGACAGAGTGTAAGCACCCTGAAAGCAAAGTTAGACATAAGAAGCATCAGATGTGGTGTGCAAGAGGGGCAACTGTGCTGGTTTGGTCATGTAATGGATATGGATGAGGACAGCTGTGTGAAGAAGTGTCACACCCTAACAGTGGCGGGAACCTGTGGAAGAGGTAGACCCAAGAAGGCATGGGATGAGGTAGTGAAGCACGACCATTGAACGTTGGGCCTCACAGAGGCAATGACAAGCGACCGAGACCTTTGGAGATATGCCATGCTTGAGAAGACCTGGTAAGCCAAATGAGATCATAGTCGTGGCCAATGCCAGTGTTGCATAACTAGCCTGTTTAAAAGCACACTTCAACTGCTGGACAATGTGCTGTGCTTGTGAAGATCTTTTGAACCAAGTGAAATAGTCATGGCTGATGCCAGTGCTGTGTGACTGGCACCTGTGCTGGTGGCATGTAAAATGCATCATTTGAGTGTGACCAATGCCAGCGCCGTCTGACTGGCACCTGTGTTGGTGGAATGTAAAAGCACCCACTAAACTCTCGGAGTTGTTGGCATTAGGCAGGGCATCCAGCTGTAGAAACCTTGCCAAATCAGATTGGAGCCTGTTGCAGCCTCTTGGCTTGCCGGGTCTTAGTCAAACTGTTCAATCCATATCAGTATGGAAAGTGGACATTAAACGATGATGATGAATAAGTTTATCAGGCTCAGTCAACATGAATTTTACAGTAAATTTCACTCTATTCCCAATATTGAGTGTCCTTGTGAGTAAATGTTCTGTTGGTCTTAAACTTGCTTTAAAATATTCCCAATTTAACATTCACGCACTGTAATTTTCCTTTCACTTCACATTTAAAGTAGATTTGATGATATTAAACAGAGAAGTTGCATTCATATTAGACAGAAATTTTCAATAACTCCAAAACACAAACCTGCATAGCGGATACTTTTACCAAACATCATTGTCCAAAAACAGGGCACACTTCTGATTTTGGTATTCTTTCCCAGCATATTAAGTGCTGCATTCTTTCCTACAAAAATTTCAAAGAAATATTTAACTTGAAGCAGAATATGATAGATTTAGAATATCAGATATAGTATAAAATATAGAACACATACTAGCTAATCCTAACAGAATGTATTTCACTTCTGACCTGTCAGAGATAGCTAAATAGGTAAGTGAAACTATCCTTTTATACAATATTGTTGTCTTAATTTTTCTGTTTTTGTGTTAGGTGAAACTGTATTGAGGTAGATTTTTCCAAAGTCAGATGTTATTCCTATCAGCAAACCACACCAGTTTCCAAATATGGTGATATTCAGTCTTTTAAGTAATAACAGCTAGAACATGCTTTTGTGGGGGACTGTAAACAACTGATAACGCATGCACAATGATTTTCGTTTACAATCAGTGTACATATGTCAAGAGAAGGGGAATACATACAGATATAAAGTGTAGCCTTCAACTGCAAGTAAGTATGACCTGGCAGCCTTTCACTAATTGCTATAGGTGTTTATGTGAGTAGATATAGATACCGTTTCACCTTGACTCACTCTTCACTCAGTAGAACATTGAGGGTGTGGCAGATGGAAGGAGTTACAGCTGTACCGATAGTCGGGTGGTACTTATTTCCAGCTGAGTAAACTGAAGCAATGTGAAATGAGTGTCTTGCTCAAGGACACAATGTATTAGCCATTCCAGGAACCAAACTCACTACCTTATGATTATGAGCCCAACATTCTAACCACTAGACCATGCATTGTCTAACAACCACCTGCCTCCCTTCCATCAACCACTCTTTCACAATCTCATGAACTCACCCACTCACTTTCTCCAATCTCTGGCCCACTCACCATCATTACCATCTTCTCTGTTTCATCACTCTCCTCTCTTGAGGCAGCATGATTCCCCTCTAATGCAAGACTTCTTTTTCTTCTCTTACTCTCCCCAACTCCAGTTGAGAGCAGTCTTGTCTTGAAAGTTACTTGACCTTACTGCTGCTGGTGCCATGTAAAAAATGCCTGGTACACTCTGTAAAGTGGTTGGTGTTAGCAAGGGCATTCAGCAGGGAATGGTGAAGTCTTCTGACTTGGCAGTTCCTGCAGAACCATCCAACCTATGCCAGCATGGCAAGTGGATGTTAAATGATGATGATATATAAATAAAATGACCCTCTTCTAGTTTCTATCTACTGAATTTCACTCACAAATCAGGGGTCAGCCTGTGGTTATAATAAAAGACACCAGCAACATCTATTAACCCATTACATAGCTCAGGTGAAACCCACAATGAAATATTGCTCCTACTCATACTGGCATCTTAGACTGCATCTGTAAAAACTTCAAAGTCACTCACCAACATACTTGAGCCTCTGCTTCACAAATTTGTCATCTCTCTCTTTCTCACTTTCTGTCATTTCTATTGATGGCACAATTCTGAATTGACTATAAACTGATTGAATTTATGATCAATTTAATCAATTTTAAAATTGACTGAAGAACTTGTAACACAAGTAACAAGGACTTTACCTGGGAACTTGTGTAACAAGTTCAGAGCAAAGACACTATTACTTGTTTTTGTATTGACCAGTTTATGTGAACCAGTACTCTATAATTAGCCTTTATAACATTAGGTTGATATATCAGACATAATAACATAGCCAAAACATTACTGGGCAGTATATTAGTCTAAAAATGCAACCCACTTCTATTGTTTTCTGACAATCAACCAAATGAACTTAATTTTAGTTAATTTTTCTATGCTTGCATGGGTTGGATGGGTATTTTTTTTATTGAAGTAGATTTACTATGGTCAAATGTCCTTCCTAACACCAACCTTCATCTATTTTCATGCAAGGTAATGTTAGAAATGAATGACACTGTTAGTATGACAATGTCAATTACTCTATGACTGTCATGCAATGCCAATACAAAGACACACACACATACACACAGTGTCTTCTTTAAGTTTCCATCTACCAAATCCCATTGACAAGGATTTAGTTAGCCTGGGGTTATAGTAGGCACTCGCCCAAAGTGTCACACAATAGGATTGAACTTGAAACATTGTGGTTGGGAAGCAAACTTCTTAACCACATAGCTACATCTGCAACTTTGTGCAGTTAAACAATGCCATTGTGCTAAAAGAGATAAGAGGGACTTACCTTGTGCATGAGCCATCTGCCAATGTTGCACATTGGAACCCTCGTTAGATCTCAAAAACAATGGAAACTCAGTGATGTCTCCAGCAGCATAGATTCCTTCTACATTGGTTTGCATGTACTGAAAAATGAGCAGGAAAAATGTTAGTATTTTACAGACTTTGTTTTCTTTGAAGAACTGGACATTTAAGAATTATAGAAATGCAAATGTGAAGTTATTGTTCCTCCACTACAATAATAATAACAAGGATAATCTTTTCTGATATAGGCACAGGGGCTGAAATTTTTGTGGGAGGGGCTAGTCAATTTCATTGACTCTAGTGATCAACTGGTTCTTATTTTATCAACCCCATTCCCAAAGGAGGAAAGGTGATGTTGACTTCGGTGGAATTTGAACTCTGAAAATAAAGCTAAAAGAAATTCTAAGCATTATGCCTTGTATGCTAACAATTTTGCCATGTCACCACCATAGTAGTAGTAGTAGTAGTAGTAGTAGCAGCAGCAGCAGTAGTAGTAGTAGTAATAATGATGATGATGATGATGATAATAATAATAATGACAATAATAATGAGCACTCAGAGTGCAAACTTCTGCCAAGGCAATACCAACATCCTCTCAACGATTAGCCAGAGATGATTTTTAAAATGAGAATATCTGAAATAAATTCCATGGCTTTCACAAACGAGAATACTAAAGATGAACCCAACTGCACTCAAAAATTAAGTAAAAGAATAGGAAAAATAATCCAGAATTCTGGTCCAGTACCAGATCAATTCCAAAATCTAATCAGTTCGCACCAGTCACAAGGCCAAACATCCCTGGAAGTTTCATCCAAATCCATCCAGTGGTTCTTGAGATATCTTATCCATGGACAAACAAACAAACATGACTGAAAATAATACCTCTGCCTTCACTAAGGTGGAGGTAATAATCCTTTCTATTATAGACACAAGGCCAACAATATTGGGAGGAGGATAGTCGATTACATCAACACCAGTGCATAACTGGTACTTAGTTTATTGACCCCGAAAGGATAAAAAGCAAAGTCAACCATGGCGGAATTTGAACTCCTAATGTAAAAGTGGATGAAATGCTGCTAAGCATTTTGCACAGTGCACTAATGATTCTGCCAATTTGCCACCTTACTACTACTACTACCACCACCACCACCACCACCAACAACAACAACAGCAGCAGCAGCAGTTTCAAATTTTGTCACAAGGGCGGCAGTTTAGTGGAAGGGAATGAGTTGATTACATTGACTCTGAAAAGATGAAAGGGGAAGTCGACCCTGGTGGCATTTGAACTCAGAATGTAAAGTTGGTTGAAATACTGCTAAGCATTTACCCAGTGTGCTAATGATTCTGCCAGCTTGCCACCCTAATGATAATAATAATGGTTTTAAGTTTAGTCACAATGGCCTGCAATTTTAGTAATAGGAGATTTATTAATTACATCAAACTAATAATACTAACAGTAATCATAATATGAAAGATTTCTGATTTAGGCACAGGGCCAGCAATTTCATTGACAACAGTCCTTAATTGGTACATTGCTTTTCATCCCAACAGGGCTGCTTAAACAAAGTTGATCTCAGGGGGATTTGAACACAGAATGTAAAGAGCCAGAACAAATGCTACAAGGCATTTTGTCTGACAATAAAATTCTGCCAATCCACCAATATATTTATTTTTGTTTATTGTGATCTTTAATTTTGGCAAAAATCAGACTGAATCAACCCAATTCTAGACAGGTTTGTTATCAACCCTGGTAAGGTCCTAGCAATCTAAGACTACATTTCACCAATAATTTCTGATAATAGTCAATACCCTGGAGAAGGATGAACTTTGCTACAATTTGTACATAGCACTTGCACCAATTTTTCAATAAGAAAAACAAATATGTAGTGACAGATGTTTTTTTCTCAATAATTACTTTTTAAAACATTCACTAATATTTTTAATTAACTTACTTCATTGACACAAACGAACCCATATGAATTTTTTTGCAAAGGTGAACCTTCGAGATATGCTGTTGCTGGTGTAACTCCTTTTAAAGAAAACAAAAAGAGAAAAAAATTCAAGCAACAAGAAAACTTTGAATGGGTACAATTTAAATATTAATTTGAGTGTTATCCTTTTTTTGCGGGATAGAGCAGTCTAGTAAAGAATGCTTTTGTTTTTTATAGGTTCAGATTACCAGATATCATAAAACTGTGAAAGTCATACTTTCTCAAAAATATTAGCAATATAAGCAAAATGAAGTTTTTACATTATTTGATGGTATAAAAGATGGATGGATCAACAAAAAAATATTTGATGTATCATCATATAAGAACTATCATTAATAACATTAGGAAACTGAGTTTCTTGTCAACAGAACTCTAAATACTTTGCCTATAGTAACTCTCAGACATGTATCTGACAGTTAAGCCTTTCTCCATCTGTTGTGGTCCTATTGAATCTGTCTTGAATGCTTTTAATCATAGGTTTACTCAGCCAACTATGGGCTAAATAACAATAGATCTACAAGAACAGGCAAAACAGGGATCCAGTGATTTACAGGTGCTTCCCTCAATTTTATACATATGGCTTTTTTGAGACATGTTTTTGGAAAAAAGTGCATCTTATATGACATTGAATTTTAGAACCCCAGTTTACAAAGAACTTACTCAACATTGATCATGTTTGTAACTGATTAAAGAACTTTATGAAATAAATATTGCTACCTGCAATACTTGAGTGTCGTCAAAGGTAGGACAAAGTTCAATGATTGGCTAATAGTGATGCGAGAAGTTATTATGCCATGAATGTTATCAGTGTAACTACATGGTGAGGTTCACAGAACCAATACTCTAAATATACCATGTTCTCACCTAGTTCAGGACCTCATTGCACACTGACATGCAGTAGTTTATAGTATCAAGTGCAATGTAGAATTGTCACATTGCACTTGAACTGAGGTTCTAAGATTTAATGATGTATAAAATGCACTTTTTCCAAAAACATGTCTCAAAAAGCCATATGTATAAAATTGAAGGAAGCATCTATAAATCACTGGATCCCTATTTTGACTGGTCTTGTAGATCTATTGCTATTTAGCCTTGAGTTGGCTCTGATTAAGTAAACTTACAATTAAAAGCATTCAAGACAGATTGAATAGGACCACAACAGATGATAGAGAATGGCTTAACTATCAAATATATGTCTGAGAGTTACTGTATATAAATACTAAAGCATTAGGCTTAAGTATTTAGAATTCTATTAACAAGAAACTCAGAGTTTCCTCAGTGTTATTAATGATAGTACTTATATGGATGATATAACAAAATATCTGTTTTGTTGAGCTAAATCCATGAACACAGAAAGACAGAACATCTCTATCAAATGAGCTGCTGATTCTATGACTTCCTTTCTATTATAAATTTGATATTAACTATGTTGAGCTGTATGTATATCTCTGTATTTCAGACAAGAATGGTATTACAATATTAGAAATAGTATGGGTAAATGCTGAAGATGGACCATCCACTTGGGTCAGCTTTGCATGGATACACACATATAACTAAGTAATTATTTAACACCAATTCATAGGTCAACTACTTTGGATATGCCATGTTATAATCTAGTCTGGAGGATCATACTGCACTCTGCCATAATCTGCTGCTAACAGCATTGTACATCTATCTTGCTATCTACTCTATTTACATATAATAAGATTCAGGTAATGGCTATTTTTGAGGAGTTAGCAAAAAACTCAATTCAAGGAGCTTTTCATAGAGTAGCAGCAACACATACTCCTGAGAAGGAAGTGGGGGATCTTTTTATCTCAGAAGTGACAAGTGAGATTAGAACGCCTAGTATAAACTTTGAAAAGATAGAGAACTGTTTTGGCATGAGTGAATAGATGAATAGAAGTGATCTTTAAAAAGTAGAACTACATGTTTGGGGTGTGTGAGAGAGAGAATTCATAAACGAGAGAAATATTATTTAAAACTGATTTCAAGATAGGCTGGGTACAACCAAAAAATTCAAGAAACAGTTCATTGTAGTTTCAGAAAGAGTAAAAAAAGACAATAAGCCCTACAGTGGATCATGTTCTGACAGCTATACAAAGCTTATCTCCTTTCAGCATGTTAAATTAAGTATAAAACAGTAATGATATAGAATATTAATGAATAGTTACCAATTCCAACAACACAAACATCAGCTGGTAGTTCCTCACCATTGGCTAAAACAACAGATGTCAATTTGCCATTATTTCCTTTAAGTTCTGTCGGTGAGGTGTTGAACTGGAATTTCACACCTTTATCTATATGTAACTGTGAAAGAAACATTATGCAAAGAAACTTTATATATTTATGGTAGTTGATTTCATTTTTTTTTCATGTTTAGTTGCATGTAATTCATGCCTCTATCATGTATGCACATCTCATTTTTAACCAACGAGGGTCGAGTGTTCACATGATAATTCTAGAAAATTCCTGCTTTATAAGAAGCTGATTTAGGTGCAATATTTCAGAGAAAATTCAGACTCTCTTCACTCAGTCCTAGATAAATTCTGCTCTCAAAAGCTGTTTTCACAGCTACATACTCAAACCAGTGATTTTCCAAATAGCTTTTTTCACACTCAATTACCAACTCGGAGATGGTGAAGAATCAATACCATATGTTTTTGCAGCAATGTGCCTGTCAGTTAGTCATTAAGATTTCAACACCTGTAAATATGATTTTCTGATAATTTGACACTGCCTGTTTTCATGAAGCCTTGTACAACTGTAGCAATAAATATGCATATAAACTGCCACCAAGTCTTGTCACACCACACACAACATATCCATACATGTATACACCTTAATTAGTATTGATACCATTACATATTGCCAAAAACTGGAACTTCATATTTTGTTCGTTTTTTTTTTCATTATATGTTCCTATTTGTTAATTTCTTTCCAGGCTTTCTTCTCTCTTCAATATGGCCTCTTAAAATAGTAAGTTTTTCTCTTATCATATCTGTAACATCAGACTATTTGGTTTGTTGACAGAAGAATAAAAATCTGTGTGTAGTTCAAATACAAAAATATTTAATTATTCACAGAAAAATACTGTTGTTGCAACAATCATTGAAAAGAGATATTTGCACTAAAAGAATCAATTTATGAGTGTCTGTGCAAGATGTTTGCATCAGTAATGATAGAGGATTGTTGAAGTCACCGAATTCCATAGCTGAAGTGAGTCTTATAAGTTCCTGCAGGAAGTTGACTTTAGCTGTATCAATTACCAAACAAATGATCTGCACACACACATAATGGTCTGTCAAAGAAAGGGTATCAAAGACAAAACTATTAATGTTATTCCAGTATGTTATTTACTTCTGAGATTCTAACAAATTAAGCCTTTGTTGGATTGATTGTGTTCTTGCTGGTCAACCCAGCTCCTGATAAAAACAAGTTCTTAATGTGACAACCAAAGATGTGAATGGCTAGCTGCTTGCTGATGTCAAAACCCTGTTTTGGTATTTACATTTGGTTTTTGTTTGAACACAGTGATTCAGGTTCAATTCCTATGCAGTGAGTTGATGTTGGGACTCTGCAAATATTCCTGCTACATATCTACTGAGATGTGAAGAAGACACTTCCAGAAAGGTGTCAACTGTTACAACCAAATAACATATACACTCTCACATATGTGTGTGTATGTATATATCAAAATGATTGCAGTTTTTTTATCTACCATACAAACTGGAACAGAAAGAAATGGTTAACTTAGGAATTAAACTAACCCTCTCCAATTTACAAAGATGTGTAAAGCCATTGTTCAGCTTCAGTTTCTAGAGCATTTAGCCTTAACTGACCACTGGATAGGATGCTGATCCATTACAGGTAGGTATTTTACAGAATAAATTGAGCTCAAAACTGCAAACAAACAAAACACTGGTCAATTCTTCACTGCTGTTGATGCTTACATATCTGGTGTATATAGCTTGAAATGATGTCACAGTATTTGACAAAATATACTAGAATGATTTCCCATCACTTTCTCCATGGAGATGAAGCTGGAGATTTTTATGTGGCAAGTTAATTACAGGCATGACTTTTTGTGAAAGTATTATTAATAGATATGGATTAAAACACTTCTGACTGTGATCAAAAACCAGTGATGAATGTGACTCAATGAGGCTTTGTGTTATTATTCTATGAGACTTTTTCCTACACATTTTGTTTATCTGAGTTAGGAGGTTTATCTAGTCATCTTTAAATATGACTGGTGACTTGTGCAGTGACTTAATTTGAAATGAAACATTGCACACCACCAACTTCACTCTCATCTGTGACCATCTTTGATCCAATGGCAAGACCAGGTGAAGATACTTGGGGATAGAGATGGATATAGTAGATGACCAAGTTGTCTTGCTTGCCTCATGTTGAGCCATGAAGGTTTCTTCAACAGAGTGAGCCAAATCCAGTCTTCATATGCATAAGTAGGCAAGCCTTGATATGCTAATTAACCATAGCACATTGACAGGTGCTACTACTCCAGGTCAAAGTAAACCTGAGAACAATAGAGACTAAGAGGTGGTTCCAGACTCTTCAAAACCCTGGAACTCTCAAACGAGAGTCCCACTACAAGATGTATCTTGAAGTCATACCTAGGATCCTACACATCAACACATTGCATCTCAGATGATGAAGATGATAATGATTACAATAACAAAAACAAGGATGACATACTTGCAATATTTTTTCAGCCAAATGACTCCCCAAAACAGTCTTGAATGGTAAATTTGCGTTAGAGATCACAGTGACAGACTTGGCTTTCTCCAAAATTGCAGCAGCGACTTCCATACCTAGTGGGAAGAAACCAAAAATAGCCCATTAGTAAACATAGGTAATTAAGTGTGGAATGGGTGGGACACTTGTTTTATTTCTGTTTGAAAATACAACTATAATATGCTTGAATCAACTGGGCTAAACAAGCAATCTTTAGTCTCAAACAATTATGATGAAATTAAGTGAAAAAGAATTAGGAACAAAGGAGGAGAAAAAAAAAACCCCAAAAGAAGTGTGTATATAATTCTTACTTTTATGCTGTAAGGAGGAAATGTACATTAAACTCTCTCTTCATCTCTTCCTTACAGTGTAAAACTAAAAACTAAATACTATGAAATCTTATTCTTTTATCAGGATATATTTTTGCTGGATTACTACATTGATGCAAACTATCACACCAAACCCTGCTTTATATGAGGTAGTCTCAAATTAAAGGTTTACTTTTAATACTGTGTATTAATAATCTATACACTCTACCTTACTATAGAACAGTGTTTTGCATCTAAAACAAAATCTGTTCTTTAGACTTTATGGCTACTACTCATTTCCATTCAAAACTTCCAAAAGAATTAACACTACTCCCAACTCATACTATCTCATTCACTAATTTCAATATTAATGTTACCAACAAAAGCTCTCTTTCATGAAATTATATTGTATAATTTTTACCCACAAAAAAGACCCCAATATCAAGTCTTCTAGTTTCATATTTATAACATTTCCTCTCATTTCTAACAGAGAGGTTTCTTATTTGAAAAATCCCTTAGTTTATGACATCTTAGATCTGAAAAAGTTACATATGAAACAACAGCATCATTATGAACATGTTCTTGTTAGAGATCTTCGGTTGTTCAGAGAATTGGAGTTACCCACATGATCCACTGGTAAATACTAGCTGGACATTGCAAGACAATGAAGTTTAAGTTGTATGAGGACACAGCATAATTTGCATGTGCACACACACACACACAAATATATAAGAAAAAAGAAGCATGAAGAAAGAAACTAGTGTTTACCAATAAAAGATGACCCAATAATTACAGCATTCTTCCCTTTGCTCTCCGTTGCAATATAATTAGCTTCACTTGGAGTTCTTAGGAAACAAACATTCTGCAAATCATTTCCAGGAATCTCTAATGATCTTGGACTGAAGGGAAATCAAAAGTGAGCAAGTATTAAATTATCTGATAATTTTATATATGACAATAGTCAAAGAAAGGTGACTACATGCCTTCTAATAGTTCAGGTCAGACTGGCACTAAATAACTAATGAAGATGCACACACATTCTCTACACACTTAACATACACACATATATATATGGATACACATATGTGCATATATGTCCTGTATTACAGAAATATGATTGCATACATTTACAAATGATTACAAAAGTTCTGACACACTGAATCCTAACAATTTCTTCAATAAAGAAGCCTAAAATCTCTTCTTTAGTAACTTAAACAAGTTTCAGTAGCAAATTGTACTGGATAATATATTTATTGTTTCTGTCATGATATTAGATTTTATGATAACAATTAATATCATATAAGTTTCTGCCTTTATTGTTGCTAGTGATATTAAGTAATATATAGTATCATCCAAAATAAAGCTAGTTGTGATACCAGCCAATTCATTGAAGAAAGTATTAGAGATATGCACATGAAAAGTGCACTTATGCTGCTTCCAAAGCAATTTATAAAAACAAAAGGTTCTTCTTTAAGGTTAACTTTCACAGCATTCTACCAGGCCACAATAGGGAACAAAGTACCAAATCATAAACAAATTGCATCCATAACATATTTGGTGGATATACTCCTTGTGATGGATAGAGAGAACAAGCATGACCAATATGATATACAAACTAGATTGTTAAAGCAAAAGTTGCAAACTTCCCAACTCCTACTGTTACACTGGTTATACAAATACAACATTCTCTCATAATCTCACCATGCACTTGTAATGAAAAACAATTGTAGCACTATACCATAAAAAATTAAAATAGGCAGGAAAACATTAGTGGACAACACATCCATACTATAGTGTACAGAATTCCTCATAAAAACAGATGATTAATGATGGAAGCAATGCTACAATAAATACATAAAACACAAACACATTATAAACAAAATAAATAGGAGACTAATGATGTATAAACCTAATGGTTAAATTTCAAATTGTCAATGTCTCCACAAATTTGGATGATAAACTATATAGAAATCCCATTTACCTTCCATAAAAGAGGCAATTACACAAACCAACAACTTCACATCCTGATGATTAGGTTATTAAAGTTTAGAAATGTTGATGAATTCAACTACTTTATTGTTTTAAATGAACAGCAAGGGACTCAAACAATAATATGAAAATGTATTAATAAAAAAGTTAAAACTTGAACATGGTTATATTTTTAGTACAATACACAAGTATCTATCTATTTGTGTGCATGTATTACATGTATATATTTTATAACATAAAGGCAGTTTCTCAGAATCCTTCAACATCCACAATGGCATCAAACAAAGTTGTGTCTTGGCCCACACACTATTTGGAGTCTTCCTTGCTGTGCTGTTGAAACAGATTTTTGTCAATGCACCAGTGGGGATCTATCTGCATACTAGATCAAGTTTAAGGCACTTCAATCTGTCCCACCCCAAACCCAAGACAAAAGTATATTACTTATACATAAAGCCTATAATAAGGTTGTTTGGCTGGTACATTGGTCAGTGGCCTGATGAAATAAGGAGGAGCCTGTGACTAACTTTTGGATCTCTCTCTAAGATAAAAAGCCTCACACCCACCTTTGAATTTTGAAAAGATTTTTACTTCCAAAATCTGTTTTGCCTTCTCAAATTACTCACAGCAGCAGCTGCATGCACACACACACACACACACACACGTGTCATTAAATCTGATAATAATAAAATAAGGAACTGATTGTGACTTACATGCCTCCTGTGGCTAATAACAGATTGGTATAACTTATCTCTGTCCCATCTTTAAATATTGCTTTTTTCTTTTCGCTGTCAATATTAACAAGCTGAATAATAACAACAACAACAATAATAGTGGTGGTGATGTTATGATGATGGTGATGATGATGGTGATGGTGATGGCATAATTATAAAAAGCTGAGTTGGTTTTAAAAAGGGATGTTGACTAAAGAATTTGCTTCTGGCAAGAATCATGTTCAGTGTTCTTACTGTTAAAAGACAATGGAAATGATATTTTTTTTTCTTTTAACAAATTTTTAAATAGTTTTGTGGGTTAAATGAATGTTTGAGTTTAGAAATTTTACTGTGATTGTGGGTACACTTGTTCTTCAGACATCTTTCTTCAATGGGATCTTCTACTATAGAGTAAAAATAAAATCTATTTTCCACTCAAATAGATTGTATAACCCTTTAGTGTTCAGATTATTCTATCAAGCATAATGCTTATTGATTCCCATTGATTTGAATTAATCATGCATTATCTCATATCTTCAAGATCTTGATGGTGTAATTACTTAATGTAGAATAGCATTGTAGGGTAGGTGTGAGGGCCTGGATCTGGTCAGTCTGAACATAAAACAGATTAAATATTTTGGCTGGATATGGCCGGTTTAAATACTAAAGGGTTAAGGGTGAAATTTAACCCTTTAGCACTTAAACCAGCCAAAATATTCTACCTGTTTTATGTTCAAACTGACCAGATCTGGCCTCCTCATGCCAACCCTATGATATCATTTTAAAAATTAATAGTTATCTCAACATTTCAAACCTACAACATAATGCACGATTAATTAAAATTAATGTGAATAAAGAAACATAACATTTGACAGAGTAATCTGAGAATAAGCAAAATACTTGAAGCTATATATGGATTTGATGAAATGAAATAATAATTCTATATATATATATATATTACATACCTGTTTTTCACCTAAAAATTCAATATCATGCTCTTTAAGAAAGTCCTTGCTTCGCAGAGCTAAGGAGTCAGCTGATGCACTCATAGTCTGTTTCAAAAGAACAAATGATTTAGAGTTGTGTGTGAGCGAGAGAGAGAAAGCGAGTGAATGAGTGAGTGTGTGTGTGTGTGTGTGTGTGTGTATATCTGAGAGAGAGAGAGAGAGAGAGAGAGAGAGAGAGAGAGAGAGAGAGAGAGAGAGAGAGAGAGAGAGAGAGAGAGAGAGAGAGAGAGAGAGAGAGAGAGAGAGAAAGAGAACAAGTGTTATAGTACAGTGATAAGAAAACTGCATTTCTTGAAGCTCAAGATGAGTATCATTCATTTTCTAGAGTGATATTCAATAGGTGTCAATCATCACAACACATAATATACACACTTCAGAATCAATACATTATTATTTAAATCGATGTTGAAACTTTTAACAGTTTACAAATTAAAATTTAGAAACTTTCAAACCACTCACCTTTGATAATTTTGGTCTGTCATAAGGAATACACTCTTCTTTTGAAGCTAGTATAATTTTACCTGTAAAACCTTCTTGCCGCAGAGTTTCAGCACAAATCAAAGAAGCTGGACCTTAAATAAATAAACATACATACATGTATACACAAATATAAACAGTAACCAGGGGAATATTCTTAACTCAATAGATTTATGAATATATTTAGTAATACAAAATCAGGAGAGGTAGGAGATAAATATGCAAAAATGCATGTAATTAATCAATTAATTAACTCATCAATAGATAAAGATGGATAAATATATAAAGAAAGAAAGAGATCAATGTACGGAAAGGGACTGAGAGAGAGCAAGATAAAGAGAAAGAAGGAGGGTCTATGTGATCCTTGGACACATAAGAACTAACAGCTAAAACTTAAAGATGGTAGAATACAATTTGAAGAAGTTTTATTTGCAAGTTTTGGGTGAAGGGGTCATGTAGAGGCTTTTTATATGGTGTGATGATGTTTTAACAATGTTGGGAAGATGTGATTGTAGATGTTTGAGATTAGAGTGTGGTGTGAGCAAAAACTGGGTTGCTCACATGATTTTTCATTTTTAAGTGTTTTTGACTGGTTAGGTCAGTGATCTGAGTGTGACAGGTAATAATGCAAAATATGCTGTTTTGTATTCTTCGTTGATTATAATTTGTTAAGGAGATGATGTTGGAGCACTAGGCAAAACTGACAAAATTCACAATGGATCTAATGCATTGTTTGTACACTGACATCATCTTAAAATGATTGAATATGATACAACTGTAATATGCAAAAGGATAAGATGGTCACATTTGGATTGCTAGCTGAACAATGAAAATTCAATACATAGAAATGCATTTTGACAGAAGTAGATGAAGGGAGAGAAAGGATCAACAACTATTAAAGAGAGACAAGAAATGAAGACCCAAAAGTCTCAGAATGTAGGTTTGCCATTCTCTGTTGAATGAGATGAGAAACTAAGACTGACCTCCACCAACCAAGAGGTTAACCTTATTTGTTGCACTGGAATATTTCACCATTGGTTTCACTCTCCGGAATTCTTTCAGTTTATCTTGGGGAACAGTCAATTTTACTATATCATTCTCAACTGTCACCTGAAATATAAAATATAGTAAACTCACATTTAACACATCTTTGGATAGAAAGGTTCAGGAATTAACATGGCTTATACATTGATACCAATATCGATAAACACAATGTGTGTGTATGTGTGTGTGTGTGTGTATACACACAGTATATACAGATGTGACAATCACATGTCTAAAACAACAAATCAAAGCAGTTTGGCAGCCATTGTTCTATGGTAACTGGCTGCCATTTCAATGGTTTCAAATTCTGGCACAAGGCCAACAATATTGGGAGGAGGATAGTTGAATACATCAACCCCAGTGTTCAACTGGTACTTATTTTATTGACCCTGAAAGGATGGAAGGCAAAGTTGACCTCAGCAGAATTTTAACTCAGACTGTGTAGATGAATGATATGCCACTAAGTACACTGGCCTTTCCCTGAGAAAAAACTCTGCCCAAGAACAATACCTCTCACTACTCTGAGGAGAGCACATTGTCTAACTGCCCCATCAATGACCCTGAATTGTGCCAGAGGACCTATGTTGTATGTGAGGTCGTCTGTGGCAAATGTGGTGCATCCTACATAGGAAGCATGAAAAGAAAACTGCATATACGCATTAAGGAACACATGCAGGTAGACACTTTCAGGAAGAAACATCTACGGAAATGCCAGACTCGGGAGTTCACAGTGTACATCAAGGCAACACAGCGGAACAGGGGAAACCTTAGAATCTCTGATGCCATCCTCATCCACCAAAAGAAACCTAAAATCAACAATAGAAAATAATTACATGAAGCTAGCTGGTTGCTATAGCAACACCTTTCCACACATGTCCACTCCACACATTGGCAACATTTGTCTATTTCTTGAGAATGGGGCCATAACCATGAAATATCGAATACAAGGTAAGTCTACATTAATTCATATATTTATTTTCTTTTGATTTACCTTGCATTTACTTGTTTTGGTCTTACCCACAATCCTTTATACAATATATTCTACACAATGCTTCATAGTAATTATTCCATACACATATATATTATAATTATCCTGCAGGTTTCTTTCAGTTTCCATCTTCCAAATCTACAAACAAAGCTTTGGACAGCCTGGGGCTATAGTAGAAGACACTTGCCCAAGATACTGTGCAATGGGACTGACCACAAGGCCACATGATTGGGAAGTAAGCTCTTACCCACACAACCATGTCTGGGCTTCCGCACAGTTTGCACCTACCAAATTCACTCATAAGAGGTTGGTTGGCCCAGAGCTATAGTAGAAGAACTTGCCCAATATGCTGCACAGTGGGACTGAACCAGTGCAAAGTGAGAGCTTCTTAACCACACAGCCCCACCCCCAACAATTCCAAATGGTAGTTGGAAGTGTTAGGGATAGAATGGGACACAATATAGCATGTGAAGGCTGAAGATAATTTCTACCAATTGTCACCAAATGGTGATAATTTCAGCAGTGGTAATGTAAGGTAAAGATACCTTCTTGTGTTATGCCGACTGATAAGGGCCAGTTTCCCAATTTCATGGCAAATATATTCCCCACCTGGATGAGATGCTGGTCCGTTGCAGGATTACTCATTTCTGACAGCTGAATGGATTAGAGCAACGTGAAATGAAGTGTTTTGCTGAAGAACACAATGCATTGTTTGGTCCAGGAATCGAAACCACAATCTTACAATCATGAGTTCAACATGTTAACCACTAAACCATGCACCTCTACAACTCAGCTGTGGGAAACAAATGGAGTATCATCACAATCATCATTAGCAGCAGCATTATCAAAATATGTTATATGAAATGAGTTTATGTAGCCCTTTAGTGATAGGCATTTTTTTTTTACAAAAAAGCAATACTTACTTTGAATGTGTGCAGACTGTCTAGTCCTGGGAAGTCTTCAATATCACCAGTTTTCACATCAAAGCAAGCACCATGAAAAGGACATCGAATCCTTCCATTGCAATAGGCACCTGAGAAATGGAACAATTCAAGGGTGTAAGTTAAATAATGATGCTGAATTAAAAATTGCACAAATTTGGTGGACAAATTGGTAACTAATGGCTACAAGAGTAGCAGTAAGTTGAAAAAAAACTAACTCCAAATATTTAGTGATTATCTACCTCATCAATTTCATTACCATCATCATCATTGTAAATTGTGTCAATTATCTGTACTGACATAGGCTTTCTTGGTTACTATACTGCTGGCTTCAACAGACTGCATTATCTACAAATTCATCTATGATGCATAGTTCAACTTAGTGGCAGTGAAACCCATACGGAATGGATCATGAATTTTTGACTTTACATTTGACTTTTTGGTGTCAGGAAGGGCATCCAGCTGTAGAAACTCTGCCAGATCAAGACTGGAGCCTGGTGCAGCCATCTGGTTTGCTAGCCCACAGTCAAACCATCCAACCCATGCTAGCATGGAAAGCAGGCGTTAAATGATGATGATGATGATCGTGTATTTGAAGCAACTCAGTTTGGGAAGCTTAATCCCTCTCAAAATTTATTCACGAGAAAGGTTGCACCCAATATTGTAAACTCAGTTAAATGTCAATTGTTCAGTACACCAACTACTCAGTAGTGAGTTATACTTTCACATGTTAAGTATTTACAACAACCTATTAAGTATATTGAGAGATAATATTTATCCCCACTCAAATGTGGATGTTTTGTTAGAACAAACTATACTGCAGTAGACACCATAAGAGAAACTCTCATACAAGCTTTTGGTGCAAAATGCATGCCTGTTTATATCGCTATCGGGGAGATAAATCCCCATCAGCTCCAGTACTGAGACCACTAGATTACATGATTTTGACCTTCCTTGGTCTTGACAATGATGGATGCTCAACCGCTAGAGATAAAAGAGGCTCATCTCCCCTCAGCGATATATAGAGAGACAGTGCTTGAACAGGCGCTGGTGTTGCGATTAGCTAGTGAGCTTGTTGAAAAATATATATATTAATTAAGCATATTGTTACAGACATATTGTCGTCTCCAATAGATTCAGCCAGCCATGACATTTTCAAATCAGTTTTGAGGATTCATCAAAGAATACACACGATATAGTTGGCAATATGCAAATGAGCTTTAAAGCGTAAATCTGTTGATGACATTAATGAGGGGAATAAATTTTGACTTTGATAACAACAACAACTATGTGGTGAGAAACCCATGACAGCAATAGAAATGATAATCATAAAAAGATTAATTTATAACTAAGACAACAACAACAAAACAAATTAATGAAAGCAACATTTATGACAAAAACTACTTGAAAACTCATTTCTGTTAAGAACAACAGCAATCTACTTTAAGACAATAACCATAAAACATTTAAAATATGATAAAGGAATTCATTTATAAGTGAAATTCTTTATTCTTCCTTTAACTAAGGTCCTTGCTGAAAGTTACAATATTTTTATGTTAAAACATTACGGAGATGTACTTGCATAGCAAGTGACCTGATCTGAGATCATGTGCTGGAATGAAAACAATTGCAGTGTGGACACCTTCCACACTGCAATTATGTTAAAACAGTTTTGAAAACTGGGTAGGATGCCAATCCGATTCAGAAGATATGGTAACTGTTCCTAACAGTTGGGTGAAATGATGTATATAAATTATTAAGCCCATAACAAAAGAAATTTTCCAGTGAGTTTGAACTTAAGGGTTTGGATATTTTGTTTCTAGTCATTCATACTTGGAAAAAAAAAAAAATTTTCTGTAACAATAATTTCTGTAGTAGTTGGATTTATTATTATTGAAGTTGTTGTTATAATGGTTCATGTGTGTTTGGTTAGTATGTAAACAAAAACAACTGAAATGTTACCATTGGCCAGTGGTAATCCATAGTGACTACATTTTGATCCAAAAGCAAAAACTCCATTTTTTTCCTTAACAACCAGCACCTTTTGGTCTCCAACAGCAACTTCTTTGACCCTTAAAATTTATAAACAAAAATGAAGAAATATAAACATACAACGAAATTTTACAACAGTTCATTTTCTTCTAAAGTTTTAATATATGAATATCACGGTCAACTTTCTGAAGTGCCATAAATTTTTAAACAACTAAATAGGTGGATGAATGTAATTTCTTGCATTAGTTTGAAATCTCATGTTTTCAGACACACTTCTTGCATCTCTTTAGTTCTTGTAGCAGATGAGACTAGAAACAAAATACGATCCCACCCCTCAAAAATTCCTTTTGACAGGATTCCACTCTATTGCAGATACATTTTCTTTTGGAAAGAATTGAACTCAGCACTGCAGGTTAATGTCAATCTTTCAATGCATCTGCTACCTACAATAGTAAATTACACCATGTTTCAGTATATACTTAGGACTTGTAGAGACACCATATTTTGTTATGCAACCATAATATACTACAAAGTATATTAAACGCTTTTATAAGTTAATACTGTCATAATTTCTATAGAAAATATGTTGAGATAACTTTAAGCTATTTAAAGCTATGTGTATTTGGCAATGGTAACTTAGTCACCTGCCCCTGGGAGCTCCTCTATGCTGATGACCTTGCTCTAATAGCCAAGTCACTGCCAGAACTGGAGACAAAGTTTAGGGTGTGGAAGCAAGGTCTAGAATCAAAGGGCCTTAGGTATAGCCTAGCCAAACCCAAAGTCTTAGTAAGTAGGAAGGCTGTCAAATCACAACCCTCTTCAGGTAGATGGCTCTGCTCTATCTGTAGAAAAAGCATGGGTAGAAACTCCATATGATGTACCCGGTGTACATCATATCTATAAAATGAACAAGGCACGAGACCAGCTCCACTAATTCTACTTCAGGGAAGTTTCAGATCAAGTGGCTGTAGTAAAAAATTTGAAAAAATGTTAAAAATATCTGTGCAATTTTGGCACAGATTTATTTAGCTAGATATGCTATATTATGCAGCAAATCCTATCTCATTTGATTTTGAGTGACAACCAACACAATCAACTTCAAATATATATTTTGTGGCAGTTATTTACCAATAGAAAAAAAATACAAAAACACTAACAAGATAATATCTATAACTTTCAAGTCAACATCCACCCCCATACATATATACATACATGCATACATACACACATACATTTATGTGTCATCTACTAAACATCATCAACAAAGCATTACTTCCATCCACAGAACACACATAGTAACAGTATAACAACAGGTGTGATAGATGACATGTATCATTATGCCACAGCACATCTGTCATAACAATTATTTTTTTATCCATCTATACCATTAATCTTTTCCTTTGTATTATTTTTAAACTATCCAAAACTGTAGAAAGCCAGCTGTGCAAGAGAAATGCCATTGTTTTTATTGTATCTTTATGTAACCTACTTTGTTGTAACTTTAGATAAATTGAAAATTAATCATTTTAAAAATCACAAAGGCTCCAAAAGTTGTTAGGAATGTATGAGTCAATACTTCAGCAAACAGAAGATAGATTTTTTTTTCCTTAATAAGATTACAATCTATCACAAATGTGAGTACTAGAAGATCTGATATTTATGATAAGTGAGCAACTGTGTGCTTAATAAGCTTGTTTACGAATCATGTGGTCTTGGGTTCAGTTCCGCTAAGCGGTACCTTGGGCAAGCGTATTTTACTATAACACCAGGCTGACTAAACCCTTGTGAGTAGATTTTGTAGATGGAAACTGGAAGGACCTAAGTGTGTGTATATGTATGTGTGTGTGTGTACCCTTATTTAGATGTCACATGATGCTTGTAAATGAGTATCATCATACAAGTGATAGTCATTTCCAGTCTTCTGCGTGTGTGTGTCCCATCACTGCTTGGCAGCTGGTGTTGGTTTATGCCCCTATAACATAGCGATATGGCAAAAAAGACCAACAGAATAAGTACTGCATTAAAAAAAGAAAAAAAACTGAGGTTGATTTATTTAACTAAAATTCTGCAAGGCGGTGCCCAAGCATGGTCACAGTCTGATGACTGGAACAAATAAAAGATATATATATCAGAAGATATTCAAAACAAAATAGCAAAGATAGCTTTAGAAACATAAAAATGAAATTGTCACAAAATAAAAATTTTGTACATTAAATACTAAAGAAACTTTTGACTATTAATCATTCCTATTATATACTGATATAGTCAACACGCTGCCAAAATAAAGATAAAAAGTTTGAGGTTTCCTTTAAAAATACAAAGAAAACAAAAATAAACAAATAAAAACAAAAGGGTTAGGAAATGTTACATATGACTTACAGTCCAAGCTGGAGATCCTCAACAGGTCCAACAACCACCTCCATTTCACTGAGCTCTGAAGGTGATGGGTTCAAAGATGGCTCCTCACTCACAGCTTCTGTAGGTTTATAACTCAAACCTGTAACTAAATAAAATACAATAGGTGACAGAAAGAAAAGCCTGAGAAAGATATACAGAGAAAGACATACAACAGATAAGACAGTCACTCATTCAATTATTACATAGTGTTGTCATTTCCGTGGAAAGAAGCTGTTATCTTATCAACAAGGTACATTTGTTATCTTATCAACAAGGTACATCTTTTTGAGTCTTACGTCAAAAGTATCGACCCAGATTTCATCACAGTCACGGAAACATGGGCACATTCTGCACTCTGTGATGGGGTTTTCAGCATAGCCGGCTACAACTTGTTCCGCAAAGATCGCATTAATTGCCATGGTGGGGGTGTGATGGTCTACGTTCGTTCAAATCTATCGGCAATTCCTTGTGATGATTTGAACCAATCTCAACAGGAAGTATTTTTCTGCAATATACACATGACCATATCAACACTTCTATTTGGAGTTGTTTACCACCCCACAAATTATCATCAAGACACACAACTTTTTGATATCCTCAGAGTTGCTGCCATGAAAACAGCCATTTATGTTTATATTGCGGGGGACTTCAATTTCCCTGAGATTGACTGGGAGGCCTTCTGTTGGCTGCAAAGTGCAGACGATTTCCTTGAACTGGTGCTGAATTCAAATTGGTCCCAAGTCGTTACTTCCCCCACAAGGGGTAACAACACTTTGGATCTACTATTTACCGCTTCTCCTGAAACAATTATTAGTGTCACTAGTGAAGAACCTTTAGGTAACTCTGATCATTCCATGATCATAGCTGACTTGTCACCATCTTCAAACTGCCCGCTTCGACTGGAATAAAGCAGACTGGAACTCTAATTGTACCGAGCTGTGACACCCAAACTGGCTCGAATTTTATGCCTCTGGAGATGTGAACACTATACTTCAGAACATTCTGAATTCAATATGGACGGCATGTGCAGCATCAGTACCACGCAAGCACAAAAAACCACCCAATAGTGCAATTTGGGAGACTACAGTAGTCCGACTTGCCAGGAAAGAACGCCGTAATGCTGAACAGGATTACAAAATGCACAAATCAGATATCAACAGGAAAAAGCACAATAGAATATCCAACCATCTCAAGCAGGTGACAAAAAGGGCAGTGCATAGCAACCAACCCTGACAGCAAAGTGTTCTGGAAGCATGTACATTCAAAACAGAGACCTCACTCTCCAGTTGGAACCCTTCGCAATCCCCACACAGGCCAGATAACTGACAATCCGAAAGAATGTGCAGAAATCATTGCTGGATGCTATGCAGGCATCTTTATTGTCGAAAATCAAAATGTTCCATCTCCATCACCTCTGACACCGGACTCTGTAACTACTATGAAATTTACACCAGCAATGCTACAACTACACCTTAAGAATAAACATAACTATGTCTCTCCTGGTCTCGATGGTGTTACATACCTACTTCTCAAACGCGGTGGGTACTTTCTTCTAAACCAACTTTCACTTTTCTTTCAATTCTGTCTTGACAATGGTGTTACTCCAGAGCAGTGGAAACTGTCAACTATCGCCCCGTCAGTCTTACTAGCTGCATCGCCAAACTGATGGTATCCTGTGTCAGAGAAACCCTCTGGAACTTCTGGAAGTCTCACAGCCACATCCAACCGTCACAATTTGGATTTATTCCTAACTCCAGCTGCTGTAATCAACTCATCGAGTTTCTTGAGGACATTACTCGAATCACTGATGGCAGCTCCTGGGTGGATGTCATTTACCTGGACTTTGCTAAGGCTTTTAATTCTGGGCCACACATAAGACTTATGGTGAAACTATCTGCAATGGGTGTAAGTGATGATCTCTATAACTGGTTGAAGTCCTTGCATTATTCGCCGAAAAGAAGTTGTCACAGTTCTAGGACAGCACTCTTCACCCTATGAGATGACATCTGGTGTACCACAGGGCTCTGTTCTTGGCCCCCTTTTATTTGAACCCCTATCTTGCCCAGGATATTAATTGTCTGGAAACCATTCAGTGACGTGCAACCAAGAGAATACCCTCCATCAGGCATTTGCCATATTCTGAACCCCTTACTTCCCTGGGTATGGATACATTGAAACTCCGACGTCTGGCAGCTGACTTGGCAGACACCCATAAAATTATTAACCATCTTACCAACAATAACTCTGAGCACCTTTTCAAACTCCACCTGTCTAACACCCGTGGACATGTTTACAAAGTCAGAAAACAGCACAGCTCCCATGACTTTCGGAAACACTTTTTCATGCTAAGAGTTGCTGAAGTATGGAACAAACTGCCGGCATCAGTTGTTAGTTGTCGGAGCACTGCATCCTTCAAAACTTCAATGCTTCCTGAGATTTGCCAACACTATACCTGATTTTCTCCCCTCCATACACACACAAGCATGTATCTGACTCATACACTGTTCACTTCCCAGATATTTGTACATTAATGCATATGCTTTATATGCACTTTTGACCAGTTGTGGTGCACCTGAGCACAGTATACAATAATTTCATTATTATTATCTTCTTAGAAACCAATGCTATATCTTACACTTTAGATATACTTTGTTGTGTGGTTCTAGACTATAAGGAAACATAAAAGTACATAGATATGTATAAAAGTCACATTCCGAGAAAACCACAAATTCATATTTGTGTCAGCTAATTAAGAATTGAGAGATCCTAGCCCTACCACAACAGAAAAGCTTCTGCTTTTCTGAAAATTGTTAATCATATTCATCTCTACATCTAAAAACCATTTGAAGCTCAGTTCTTTATCTCATTCTCATTGTATTTTACCCACTCAGATTATAGATTAAACACTTTTTTCTTGATCTTTTTCCCTCTATAACTCTGTCTCTTATATTTACCCTCCAGTGTGCCATAACATCTCTCACATTAGTAGTGGATACACTGTGGGAAAATAAAGATGTAAACCAATAGAATAGGATAGATAATCTTGCCTCCTTCAAAAGTACACGATGAAGCATTCACCGAGTTAATCAAAGTAACAAGCTTCTGACTTATTAGCCTACTTCTTCAAAGTAAAAATACAAAACAAAACAAAAAATAAAAAGCAAAACACTAAATCTGATCAATATCAAACTCTCCACAAAGTTCAAATAAGACGTACAACAGAATATGACTCAAACATCTGGGACAGTATTGCTGCCACACACACACACACACACACACAAATATCCTGGACTGAAAAAAAAAAAAAGCTAGTCAAGGCATTAGCAACAATCCACTTACTGACACAGTCCAACCTCTAACCCATAGACGTGCAGGCTCTTCACTCCACTTTTTAATTGCTACTACAACAGTGGACTTTGCTCCTCAGAGTAAACATTTCCACCCCTTCTAATCATTCATTCCATGTCTTTCTTCATAGGTCCCTCATGCTAACCACTTTAGTCAATCCTTCTTCCCCATAACATCAAACTGCTCAGATTTCCTCTCCACTAACATTTTCCCCCACTACAATTGTTGATTTACAACTGTTGTTCAAACTATGCTGTGACAACTCCAGTGGCAACCTGGTGTGTTCAGCTGCCAGCCCAGGCTTCACTGCTCATCAAGCCAAGAAGGGCAAAATGTCAAAGTATCAGCCACTCTGTGACAGATTTGAAGTCAAGCCTCTGGCAGTGGAAACCTCTGGCATTCTTGGTCCTCAGACTATATTTCTGCTCACTGCTATCAGGGCAGAGTTGGCTATCTGCAAATGTGAGCCTCACGAGTTGAATTAGTTGTTCCAATGCATCTCTCCAGCCATCCTCCGGGACAACACCTTTTCCATTTTGTTCATGGGGACAATGAGGTGAACTGACAAGTTTTTTTAGTTATAGCTGTTGTATCTCTTCAGAAAACTTGCGATAAATAAAATATATTAAAACAATATCACTGTAACCACTCTCAGAGGATCTGTGAAGGCAATGGTTACAAGCTTCTTATCCTATCGAAAACCATAAAAAAAAATAAAACAAAAGACAAAATCAAAACAAAAACACTTACCAGCATCTTTGTCAGTAGAATATTTATTCACACTGATACTTGCCTGACCTATAAAAAAAAAAAACATGATTATCATCATCACTATTATCGTGATCATTATTACAGACAGAGAAACAATACCCACTTTTATGTTATAATGGAATCATCAATAGGATTATTCCTTGCTGGTAATACAACCATCATCATCATCAACACGAACATAATTATTCTTACAATCATTACCTCTACTAACATTACAATGTTACCAAACATCATTGTCATCATAATTGAACCACAAACATTCTTATTATCTCAATCAGTGACCAAGCCATTATCATTATCTTCATTTACCAGACACCGTCAAGATCCAGCTGGCAAGAAATAACAGCCAAATCTTACCTCAAATCACACCTTACTGTCTCAGAAAAAGGATACACTGGATAATGTGTCGAGCAAAAAGGTGGTATGGTCACAATAGGAAATCCATTCACGATAAGTATGTTTAATTAGAATTAATTAGGGCTTAAACAACAACAAAAGTTGTAAGAGTTTCCTCAAGATCCAACTTCATGAACCAGCGAAGGAACCCCAACATAGTTGATCAACCTGTCAGAAATAATCAAGTCTCTTTCAAATCAAACCTCGTTATTCTAAACAAACAAGAAAACAAATTAATCCCCAAAATAATAGTTTACTTAGTCAAATGCCAAATAATTGTAATTCAATATAATACCAAAGTTTATACTAAATCCTTAAGAAGCTGGTCGTTCTAAAATATAGACATTTGTGTATGCACAACTGAGGCAGTATCAAATTAAAATAGCCAGCTATGTATTATACTCAATGTATATACACTGTTAGCTCCTTCTGTCTACCCATCTTCCCAGTATCCCTTCATCGTACCACCTATGATCACCACTCTGGCCTATGTGTGTTTGTGTAACTGACCTATTAACAGAGTAAGCATGGAACAAATACATTTTGGGCACAAAAGGTCTATCCACACTCTCCATGCCCTCACATATCTACCATATCCTCCCCCACCAGCCATTCCAATTTCTCTCACCATCACTTGCTACAGTCATGTCTTCCCCATCTCTAAACATCTCCCCTCACACTCTTATGAAACATTCCCCTTTCTTCTCTCTGTACCACTTATATTCCTGCCACTGCTCCCTGTAGGTATGTCCTGATGCATTTCCAACACTATTTTTCTCTCTCTCTCTGACTGTCTCTCTTTTTCTTCTAGGGTAGCCAAGTATCTCCTCTATAGTAAGATATCTATTTCTATCTCTTTTATACTCTAACCTCTTAACTGGTACAAAGCCACTTCTCTTCAGTACTACTCCCTCTCCCAGCTGATATGTCTTTGTCTTGCATGTTACTTGCACTGGTAATAGTGCCATGTAAAATGCACCAGTGCTGGTGTCAACGTTAAAAGCAACAAGTACACTCTGTAAAGTGGTTGGTGTTAGGAAGAGATTCCAGCTGTAGAAACCACATCAAAGCAGATAATGAAGCCTGGTGCAGCTCTCTAACTTGCCAGCTCCTGTCAAACTCTCCAACCCATGCTAGCATATATCCTGAGATAGCATCTGTTATAGACATGCTGTGTTAAAAACACAGTAAATATCATCAGATGAAATATAGCCTCAGCAATGGACAGCAAGAACACAAGATACCTTTTGTGCCCAAAATGTATTTGTTCCATGCTTACGCTGTTAATAGGTCAGTTACACAAACACACATAACACTCAGAGCAGGTGCAAGTTATCAAGATTTGATTGATCGGTGGCACAGTTAAAGTATGAAAAACATTGTAAAATTTTAATTCTTAATTAACTTGTTTAATTAACAATAATAGAGAGTGTCAGTGCAGTAAGTTCCTAAGAAGGAATAATACAATCTAGTTTTAATCCCCAGTTGAAGTCATTTTCACTTTAAAAGTCTGAATATTAGAACCTTTATTTAACTAAGATCAAGTAAGGCGCATTTTGGAATATTGCTCTTATGAAATATTGTATCTCTGGGGTGGTAATGGCACTGCATACAGACATTGTAGACTGCATCTAGCAAAAGGCCATCCAAATGATTGATATAAAGTCACTCAGAGACACACTCCAGCCTCTACTCGCAGGAACGGTGTCTCTTCTCTCTGCCTTTTCTACTGCTACTATAATAGCCCCTGCTCCTTAGAGTTGGCTGGTCTCATTCTACTTTCACCAAGGCATTCTCATCCAACTCTTTTCTCCACTCATCTCCCTTATTCTCTCTCCAACACTTCCTACCAAATCACTATACCTGGTTCCTCCTTTCCAGAACACTGTTCCACCTTCTACACACAGGTAATATTGTCACAATATTTCCCCTAACTACTTTTAGAATAATTCAGATAATGAACCTTCCTGAGTTTTTCAACCTCATTATTTGTTTTATTTCACTTTTCTTGTATTATTGAGTACTTTAGAATCATCATTGTCACCATCAGCATCATTGCTGTCACCATCGTCATTGTTGCTGTAGTCATCATTGGCAGCAAGCTGGTAGAATTGTTAAAGCAGTAGAAAAAATGCTTTGTGGAACTTGCTCCAACTCGTTACATTCTGAGTTCAAAACCGATGTCAACTTTGGCTTTCACCTGCCAATTCTAAGAACTGGGGTTGATGGTATTATCTAACCTTCTTCCCACAAAATTGCTGCCTTTGCGCCTAAATCAGAAACCATTACTATAATTATCAGGAGTGTATATTCTAGGTGTGCTAGATGCATGCAGAACACCTGTCGAAATGGCAAATTCATTATAAATATTAACCTTACTTATAAATTTAATCACAAATCTTAATGAAAACTTTTGTTTACTCCTGCTTGAAATTTGGTGGCATTGGGTGTGGTAGTGCACCCAGTACAACAACCACCATATGCCAGTGATAATTATTATTGTACAACAATATGTATTCCATAAGTTTTACTATAATCATATATCTATATACAATTTCCTTGTTAATATCTGTTTTATACCTAAAGGTGGTGAACTGAATCGTTAACACACCAGGCAAAATACTTAGAGGAATTATATCCATCTTTACATCCTGAGTTCAAATTCTGCTGTGGTTGACATCCTTTTGGGGTCGATAAAATAAGTACCAGTTGAGTACTGAGGTCAGTGTAATTGACTTACTGCCTTTCCTTACATTGCTGGCCTTATGCCAAATTTTGAAACTAATATCTGTTAAATATCTATTGTTAAGTTAACCAAGAGCCCAGTGAGCAGGTTAGCACACTTTGTTTCTTATCACTTTGGTAAAAAAAAACTTTCAAAATTGTGGAATTCTTGCTTTCAACAAACAACCAACCAACCAACCAGCTAGAGAGGAAAGGTAAGAGAGAAAAAGCAAGAGAGTTTCGAAAGGAAGATAAATGAAGATTCTCTCTTCCCCAAAGTACAAAATCTAAAATATTACATGTACAGAAACAACAATAACATGCCAAATAATGAGAATAGCAAACTGTCATATGTCGCCAACACCCTTGCAGCATTGGTTAACAACAACAATAGTAAAACGGTAAGCAAAGCAGCGTATCATGTCAATAAAAGCACCATTATCACCCCACCACCACTACCACTGTCGTCATGGTCGTTAGTAGTGACAGTAATTATAAAAGAAACAAACAAAAGTTAACAAAGCACCATCCCCACCATTGCTGCTATCTTCAATATTTCCCCTGCCACCATCACCACCAATGACACCACTGAAAGCAATACCACAAAAACTAAATTCTATACAAAAAGTGGCATCAAATAACATACAGATTTTTATGGTAGACAAACACACCAATTTAAAAATCACAAAACATCTTGTAAAAATATACAAACAAAAAGCCTGGAAAATAACTGGAAGCAATTCCAGATGCATGATAATTTAAGTGTGCATCACTGAGAAATTGGCATGCGGAAATGGCCACACATGCCTAAGTGGAAAGATGCAGGTATGGAATATGAATGGATGTAAACTTCATTACCAGGGCTGTTAAAGTGATATCTCTCAATGAAGCCCTTGCAATTAAACATTGTGTTGTCTCCTCTAAGAGTGAGGAATTTATCCCCTTTCCCACTTATTTGGGAAGACAATCAACAAAGGTGAAAATATCTGGCATACCACCAGAGCCAGATATCTGGTGGGTCATCCTAGAGCGAAGTCATATTTTACTGGATGTTAAAAAATATAGGTCCAGAATAGATTTGAAGGACTTATTACAGGTGAAATCAGAAAACCTAGGAAAGATCCTGGACCTAATTTAACTGCTAAATGAGGCATAAGTCATGTCAAAATTCTCCTCAACATGTCCTTGCAATCATGTGTGGGATAGATCCAGCTATTTGTTGATTCCATTGTGAAGAACATACCTCAACCCTCCCTTACCTGGAATAGACAGGCTGTCTTTGTCTGGTGGCTTTGGCAAAAAGAAATTGCTTGGTAGATGAGAACGAAAAACTGAAGACAGGCATTCTCCTGTTTGGCAAAGCTCATCAACTTTTTCAAGTTTCACAAAAGGGGTTGTCATCAATGTAATTGATTAGCTCCCAACCCCAAATTCATGCCTTGTGCCTATATTGGAAAGTATTATCATCATCACTACTATCAACAGTGAAGGCGGCAAGCTGGCAGGATCGTTAGCACGCCAGGTGAAATGCTTAGCAGTATTTCACCCATCACTACATTCTGAGTTCAAATTCTGCCAAGGTTAACTTTGTCTTTCATCCTTTTGGGGGCCAATAAATTAGGTACCAGTGAAATTCTGGAGTTGAGGTAATTGACTAGTCTCCTCCCCCAAAACTTCAGGCCTTGTGCCTATAATAGAAAGGATTATTGTTATTTTTATTAAGGTGGCAAGCTGGCAGGATCATTAGCATGCCAGGTGATAAGCGTAGCGGTATTTTGCCCATCTCTACATTCTGAGTTCAAATTCCGTTGAGGTTGACTTTGCCTTTCATCAATGAAATAAGTATCAGTTGAGTACTGTGATTGATGTAATTGACTATACTCCTTTCTATTAGTTTCTGCCTAAGTCAGAAACTATCATTATCATTGCTGCTGTTGATAAGTCCTTTAACCTGTTAGGGTTACGCAGCCATACAGCATATCTAGTGTGAGAAAGCCTGGCAGAGCCCACCCCTCTCCAGGTTAAACTCATTTCTATAGCTGAGAGGACTGGAGCAACGTAAAGTGAAATGTTTTGCTCAAGAACTACAGATTGCCCGGTCCAGGGATTGAAACCACAATCTTACAGTTGTGAATCCAACACCCTAACCATTAAGTGACACACCTCCACTAGTGGTACAGCTGAGTGGACTGAGCAATGTGAAGTGAAATGTTTTTGCTCAAGAGCACAATGCATCTCTGGTCCAGGAATTGAAACCACAATCTTACAATCGTGAGTCCAATGTCCTAACCACTAAGCCATGCACCTCCACTGCTGTTGTTACAAATTACTATTATTACTGACACATATCTATATAATAATAATTCTTTTTAATTTTGGCACAAGGTCAGCAATTTCAGGGGGAGGGGATTAATCAAGTACATTGGACCAGGCTCCCCAGTACTTGACTCGTACTTATTTAATTGACCCCAAAAGATGAACTGCAAAGTTGACCACAGTGGAATTTGAACTCGTAATGTAAAAGTGGAAAGAAATGCTGCCAAGCGTTTTGTCTGGTATACTAACAATTCTGCTAGCTGGCTGCTGTAATAATAAAAATCCTTTCTATTATAGGCACCAGGCCTGTAACTGTGGGGTAGGAGGGACTAGTTGATTACATCAACCCATTGCTCAACCGGTACTTATTTTATCAACACCAAAGGGATGAAAGCAAAGCTGACATCAGTAGAACTTGAACTCAGAATGCAAAGCCAGAAGAAATGCTGCTAAGCATCCAGTGTGTTAAGAAGATTGCCAGCTTGCCAACTTAATAATAATAATTATAATAGCCCTGATGCAGTACCAGACTTTCATGGCTTCTCATCTTAACTGATTGGAAGTGTTATCATGTACATGTTTTGTCTTGGTATAAAAGATGGGCTACAACAAATATTCTGCTCAAAACCACAGATTTGCCTGTCAGTTATTTGAGCATGTCCCTTAGTGGCTGATGATATGTGCATCTCTGATCGCAAGCAGAAGTGTTGGGGAGCATCATAGCAATGTGTTGAAAGAAATTCTCTGGGGTTTGGATAATTCACCTCTGGAAACATGGGTTTTCGTTCAACATCTTTAAACAATCCTTATTCAGGGACCTTTTGAGCAGGATGGGATACTCGACCTGAAGAAAATTTTAACTGGACTCCACCTGCAATGTTATGCACTGTTAATCTTGATATAAGATCACCATGTCGCACACATATGGTTATGATGGATGTGCCTGGTGTGCCCTTACCAGACGGGTAGTCATGATAGGTATACTGGGCTTCATATATTTTACTCCAGTGTCACTTTGATGGCATGCACTGCTCTCTCACTCGATGATAATAATAATAATAATAATAATAACAATAATACTTTCTACTACAGGCACACAGTCTGCACCTTCATACTCTGGCCCCACAAAGAAGATGTCCAAGTGCTGTTAGATCATGTGAACTCAATAAAGCCATCCACACAGTTCGCAATTGAAAAAGAAAAAGACAATCAGCTAGCATTCCTGGACGTATTAATAACACGCACCAGGACATCCGTATACCGCAAGCCGACCTTCATTGGACGATACCTCAATTTCAACTCCCACCATCCATACAGTGTAAAGAGGGGGATTGCTCAGTGCCTAAAACATCGAGCAATGAATATAAGTAGCGATCGTGATACACACCACGAAGAAATGATCAAGTTCAGTAACAATCTATTAAGCAACAACTACTCCGAAAGCATACTCTCCACTCCAATTATGAAGAAAAGAGTGGATGAAACCGATAAACTGTCCACATTCTGTCTACCCTATGTGAAAGGCCTCTCCGAAAAGATACAAAAGATATGCGGTCCATATGACATCAGGACAATATTCAAAAGTAATACAACACTTCGCAAACATTTCCTTCGAGTAAAACCACCAATAGAAGAGAATATGACCAAGAACTGCGTGTACTCACTCCATCCCATGCAGCTGTGGTAAGTTATACAAAGGCGAAACATGCCGTCCCCTCAAAATAAGGGTAGAGGAACATCGCAAAGCTGTGACACAGGGAGATATTGATAAATCGGGTATAGTTGATCATGTATGGAAAAATGGAGACCATCTCTCCCTGTGGGACGAAGTTAAAATGACAGACAGAGAACACCCCTAGAAAATACGAAAACTGAAAGAAGCACACCCCCAAGATTCCGAGTTCGATTCCAGGCAGTGACCTTAATAATAATAATAACACCTTAGGAATGAGAACCTGATGAAGACTGGATGGTATATCAGCCAAAACATTGTGTTTGCTACTCCCACCGAGATCTGCACAAGATGAGGACAACAAACAAGATGTAAATTGATATATAAATTGAATAGGAGTCTGGCTGAAATTGAAATGAAATTACATGAGGTCTTGTAAGCCACATTTGAATAATAATAAATAATAACAACTTGAATCAAAGCTGTTGATTCAAGGAAGAGCGAGCGAAGAAAGGGAATGATATTTAGGAAACTATTTCAAATATACGACAGAGACTGGACACAGACCTTGTGCAAACTAAATTTACATACCACATAACTAGATGGGCTTAGAAGAAAAGCCTTAGTATTTAATCTTTACTATTATAAAAACATTAAGACTAAATTGGCAGAGGTAAAGAATAATTACACCACCCGCTTTCGGCGAAACCAGTTTACTTTCACTTACTAAATTAATATACTAAATAATATACTAACTTACTAAATTAATCGCAAATTTATTGCATAAGCATTTTGCAACGAGAAGGGGAGTTAGGCTGAAATTACATGTGGTCTAGGTAAACTTGATATTGAACGAAGGTGGGATTTATTAACTAAGTCACATAATAATAATAACTTATCTGTTGATTCAAGAAAGAACGATTGATCGGGCAGTTGATTCGCTGTTTTGGGCAGCGAAGAAATGGAACGATATTTGAGAAACTATTTTAAATGTAGGACAGTGCTGGAGTAAGACCTTCGGCAAACAAAGCTTACGCACCACACAGCTAGATGGGCTTAGTAGAAAAGCCGTAGTATTTAATTATAATTATAAAAATATTATCGTGCTTACCTCGACTTGCAATCGGGTATCACTTGCAGATTATTGAATTAACACAGGTGTCACGAACTCTATTGGCACGTCTCGCATCTGCCGCAGCGTGAAAAAGATGGAAACTTTATATCTCACTCGCCCACGTGACATAATCTCTCCCCCTTCCGGTTTACCTTCCACCACACGCCGCCCCATGATATAAAGATCACCGTTCCCCTGTCTCGTAATCGTCCATCCACCTGGGGTGGGGGGTAACCTTCCCTTAGAGATCTCCGTAGAGTCACGAAGCTGCCTTCTCCCTCCCCTTTATCATCGGAAGAGCTAATCACCCTTCGAATATCCAGGACGTGACGCAGCATTCCATCCACTGATACATTATTCAGAGTACTGATTGCGGTCACCTTCCTTTTTCTTACTGCGTTGTGCACCGAGCTTTAAGGAGCTTCACCCATACTTCGTCTCCAACCTGCACAGATGCAATACTTTCCACCTCCAGCTGCTGCGGCACCACGCTCGGGTGTCTCCATTTGTACTGGAATACGGCCCTGTGCGGGACTAACTCTTCGGCTTCCCTACTCCGGGTGACATGTTGTACTACAAGACTGCCTTCATAGAGGAGATTCATCCCCTCTCAGCCATGGTTTTAATTGTACGGTGGTGCCGTTCCACAATTCCGTTTCCACCTGGCCTGTATGCAACTCTGAAAAAGCGTCTTGTGCTCCACCTTCCGAGCATCTCTCTCAGCTGCTCTGGGTGAAAAACTGCGCTGTTGTCCATCAATAGCTCTTATCTTACAGGCCCCCTTTCCAAGAACACTGCATTCAGCACTTCTGCGACATCGGCAACAATCTTCACCCTGATATCTTTCCATATAGCCATTCGCCCCGGTCCACAATCGACCATTGAAAGGAACACCTTTCCTCGATAGTGCGTCACGTTAATGGCTAGCCTCTTCTGGTCTTCCTCTACCTGAATCTTTCCTGGTTTGTGTGTGCTCAGGACAGGATCGACCGATTGGTACCTGTTACAATTCCCCACTATCCTCCGAATGTTCTCCCTGGTGACATCGGGGTCGACCCTCCTAGTTTGCTAAAGCCTCATGTAACAACGTCCTGTCCAACCCCATGTGGTGCATGTTGTGCAGCCTCCTTAGTTCTGTGTCCTCCAACCGACAAACAACTGCTACCCCCACTTGGAACATCCTCTACTCTTTTCAATCAATGCTTTTTCACTCTGGTTTGAAAGTTCGCTTTATTCTTTTCCGAGGGCACGAACAGACATGCAGCTTGAGGTCGAATTCGGAAGCTAGCTCTTTCAGGATTCCCAGGCGACGCTTAATTACCATTTCCGCGGCCCATTTCGTGCGAATCATCTTCCGGTTGATCACTGACTCCACATACCCTCGCGCTGTAGCAGAATCAGTCTGGACCTCGACGGTTCGCAGTCCTCATCTCAATGCTAGGTTGACACCCTTCAACACAACATCCAGTTCAGCTACATTGATATAGTTGAAGTCGTCCTTCTTTCTAAGTCCTATTTCCAGCTTCAACGCCGTATCTCTTACAGCCCGAATCTCCTAAGATGGTCCACGATTTCCTCTGCCGATGCCACATTCTCATCTACCAAGATATCGTCGCTATATGAGGTGGTAGCTTGCTCCACTTTGGCCTCTTTTCCCAAAACTGCCTTGAGTACCTTCGCCATGATTTTTGGCGTTGAACTCAAGTTGAAACCCAGTCGAGTCAGGCAGTACGTCTTGTCCCTGTACCTCACTAGTTGGTACTTCCACAACTTCTCTGATACATGGAGCTGTAGATAGGCCGACTTGAGGTCAGTGATCGTAGTCGCCCCCCCCCCTCATTCGCCTCCACTCACGAAGGATTTCTCCACACAGGTCTGCTGCCTTGCCAGCCATATGATAGGACAAATACTAGTTCAGTTCCCTGAAGTCTAGCACCAGTCGAACCTTACTTTTTGTCGGCTGAACCGCAGCCATCAACGGTAGCACACCGCCTGTTGTCTCCTGACTCCACGGCATCAGAATACTCTCCTCTATCCACTTGTTCACCTCTGTCTCGAACACAAATCTAGCTTCTCCTTTCAGGGTGTGATCATTGCAGCTCAACCTGTTTCTCAGTACGGGAGATTCTCCTTTCAAGAAGTACTCCACCATCCACATTTCGCCGTCGAACTCAGCAAGGAAGTCCTCGTCTTCAACGGAAGACCCTGTCTGTGCCAGTAATCTGTCACTCTTACAGTCTTCTTCCCCCGCTCTACACCCATGGCACACAGCACACCGGTCACTAAACTCTACTACTGCCCCGACAACCATCACACCTAATCGAGTGATCATGTCCATTCCGACCACTATGTCGGCACTGTCCACTACCTCATCAACTACAATCATCTGCAGCCTCGACAGAGACCCCTGTATCTCCATTTCCACATCGCTGACGCCCCTACATTTGACCTCCCTACTATCTACCGCCCTGAGCCTGGTGTTGCCTCTCCAGCTCTCAACCATTCTTGCGGTCACCAGAGTTGTTGTGCAACCCGTATTCACGAGGGCCCATGCTTCCCTCGCCCCCACCATAAGCCTCACTACAGGCAACGTTCGGTGGTACGCCTTCAATTGGTATTAGAGGGAACTAGTGGCGCAGTAGTCCCCCTTTGTTCATTTTTCTGCTTGCAGTTATTCTCTATGTACCCTGGATGACCGCATCAGAAACACACCACCACATTGGCTTCAGTTCCGTGCATTCCTTGACCATGTGCGGAATTCGACATCTGAAGCATGATCCCTTGGCCATTCGCCACGCCAGACTCTTGCTGTCGTTGTTTGCTGCCTGCCTCTTCGTCCCGTTTGTATACGCGGTCATTGTTGCCGCTACGTCGCGGGTGCCGCTTTGTGACAACACCCGCTATTTATCAATCAACTCTCCTACCGACATCGTTTCGATGTCCGGCATCTGCTGCAGACGTATAGAGATATGGTCGGGGAAGCCGGTCACAAAAGCCAGCTTCAGCATCCGTTTCATTACTGCTCTAGTAAACCCTGCTAGGCCCACTAACCTCCTAATCTTGCTCACGTAATCATCTATCTGCTAGCCGGTCCCTCTCAGTCTCCCGATCTTGCTGTAGGCTTTAAAAGACCACCCCCCGTTTCAACCTTTCTTCAATTTTTTCCGGTTTCTCTTGGTCCGCCTCAGCTACCTCCAGGTAGAGATTGAGTGCAATGCCTTCTAAGTACAACGGCGTAAAGCTAGCCACATCTATTCCCTGCAACTTTTCCACGAGTCTCACCTTCTTTATCCAGGCCACCACATCGCCTTCTCCAGTGAACAGTCTCAACACATCACAACCGATTCAGATTTTTGTGGCCATTACAATAAAAAGAACAAGAGCAACAGAAAAATATAAAAAATTCATTTCTTGGACATATCCACGCAGCTGGTAACAACGTGCCGAAATAGCTTGTGGTTTGAAGGCACGTAAATTAAGTCCTTCTTACCTCTACTGGCAATCGGGTTACGCTGGCAGATTTATACAAGTGTTGTCACGACCTCTCTATCGCAACGTCTCGCCTCAGTCAGAGATAGCTTGAAAAAGGGAAAGTTTTCTTCTCACTCGCCAGCGCGACATCATCTCTCCCTCCTTCCGGTATTCCTTCCACCCCATACTAAATATTTTGGCGATCATTCGTTACTAGTAACATAACTGTCACTTATAAATCCACGTGGGTTTATTTACATTACGCTGACTTGAAAAGACACCCGTCCCCCACCCCCAACCCTAACCCCCCACATATATAAAAAAATAAAAATTTTACGGAAAGTGACGACCTTCTTTAAATGTAAACAAATACACGTGACGTAAATGGGACTCATATCGAAAGAATGCCAATATTTTAAATATACGACAGATGCTGGGCACAGACCTTGTGCAAACTAAGTTCACGCACCAAGTAGCTAGATGGACTTAGTAATATTTTTATGATAATAATAATAATGATTAAATACTATAGCTTTTCTAAATTTGAAATGAAATTAAATGTGACCTTGACAAAAAAAAATTATTTCGATAATGCTCGATAGTTTTACAAAATTAATTTAGAAAATTGGACAAAACAGAGAATACAACTGAAAAATTAAAAAGAAAGAAAAACAAAATAAAGCCCAAAACAATTCACCACTTTAGGTTGAAAATGGGGGCGTTGGGAAACCTCTCTAATGGCTATTGAGGCACGCCAGCACACTTGCAGCGTTGCTGCGGGTGATGGTGAGGCAGGTGCGTGGGAACAGCCAAGCACCCTCACGAGCCTTACCAGTTACCTCTGCTAGGTGAGTTGTCAGTTAAGACAAGAGTATAATTCATTTTATAATGTCAGTCCTGAAATATTTAAAACCCAGAACTATTGAGCATGCAGGTAAATGAATTTCAACAAGTGAAGGAATGTCAAGCTTTCAAGTGGATTCTTATATTCATCATCGCCACCGTCAGTAACCAAAAATATATTTCAAAACTGCTTCAAAATAGGTTACTTAGAATCTGGTGACAGTGTTCTTGCCAAAAACAACTTTCGATTTTGAAGGCATCTTGCCTCTCGACCAGACGGAAATCTGTTTTTATAAGACGGTAAAATGAAAGAGGAAATTGTTTACATTAAATGGATTACATTTCGGTGTGAGGATAATATACCCGCTTCAATTTCTCTAATCATTACTTCCAGACAACCAAATGTTTGCGACGACTGCATGACTACATGACAGTCTTCGCACACCTCAACAAGTAGTTACTACGATTTCTGGGCTTTTGCATGAGAATATGTTAATCATATACACACATGCATATTGACAAACGTCTGCATCGTTATCGGTCAGATGGAACCAAGTCTATATTGTTTTAATGTTTTTCTAACCTGTTTGGATGAAAATCTGATTTTCACCAACAAACCATGTGTAAATATGAATGGGGGTAATTGCTTTAATGCTTTTATAACCTGCTCGAATGAAAATATGATTTTTGCCAACAAACCACGTACAGACATGAATGGAAGGGAAAGAAAAATAGGGAGAAAAAGGGAAAAGGAATGAAAAACTTTAAAAAAAAAGTCTAAATCACTATATCCTGCAGCGATCACAGTAAGCTCACCACAAATTGTACAGAAAACAATATTCACACAAATCTGTAGGTAGATGCATACCAGACACAAAATGAAAAGAAATCACGGCATTTTGCCTGAGTCACTGTAACATCTATTACAAAAACACTAATGATCTGCTCTCTGTTCTTTTTCCTTGCATTTCAGCGCTTTTGATCTTGAACTGAACTATCCAACAGTTTATCTTGTTTTGCTCTATTCCCTCTGCCACTTTGGAGAATGTCGCATGTGTGTGACTCTTTAAACGTTTCTGATAACGCTCTGTAAAGTTTTGCTACCTTTTTCCCCCTCTCTTAGCCCCCCCCCTTATTCTTGTATATTCTTGCTTTCTCTCCCAACCACTGGCAACTGGTGCTTGATGGGGTTGCCACCACTTTAACCTATCTATTCTTGGTGGCGGAGGCATGTGTCAAACGACCAAGAGACCTGCTTGGTGGAGCGACTATGTGAAAATAGATCAACCACTGACCTCTCATTCTCCACCAACTTTGGTATGCTCGAGAGAAGCTAACCTCTCTCCACCACGGGTTCTAAACGGAATTAACCCTGCCAAATTCACCACTCCTACAACTTTTAACTCTCTCCCCACACTACCCGACCTCTGTTCTAGTCTAGCCGTTGGAACCAATGCTGCCTGCTTACCCTGCCTCCTCTGCTAACTCACTTCCTCAATTGAGTTCCTCACCTATCGCTCAATACTAGCGCACCACCTAACTGTACTTGCACTAGCTGATACCTAAAGGCAATTAATTGTCACCGGTGCCGCCAAAATTACTACAGGAGTTGTGTCCACATCACCAAGGCTCAAGCCGAACGTCTTCCACACAGGACCTGCAGTCAGTGCCATTTCAGCCCCAATGCACTCCTTGGAGATGCCTCACACTCCAACAACCAGCTCTCTACTGAGGACTTTGCTGCAGCCCTCCAGGGTTTATCTAAATTGAAGCTCATTAACCAGATCCCCAAGGGAGCTTGGAATAACTTTGCTCACATGCTCTCCAGCTTGTTGAAAAATGTATGTTTATCCAACAATGCGTTCAACTGGCAGAAACTGTTTCTATTCCCTCACATCTCTCTCCACGTGCACGATGTGAAATCAGGCTCCCTTATATCCTCTCTCAAGTGACAGTTCTAGTTATTTGAGTCCACCCTGACTACTTCTCACCTCAATTTGACATTGAGCACGGAGCCTATCGACAGGCAACTGATAAACTTCAAGCGCGCAGTCAATGCCAAATTCAGCAAATTTTCAATAAAAGAGGCTGTCCATCTCCTTTCTCCTCTGTCCTCCCTTGCTCTGTGTAACTCTGAGTCTCTTAGATGTCTGAAAGAGAAGCACTCATTGGCACCCTCAGATAATTAACTAAACTGGCCCGATCTCCCAGAATACTTGAGACCGGTCTTCACCTCTGATAACATCAGAAAGGCAGTTTCATCCTTCGCTGCTGGTTCAGGTGCAGGAATTGATGGCCTTTAGCCTCAACACCTCAAGGACGGTATCTCCTTAACAGCAGTTGACACTGGACTTGAACTTTTGGAAAATTTGACTCAGTTTGTGAACCAGTTCTCTTCAGTGAACGTCCTATTCTTTAGTGCAAAATTATTTGGGCTCACTAAGCACAATGGAGACCTGTGCCCCATTGCGGTTGGCTGCACCCTTCGCCATCTCACTGCAAAGGTGTGCTTACAATTGGTCTCTAGCATATTGGAGGAGTAATTTTTCCCCCACCCAGCTAGGAGTGGGCACCAAATTGGGATGTGAAGCTGCTGTTCACACTATCAGAGCCTATGCCAACTTGCTCTCCTTGTCACCCAAGGTCATCCTCAAACTTGACCTTAAGAATGCCTTTAACTCCATCAACCGCAATGCTGTCCTCAGCTCAGTAAGAGAGAAGGTCCCACAACTCTACCGCCTTGCATGGCAAGCTTATCGGGAACCCTCCTATCTCTTTCAGTGACCAAATCATCATCACCTCAGGAGACCAACAGGGCAACCCACTTGGGCCCGCTCTGGGCATTGATGATATCACCAAGATGGGGGTTGAGCTAGACCTCAATGTTTGGTATCTCAATGATGCTTGTTTGCAGGGACTTTCAGACAGGGTTCTTGCCATTGCAAACATGATGGTTGGGGAGCTTGGTCACTGGGATCTCCAAGTAAATAGTTGCAAATGTGAGCTCTGGATCCTCAACCACCTGGCTTCTCAACATCAACCAATGATTGACCTTTTTGCTGAGTCCTTCCCTTCCATTACAGTCCATCCCCCATAGGCTTGGTGCTTCTTAGGAGCCTCAATCACTGACCTTGCCTTTGAGTCCATCTTCCAGTCAAAAGTGGCTGCCCTTGAACAATTGCTGAAAAATATTGAAGCCATCAAACCCCATCAAGGTTTCTTCATACTTAGGAATTACCTCTTGATCCCTAAGCTTCTATATTTGCTCAGAGTCAGCTCATCTTACCGATTCCCATTGTGCCTCTAATGCTTTGACAACCTAATCTTTGAGAGACTCAAATGCTTGGTCAATGTCAGACTCTCTCTAATGTCCCACAATCAGGCTGCATTGCCCAAGTGATTTGGGGGTCTTGGTCTTCATAAGTGTTCGTCCCTCTCTCCCCCCTGCTTCCTTTCCTCCACTCATGCCTGCTCCATCCTGGTGGACCTCTCCAACACTGGAAGGAATTGGGTTTGTCTACTCCTGAGAAGGTGGCGGACTGTTGGAGTCAGAGAGCTGAGGACAACATAATTTTGAAGGCCAGCTTCAACTTCTTCATCCAGTTGGACTAGTTTTCAGGGTGCTGCTTACTGTCTGCTGGCGCCAAATACTCAGGTGACCGGATTAATGCCATCCCTGTGGCTAATGTTGGTGGCCTACTCAGCTTGGACAAACTTTGTGTCTCCATTGCCCTCAGAGTGGGAGCTGACGTATGCATGGGTTTGATCTGTCTTTGTGGCAGGCTCCTCGACTCCACAGGCCTCCATGGTCCTTCTTGCCACCTGAATGCTGGTCGCTTCATGTGTCATACAAAGTTGAACCTTATACTCAAGATGAGCTTGGCCTGAGCAAACATTCCCTTCATCTTAGAACCATCTGGATTGTCCAGATGTGATGGGAAAGGACCTGATAGCCTCACCTTGTGCCATTGGTCATGAGGCAGATGCCTTGTCTGAGATGTCACAGTTAGCAACTCCTTTGCATTTTCTCACATCCTGGATGCTGCAGTCAGGGTGAGATCTACAGCTTCTGTGGCCGAACTGAACAAAATCCTGAAATACTGCAATCTGTTGACCAACTACATTTTCCATCCTATGGCATTTGAGACATTTGGTTGGGGTCAGACCACTAACTGTGAGTTTCCTTTGTTCATGGGCAACTCGCCTAGTAGAGTAACTGGTGAGGCTCATGAGAGTGCTTAGCTGTTCCAGTGCATTAGCCTTGGCAAACTAGATACTGAAAGAAGGCAGAGGGGATCCTAGATTCATTAACTAAGTCACATTTGTATAATAATAACAATAACTTACATTATTTACATTTGACAGATATTTGTCCTCATCTTGTTTGTTGTTAACACAACGTTTTGGCTGATATACCCACCAGCCTTCATCAGGTGACTTGGGGAAATTTCGAACCTGGGTTTTCATTCTCAAGGTATTTTTCGATGTTGATATTAATATTATTATTTAGCTCACTGCCTGGAATCGAACTCAGAATCTTGGGGTTAGTAGCCCATGCTCTTAACCACTATGCCTATATGCCCAAGGGCCTGAACAACAATATCATCATCATCACCACCACCATCGAAAAATACCTTAGGGATGAGAACCCAGGTTCGAAATTTCCCCAAGACACCTGATGAAGGCTGGAGGGTATATTAGCTGAAACATGTTAACAACAAACAAGATGAGGACAAATATCCATCAACTGTAAATAAGGTACATAATTCCTCATCTCTTAAATATAGAACAACAATAACTTAGCTGTTGATTCAAGAAACAGCAATTGATCAAGTAGTTGATTCACATATATATGCATCTAGGAGGCATGAAAATTTTTACATTTACCTTCATATATAAAAATGAACTGAAATTAACAAAATTATACTAGAAATAGCAGCCAAATCACACCATGCATGCAAATATGCACACAAACAAAATACTACATGATACTACAAGAGTATGCATGCAGGTGCATAAATGCACACACACACACATACACACAATTATTGTATGCATTAAACAGATCAGGTTTCAAGAACAGAGAAGTTCAATGATCAAACACTTCTCACATTGTTATTTAACTTCATGTTTTTACACAGTAAATATCTCTTACCATATCATTGGCAATTTTTGCATTGTAATCAATGTCATATTTTCTTTACAGACTGTGTAAAGATTTCTACAGAAAGTATATGCAAAATAAATGATTATGTGTTATTTTTTTGCTTTGTCATCTTTGATATTGTTGATTGATCCTGTCAATTTTAGGTTGCTTAGTATGTGTGTATATATGAATGTCATTATTCAGTTTATTCAAGATTTCTTGCCAAGAGAGAAAGCGCCAGTTTCTAACCTAGATCCAAGGCTTCTTCATTGGAATTTCAACAACACCCAAAGGGTATTTTTGTATGTATGTATATATATGTGCAGATTCGTATGTTTTGTTTTATGTATGTATTCTTATGCATATAGTTGCATGTCTAGACATGTTCATATATACTTAAATGATAAACTTCTGGAAAGTTTTACAAATTTTTACAGTTCTAGTGCTGGCTTGGATCTGTAGTCTTTGAATTAGCTTTCTCTTTTCTGGTTTTGAGAAGCCTAATTTCTCAATGTGTGTATGTATGTATTTTTATTTTTGTGTGTGTGTGTGTTTTTTTTGAAAAAAGATGTTTTTAATCAAAAACTAATTATATAAAAAGTTGTTCAAAAAAGCTTATTAACACAAACCTGACAGAAAAGTTTTTGTGTAAGTGAACTGTCTTCAGGTTTTCAAACACTCGTGGTATAAGGTGATCTGTGTATGGATGTGGATGTGTGTGTGTATACAGATCAGATCAGAGAAGAAATATGTCAGGTTATGAAGATCACATTCAACAAAATAAGATTTTAACAGAGAAAATAGCTTCAGAATTGTTTGAGATTTACAGTATTTAGTTATGACCCTTTACGTTCTGAGTTCAGATCCCTTCACAGTCTGATAAATTCTTATGGTACTCACATATGAAACAGAAACAAAAAACAGCACCTACTCAAAGTCAGAAGCTACTTCAGTTCTAAACAACTACTGGCACAAATGTACCCTTCACTAGAGCACTGTTTATATACCTGAGGCAGAGTATATAGACTGTACAAAAACCTGTATGGAACACACAAAAAAAAAAAAGGAAAGGAAAGAAAAGCCATTTCCTGACTAATTGGCAGACTTTTATGTACTACAATCACCAGCACATTACTATCGTATTACAATTCTGGTTACAACAGTTATTACCTCCAAAAACTATTATATGCATACCACACCCACATAAACCACCTTAATTCATCTGTCTTACATAATTTCTATAGAGTTTCAGTTCTCATACTTGAACAATTTAGCATTTCAATCATTGGTGACCAGTTAGATGCAATGAATGCCATATGTGTAGTCAGATCTGGTAGATTGAGGTACGAGTTGCAAGTTGAATGTGTGAACTGCATAAGCAAGGCTTTTTAGGTGATACATTAAGATTGCTATGGAAGGGTTCTGCATGGTAGATTTGCTCACCATTCTGGCACTAACAAATTTACATTGATGAGTCTCTTTAACATTCAAATAGGCTGTATCAGCCCCAAAATATTCTGCTTATTTTATGCTCAAACTGGCTAGGTCAGGCATCTTATGCCTACCCAACAATGTCAATCTAAAAATAAACAATCACATCATCAAAATCTCAGAGTTATGAGATAATGCATGATTAATTCAAAACAATATGAATAAATGAACATTATATTTGACAGAGTAATCTGGATGCTAAAGGGTTAAAGTTTCTGGTCACTTATTCAACATCATTTTAATGTCCACTTCTCCATGCCTGCAGATTTTCTACAGCTGGATACCCTTCCTGTCACCAACTCTCACCTATTTTCATGCAAGGTAATATTTCCTTTTGGCCAGACATACTCTTGCAGAATATTAGAAATAAATGATACTGTTTCTATGACAGTGACAACCATTTTACAATTATCATATGATGCCAAAACAAGGAAACATACACACATTCATGCACACACATGCATGCATTCGTGCACACACACACTGGGCCTTTTTTCAGTTTCTGTCTAACAAAATCACTCACAAGACACTTGCCCAAAGTGCCACAGAGTGCAACTGAACCTGGAACCATGTGGTTGGGAGCAAACGTTTTATCACACATACATACTTGTGTCTAGCAATACCTGCACCTTGTTGGAACAAATGCCCTATTGTTTTGGTACTATTCCTTAATGCTGGATATAGCCTTTAACGCAGTCATTGAACCAAGGTTCCTTGGTTCTTTTGGTTCTGTGGAAGAATTCCACATAAAACCTTGTGTGGATCTGCAGCACATTTGGAAGAAATTACAACAGCTTTGTATACTTTAATTTTTACTTACTGCTTAATTTTGTTTTCATGTCCAGCTTTATTAGTAATATCGCTTCCCTTGGTCTGCATCAGCCTTGTAGAGTGAAAAGAGGTACACTATATGGCCAGCATATAGTACTACCAAGGACTTAGCCTTTGCAAAGGACAATCTAAAGAACAACTAAATCTCTTGAGACTAAAGGATGTGTAAAAATGAACACTTCCTTCTGCAAGCCTAGATTTGAAACCGAATCTAAGAATTCTAAGTCGTCCAAACCACCACGATCACCAGGCACTAGAAAAGGTTTTCTTTGTCCTGTTAAAAAGTGATTGATCATCTCCCTTTGACCTATGACCTCAGCCGTGTCAGGCGAAGTTCAAATGAAGAGGAGCTGACCTATTTAGGCATAATCTCTGCTGCAATATGTCTGTCCTTCTAGCTGCCACAATCGTTATAAAGATGGTGGTCAGCAGAGGGACAGACAAGAAAGGCCTAGGAGGCAGACGAGAAAGGTCTACGACATGACAGAAGGTTTTTGGCAAACTGCAGAAACCGAGAGAAATGATCTAAAGAAGTTCCACGGTAGACAATTGTCTCAGATGAACTACACATGCACGCATGCACACACACACACATACAAACATATCCATTTCTGACGTATCACTTCCACAGATGTACTCTGTTTCTATTTCTAGCAACTCGTAGCAGTTGTCAACATATGCATGTAGTGAAGAATTATGTGTACCAACGACAAATTAAGTCCAGTGAATAAATTATTTTAACTATGAATTGATTCATTCACTTGTTTACTTCAAAGGCATCCACATTCCTATCGCATTTGTTCACCTGATACACATCTAACCACTACAGATGTTTAGGTATGTTAAGTATATACTTATGTATGTTTATTACCCTAAAATTTAGCTCATTTTATTGTTTAATTTTCAACAGAATGAAGGCCAATTGGTAAACTAGTAGAGTGTAACTTATACACTGAGTTCATCATCCTTTAGCATCCTTATTCCATGTTGGAATGGGTTGGGAAGTTTGAGAGACTCTGACAGGTCAGAGGATCATGTTGGGCTTTAATGTCTATTTTAGCATGGTTTCTATGGTTTGATGCTCTTCCTAATGCTAAACACTTTACAGTGTGTACTGAATGTTTTTTTTTCGTGTGTCACTGGCACTTGTGAGGTCACCAAGTAGCTTTCAAGACGAGACCCTTTGATCAAGAGGTGTGTAATATTGAGGGAAGCAGCTTATGTCAAGTGTTGAGAGGCAGGAGTATGATAGAGAGATAGGAACAGATGACGTGCTGTAGACACAGTTATCCCATCAGGTAAAGGAGAGAAGATGGTGGTGATGAGGTGTCAGGTTGTACCCTCAAGATACAAGATGGGGAATGTGAGAGGGATGGAGAACAGAGTAACAGGTGAGGAGGATAAGAGCAAAGCATCAGATAGATTCACAACAATATATTCTTTTATCCTCTTTTACTTGTTTTAGTCTTTTTGACTGTGGCCATGCTGAAGCACTGCATTGAGAGGTTTTTAGTGTAACAAATTGACCACAGGACTTATTTGTAAGCCTAGTACTTATTCTATTGATCTCTTCTGCTGAACTGCTAAGTTACAGAGACATGAACACACCAACACCAGTTGACAAACACACATATGACAGGCTTCTTTCAGTTTCTGTTTACCAAATCTACTCACAAGGCTTTACCAAATCTACTGCCCAAGGTGCCATGCAGTGGGACTGAACCCGGAACTATGTGACTGGAAAGCAAGCTTCTTACCACATAGCACATCTGTACCTATATTGCAGATCACAAAACAAGAGTTCAAAACATATACAAACCAACAATTTTGAAATATTTTCATTTTCAACAAATTAGCAGTGTAAATAAAGGACAATATGAAGTTTTCATTCCGTGAATGCATTAAAGTACTAAATTGCAATGGTTGTCAAAAACTCCATTTTGTTTTGTGTAAACTACGATGATTTGGAAAAATTAACACCATTATTGTATGACTTCAACAGTTGACTTGGATTTTCTAAAAAGAAAAACAGTATCCTACTCAGGTGGCTACATGCCTCTTACCTTGATAAATCAGTTGAAACAGTATCTATATCCTAGATGTCACTCAAAAGTAGTAATTTAAAACTAAATTTCCATTAGATCAGCAATATAAAAATTTACACCAATTCTTCTGACAATCAAATATATATATATATATTTTTTTTAGTAAATTTTATTTCATAATTGTAATATAGGGGAAAATAAGTATAAAAACATGGAAACATAATAAACTTTTGTTTTTTATTTTACCTTTCGCCGTCCTAGATGAATTTAGTCCCATTATTAAAGTAAATATCACTAGAATAAAACTGGCTTATATTTATGCAGATTGATTACCTGAAGATTGCGCCAAGCAACCTGAAAAGAGAGAGGAAAAGAGAAAAATCTATTAAAACAAAACGATTATGAGATACTTTTTCAGAAACTATACTTTATAAATATACAAACCTTCTTTTCAGGTGCTGAATACTATCTTTCCTTCTCATGTTCCCTCCCATGTCCCTTTCCTAATTTTCAGAGTTGGCACTGTCAATGTAGGCACATTGAAAGGTAGGTCTAGCGAGATAGTTGAGATGCTTGAATGGAGGCATGTTGATGTATGTTGCATCCAAGAGGTAAGGTGGACAGGAGCTTCAACCAGGTTCATCACAGGCAAGACACATAGTTGTGACTCAACTAAATCCGCTAACAAGTTTTCCATGATTTTATGGATTTTTCATAAAATGTGTACAACAAAACGTGTTACTCCTCTACTGAGTTGTTAATTTTTTCACATGTATCTTTTTAAAAAATTCCTTGGCATGAAAAAAAAAATTTTTTCAACGTCATCCATGTGAATTTGCTTATATCCTCATCGCCACTGTTATGATGTGGATCCTCATCCACATGTATGTTATTGTTGGCACTGTAATATTTTTGTCGCCACTATTATGTTGTGGTGGTCTTCCATGTCTTATTATCTTTGGCTTGCTGATAGCTCCACAAAATAGTGACTTTGAAACATCTACCTTGAGGGTAACTAAAACTTGACTATATTATGTAACTGACACTAACTTCAACTGAGAACTCGTACAATGACTCTACTATTACTGGCCTCTGTCTGACTTTATAGTGGCTGGTCATACCACTTTGTCACGTGGGAAGGGGTGTACCATTTTCACTACAACATAGAGTATGATGCAGTACAATATATGCATTACTAATAGTCTTTAGTGTGTGTAATCACAGTAATATGTACACATGCATAACTATAATAACTAACACAAGTCTTACAACTATGGTAATCTGTACACATCATACACACAACCATGGTAATATACAACTGTTTCATATGACCATAGTAACATATATAAGCATTACACATAACATGAATCATATGCAAACATTACATACAAGCATGTCAACACATACAGACATTATACATAAGCAGAACAATATATAAAGGCATTATGCATAAGCATAGCAACACAGACGTTTCATAAAACCACAACAATCTATATAATAAGTTACCAAAGAAATCTTACATGGCCACTCAACATGCTAGAAATAGTAACCAAATTTCATTAGATCATACCCTGCCAATGAGGAAGCCCATGCGTGATTGTTCAACCTGCTAGAAATAATTATATTTATCCAAATATCCAAAATGCATCTTAGCATCTTTAAAAAAGGAAGGACAAGGACATACTAGTGTAGTCCTAAACAGGAGTGGGTGCTAAAAAGTTCCTGGCTTTGGGTAAAAGAAAATACAAGAGAATCAGTTAATCATGATCTGATCCAACATATTTCCCTCTCAGATTGACACACTTGTTGCAATGGCCCTTCAGTTTTTCTAAGCCCTGTATAAGAACTTGGAAGGTTAAGCCTCCAACTAGGCCTTTTGCGATACTCTTAAAACCAGGATCTTTTCAGCACACTCTCGTATGTATGTGTGTGTATGTATATATATATATGAAGAGGTGGTGAAAAGTTTCTGGCTTTGGGTAAAAAATATAGGAGGATCAGTTAATTATGATTTTATCCAACATATTTACCTCTTAGATTCACACACTTATTGTAGCAGTCCTTCAGTTTTTCTAAGCCTTGTAAAAGAACTTAGAAGGTCGGGCCTCCAGCCAGGCCTTTTATGGTACCCTTAAAGCCAGGAACTTTTCAGCACCCCTTCGTATGCAATGCAAGGAAAAAAGAAAGGGTCAAGGCTGGCATATCTCATTTTTTGATCATACGTTTACTTAGCCAAGGTGTCCTGGGGCTAACAACAATGATTTACTATCTACTTATTAAATCCTACCATGACAGAGCTGAAAAATGGTAAGAGGCCAAAGTACTTTATGAAATATTTTGATCTAATTTCAGAAAATATCTTAAGTAAACCAGCAGCCAATGTTTTTATGTACTAAATACTCACAAAATGCACCATCTTTCCAAGATGAATCATAATGCAAACCTTGTTTAACACAATTGTTAAAAAGTCATGTCTCAATGTTTCTTTATTAAATACTTGACATCAATGTAGAACCTGTTTGTTAGACATTCTAAAAAGATGAGTCAAACAATACTGGGTCTTGTTAATACAAAGGTAGAAATGTTTTATCAGGTGTAGTAGGAAAGGTAAGCATTTTCAAGTGTATATTTCTTTTTGAGAATAAAAGGTTAATACAGAGTGAACTTATGAAACTTCCTCAAAATTCTTAGTTACTATATATTTCTTTTCTTTTCTTAATCCAGCTTACACAGTACTGAAGCAAACAAACATGTCAACTAACTTAGATTGTCATTAAGCTCAAGCTCAAGGTGTACATTCATTAAATTCTCAAACAATTTGCTCTCTTATTGACCTCATTGCATAAATTTTCCCAGTTAAGAATATTTAGCTATTAATAATAATTTTAATGATTAAGGATGTCTGAACAAGTGTTATTGCATGAAAGAGAATCATAAATAACTGATGGGAATTAAATCCATTCTTAGTTGATGTTGTGCATTAGCCACTGTACTATGAGTATAGCTTGACTATAGAATATTAGTAGGTTATCATATCACAGTGTTTAATACCTCAAAATACTAATTCAGAGACACAGTAGCCTCAGGTAGTTTTCCTATTTGGCTAGTTCCTGTCAACCCTCCTACTCATGCAAGCATGGAAGATGGACATTAAATGATGATGATATGGGTTCAATTCCTACTGGTTCTTACTTTTGATCCCTTTTTATATCTCTATCATACTACAGTTTCAGTTTTAATTGCAGATATTTTACATTCAGTCAATGGATTATGTCTCAAACTATTAAATTAAATTTCCATATTCTTATTTATGCACTATTTTCTACTCCCAAACACAGAAGTCTTTGCAGATCTTTTACTGACATTGTTTTTCTCTCTCATCTATTTGTCTCACTCTGAGAGAAAACAATTTTATTAGTTTTACAGACTCAGAATCTTTAATTTAATTCTTTTGTGTCAATAAAAATATCTCAGTCATATTCCAACCAAAACATTTCCATCACACATATGTTTCTTCAGTAAATTCCTTTCATATGCCTCTTTCTTTTCCAGGAATATATTTTTGCAAAGTGATAAAGACAGACAAAGGAAGGATTAAGAGGAAGTATTGCAGAAGCATAGGGCTGTGCCCGAGAACATTATGGCTCACAAGATGACATAGAATAAAAATGCCAATGCCAAAATTTTAGAAAATATTAAAATTATGGTAATGATAGTGAAATTGATGAACATGATGATGATGATAGTGGAGATGATATTTATCAAGTACCTTTTTCTCTACATATACTTTTTCCTATACATGTTCTCATGTTCTTCATTGCATACTTTCCATTCCTTTGTTTCACTGTGTATTTACTATCATGAATTTTTAAACTTCCTTTAGAATTCCACACAATATATTGCAGTTGTTCTATCATTTATAAAATATATTGTATAGAAAAAGTGATAGTGACTAACTGGAGGACTGATTTTGAAAATTAATAATTCATGAGATTGGTTGAAAACAAAAGGATCACCAGATGATCGATTGCAAGTCTTGAGCTGTCCATTTCAAACTTCAGACATCTTTAAAAAAGAATTGTCTATTTTACCACACACACGTTTTTGTGGAGAGGTTAAATATATTTAGCTAAAATAAGAACAGAAGCATACATTGACACATACACACATGGAGGTTTGATAAGGTGGATGGATAGACGGATATTTGAAGTTATTGCTCAAACTACAGCTGTGGTAAAAGACACATGAACACAGTGCCATGTAGTGGGATTGAACCAAAATCCATACCTACACCAACATGTATAAGTAAATTTTATTGCTGAACTCTTCAATCCATTAAAAGGTTAACAGTGATTTAAAAAAATAAAAATAAACAATGTTGCAATAATCACTAATTTTTAAAGGAGTTTCCATGCTCAAAAATACTATGATGTGTAATTGTGTGTGTACATACATTCATACATATATGCAGGAGAGAGTAAGAGAGGAGGGGTGAGTTGCAAACTAAATATGTTACAGACAGACAGATTTGAGAAAAATCATTAAAGTGATTAAAACCTTCAGCCATAAATTATCATGAGAATTTTTAGTTAATTTACATTCCATTTATTGATTTAATATTCCAGTTAATGAAATGTCATTATTTCACTTCACTCCTAAATTTTTGATTATTTTCATGATCATCTGAAACCAAAAACTGTGTATTTCTTTAGAAATATGGTCATGGAAGGATTAACTTTACTCAATTCAGCCTTTAGATCTGTATCAGTAAGATGGATAAATTTAGTGCTATGTTAACAAAGGTAACATTGATTTTAAAATATAAAAATAAACAATGTCATTATTTAGTCTTTTTTTTTTCTCAAACCATGTTGTATCAGATCCAGATCACTAAGAATGAAATGTCCAATTTTGAACTGAAAGTTTAATTTACTTTATCTCAACAAAAAGCAATGCAGTTAATCAAAGTATGCACCTAAATTATCAATACAATTTTGCCATTTTATCGGTAGCTAGTTTATGCCGACAGTGAAGAATTCTAGAGAGCAAGAGGTGATGAAATCACAAAAGGCTGATATTGCATCTTCCCAGATTTGAAATTTTTTTCTTGCAAAAAGTTGTCTAATATCTGGAAAAGATGATAGTCAGTTGGTGTAAAGTCTGGTGTATATGATGGATGGCAGAGTACTTCCAAGTTCAATTCCTGTAACTTGCATAGCTTTCTTTAGGCAACATGTGGTTGAGCATTGTCTTGCAAGGGAATAGGCCTGTCTCTATTGACCAATCTTGGTTGTTTAATTGCAAGTTCACTCATCATTACATCCAATTGGTTGATGTACACATCTGCTGTAATTGACTTACCAGGTCTCATGAAGCTGTAGTAGTTAGCACCAGTGCTGGACCATCAAACAGATACCATTAGCTGTTTTTAGGTGAATATTCTTATTCGTCTCTATACAACCACCATGCAGAATGCTTACTATTGTTGAAAAGAATCCATTTTTCATCACATATTACAATATGATGCAAAAGTGGTTTGCTTTTATGCTATGACAGCAAAGAATAGTAAATTTTAAGACGATGTGTCATTTGATGATCTTTCAGTTCAAGTGGTACCCACTTGTCCAGCATCTTTACCTTGCTGATTTGTTTCCGATGGTCCAATACAGTTCAAATTGAAACATCAAACCTTGCTGCTAACGCATGCATAGTTTGAGATGTATTCGTTTCCACTACAGTTTCCAGCTCATCATTATCCATCTTAGTCTCAGGTCTACCACAAGGCTGATTTTCAAGAGTAAAGTCACCAGATCAGAACTTCTCAAATCATTAACGTACAGTGTGTTCATTCACCACATCATCACCAAGCACCTCATTGATGTTTCAAGCTGTCTGGGAGGCATTGGTTCCATGACAGAACTCATTTTCATAAGCAACATAAATCCATGGGTTCACAAAAATTGATTTACAAGAGAAAACTCACAATATAATCAGACACCATGAATTGCATTTCACAAAGTGATGATGTAACTCTTCAATGTTGTAAAACAAAGAATTGTCAGGATAAAATATTAGAGTTAATGACTGTCAAACTTGGTGCATAAGAAAATCAGACATTTCATTCTTAATGACCTGATAATATTCACTAATTTTTAAAGGGGTTTCAATGCTCAGAAATGCTATCATGTGTAAGTACTGAAAATATTTATGTACTCTCTTGTTGAGTGCATGTAAACTGGAAAATACTAAGGTTATTTTGATGTATATTTCATGGAATAATAAATATGTACAGCAAGTTGAATCTTGGAGATTGGTATCAAAAGAGTTAAAGACATTGAACTACTGCTTTTGAAAATAATAAACTTCTTTTAAAAGATATAAGTTTATTACAAAATGGCAACAAAATGATGAGCCTTCAACCATTCTTTGAATTTCTGTTAAGAAAACTTATGAATAAATACATTTTTCTCATTTAAATTTTAATAAGTTATTTTCTTTACAATAAGAAATGCCATGTGTCTGTCTGTCTGTCTCTCTATCAATCTACCCATCTATCTATCAACCACCATTTTACCTCAATCTCTCACCCAATATACAAATAACCCAGATAACTCAGACTCTGTCCACATCAGTTTCCTCCACTCAATCATTTCAGAAAAGAGTTGAAAGATTATTTTCTTACAGCTATTTTAAAATCCAATATCGATCAGTTTGTCATGAATGAAGAACATGTAATTTCACAAAGTCAAGCAAATGATACAGTGACAGTATTTTAAATCTCTGTTTTTACTTTGATTACTCACATAATATTCCCCTCTCTTGCATTCTTCCACTGTATGCATGTATGTGTGTGCATGTATTTTGAAAGAAAATGATGGATCTCCATTTAAGAAAACTTATAAATAAATATTCGTTTTTTTTCTTTTTGAAATTTCAATAAGTTACTTTCTTTGCAAGTGGCCAGTTATATGTTACTCTCAGTAGGGTTGCGGATCCATCAAAAGTAAAGATTTTTGTTCGACAAAGTCAACTTACTATACCAAGAGAATCTCGCAGGCATCACAGTTACCAAAATGTTAAATTCACTTAAAATATTGATTGTCAAAATTAGCTAGCTGTGGTTTGTTGCATAGAATATATGTAGAAATAAAAACATAAAAACTAACATGTATTTTTATGTATCAAAATATTTCTTTCATATCAATAGTGTTTTACCTTCATTTACTTCATTCTTTGTTGAATATATTTCAATGAAACGAAGTATGGCTTATTCAAAGTATAAAACACCAACTCATGCCACTAGTTTAAGTATCACGGAATTACCAGTGGTATGGGGTGGTTATGGCACAGCATAATGTCTGTACATTATGAGAACAATTTATCAACAAATAAGCAGTCCATTTGAGTCTAGTCCTCTTAACCCAATCATTTTTAACTTGGGATGCCACAATATTCTGAAACTGTTACTGCAAGCTCTCAAAGATGATCAAACAATTTTCTTTAGACATTTTCTTAGTGTTAAAATTTGAGGATACAATTTCTGTCACCATACTCATTTTTAAGGTTATAAAATAAAGAAGGAAAGTGAGTGAGGGCAAATGAAAATCACTGTTCTAACCACTCATCTACTGTATGATATGATATATATATTATGTAAACTAAAGCTAATTCAGACTATTAATCAAACTCATTAAAAGTAGGTGTGGTAGATGAGTCGCACAATCAACATTGTTTGCTTAAATATACATCAGGTAAACATTAATACGTTAATTATATCCAGTAATGACAACAGTAATATTAAAGGGGGAAATCAATAGATTGAAAAACTGGAAGCTCTGCAAACAAATAGATATGATATTAAGTTAATTTTACTCTGATAAGGAAATGAGACAGAATAGAGATAGGGTTTAAGATGTGTGTGGAGAGAGAGGGAGAGAGAGAGTGGGAGTGCATGTAAACATCACTGTATGAGAATGGTTCTTTACAAGCTTCAGTGTTGTAGTTGCTGTTGAGTATTCAAAGTCAAGTGAGATCCAACTATTGACTTATGGCTCAGGAGAGGTTGATTTAATAGTGGTAAATAAGACGTGTACATATCCAACAACAAAACCAAAAGCAAGCATCAGGAGCAAGTCAGCTTATGTTGATGAAGAGTTTTAACATACAATCAAAAATTTGGGAAGAGAGAATTGCATATAAAAATTCAGTTTTAAAACTTTGGGGGCTATCAATCCAATTGTTAGAGTGAATATTTACAATATTTATATCAGTCAATTTAACCATTGATCTTCATCAGGTGTCTCATTACTAGGCATGCATAATGTGTAGCATGGTGAATAGGGATATCCCTACATTTTAACTGAATCAACGAAGATCGTATAGCCATATTGTAAATCTTTATATAAAATGGGTGTTAATCTGGGAAATTATAATTTCACATCAGATATTTTGACTTAACCAATTATGCATAAGGTACTGGTGGTATTTATCCTTAAGTCAGCCCTGAACACCAGGCCTCTGATCAAAGGCATTCCAGCCATGGCAGCTTCATACTATTCTCAAACAGTACACTTTTTAAAATATTTTTTGTAAATAGATTGGATTTTAATTTGAGTGTTACTTAGTGCATGTCTATTTTGTGAGTATGTATGTGCAAACATATATGGCACTTGAAATTTATCCAGAATTTGCTATACTTGTTGACTAATTTATATGACTCTGTGTGTGTGTGTGTGTGTATGTGTGTGTGTTTGTGTGTGTGTGCATGTGTGCGTGTGTGTATGTGTGTGTGTGTGTGTGTGTGTGTGTGTGTGTGTGTGTGTGTGTGTGTGTGTGCATTTTGAATTCTAATGTTTAGTTGTGTTTGTATGCATTTCATGGTTTTGCATAGATATTTGTATGCAAATACACCACTATTTCATACATACATACATATCCATGCACATAGATGCCAATAATAATTGGTACCCTTGCTTTTGTGAGTAAAATGCTTGATGGGCAATCTGAATAAACATTCAGAAAAAGAAATCAGCCAGCTAACTCTCACATTATAACTACAATCTGTAAAGGGAACAGTAAAAATATGCAAGACTTTCTTGAGAAAGCATGAATTTGTTTTTGTTATCTGCATTTCAATGATGGAGCTTTGTATCTTTGATAGGAACCAGCTCCTTCCTTACAAGATTTCAAATAATTAAAAATAGAAGAGAACATAATACACACACACACACACACACACACACACACACACACAAATACCAAATTATTTTTAAAAGAAGGATATTAAAAATAGATATAGTAATCCCTTACATAATAAGGCAACTCTAAAATACTGATTATTTTGTTGTTTTTAAAATAACACCAAACCAAACAGGTTAGAAGTAAATGGAAATTTTAAAATATTTATAAGACATGGTTTAGTTTAGCGGTTCTCAACTTGATCCCACATGGCCATTGGGGGGGGGGGGGCATATAAGATTTTTGTAGTTAAAATCTATCAGTAATAAATTGGTTATACTTATACAATACACAAAATATTTTAACAGTTTTTTTATACAACCCCTAATGACAATTATAAAAATATAATAGGATTTTTTAAACATGGAATGTCTCTAAGGGTCCATCTGCATAAAACCAGAATTGAAGGGATCCATAGGTAAACAATGCTTCAGAAACATTGGTTTAGTTGATGGCTCTCAGAAACTGGGTCCCTTGAACTGACTTACACTTAATTTAAATACTTTTTTTGTTTCATTTCATTAAACCACCATAAAATTTTCTGTTACATTCCCGGAAGTCTGATTAAAATTCATAGCATAGATCACCGCCATAAATTTCTTCAACAGGTTTACAGTGTAGGGTAATAAATCACTTGAATTAAATTAAGCCAAAGTGGTTTAGATTGATGGATAAGAGTTTACTGCCTTAGTGCCAGGTACTGTTGTTTGATTAGTTAACTAATGTGGATTTATCAGTTAGATAAGAGCTTAGTGTCATAAATCTCTCTGGCTGGTCATACTTTGACTAAGTTCATCAACATACAACTGAAATTTTCTGTGTCCTGGTAAATGTATTAACAAGCCCAAGCTAACATTCTTCACTTTTATTTGAAAAAAAAATTATATAACAATGATAACAACAATAATGATGATCATGATCATGGTGATGATGATGATAGTGGTGGTAGCAGTTGTAGTGGTGGTGGCAGTGGTGATAGAAAGGGAAAAATCAATTATTGGTTGAATGATTAGTGTTGTAGCTGATTGAACACTGATAATTTTGGAAATATTTGATAATACATAGATGTGTGACTATATGGTAAGAAGTTTGTTTTCCAATCACACGGTTTCAGGATTAGTCCCATTGCATGGCACCTCTTCTACTATAGCTCCAGGACAGCCAAAGCTTTGTGAGTGGATTTGATAAAAGGAAACTGAAAGAAGTCTGTTGTGTGTGTGTGTGCACATGCATTACTATCTCCTCGCCATGACATCACATGATAGTTGTAAATGATTGTCACTGTCATACAAACAGTGTCCATTGTAAAAACATGTCTGGTCATGAGGAAATATTGCCTTACTTGGAAACAGGTGAGAGTTGGTGATGGAAAGAGCATCCAGCCATAGAAAATTAGTCTCAACAAATTCTGCCTGACTCATGTAAGAATGGAAAAGCTGATAAAAAGAGTAAAGCCCTCCCCTTAGGTCATGAATGACCATGAGATTGCACTTAGAAAGTTCCCCTCCAAGGCACAAGTCTGTGGAAGATTGTTTATGGACGGCCAGAAGTCGCCCATGCATACCAGTCTCCCCTCTCCACACCACTGATGTTATCCAAAGGAAAGGCAAAAGCTGATACAGCTTGGCACCAGTGATGTTACAGTTTATTTCTAGACCTGAGTAAACTAGAGCAATGTGAAATAAAGTGTCTTGCTCAAGAACACAACACACAACCTGATTCAGGAATCAAACTCACTACCTCATGATTGTGAGCCCCATGCACCACTGAGCCATGCACCTTTACATAAAAGTTGATATTAAAATGATAATTATATACATATATATATATTGTTGTATTTTGGGATGAGTATTTATTTATTTTTTTCCAAATAAACACACACACTATATATTTGTTCTTCACTTGTTTATTACTGTTCTTATGTTAAAATAAGAACAGTAATAAATGAGTGAAGAACAAATATATAGTGCATGTGTTTATGTGGCAAAAATAAAAAGAAGAACATCCTGAAATACAACAATATTTGTTTCAACACATGGTTTTACATCAAGGATCTCACAACACAAAATTCTAAATGTATATATATATACCCATCAAGCTGGCACATAAAAGCACCCACTACACTCACAGGGTGGTTGGTGTTAGGAAGGGCATCCAGCCATAGAAAGCCATGCCAAATCAGAGTGGAGTCTGGTGCAGCCTTCCAGCTTACCAGCCCTGGTCAAACTGTCCAACTCATGCCAGCTTGGACAACAGATGTTAATTGATGATATATATATATATACACTGTAGAAGACCCAATGTTCAGGAACTTGGTGTTAGAGAGCCATGTGATACAAAAGCAAATTTTATATTCACATAATCAAGCCTATATTTAACAAATTCATTAGAGTGTTATGTGAAATAAACCGTATCCTAGCAAAGAAATGGCATCATTTTATAAGAAACAATAGCAGTTTATAACAATTTCTTAAATTTATAGCTGATAGAGGAAACTGGTTATTGTTGTGTTTTAAGCCTTTCTTGAGGATATTAACAGAAATGTACAGTTTTCATACCAGTATCCTTCAAACCATTTCTATTTTTATGATGCAAACTAATTGTTTTAACCCTTTAGTGTTTAAACCAGCCATATCTGGTCCAAGTAGTCAACCTGCTTTATATTCAAACTGACCAGATCTGGTCCCTCACACCTATGCTAAAATGTCATTTTAAAAATTAACAATTACATGATTGGACTCCTCAAAGCTACAAGATAATGCCTGATTAATTCAAAACAATGTGAATAAAGAAGTATTACATTTGACAGAGTAATCTGAAAGTAGTCCAAATGAAAAAAAAAAATCTTTCATCAAAATTTCATTCTGATTTGTATTCCTTAAACCAGCATTGTAATGACAAAGTTATTTTACTAATTTCTTCATTATTTCCAAAGTTAATTGAAACAAGAGCAGTATATTTCCACAGAAATATGAAGAAATGCTTATGGCCATATCACATTGAATGCACTGGTTCTTGTCTGATCACCGAAGTTAAACAACATTGAGCCCAGTTAGTACTTCGATGTGTAATCACTTGGGAAACCTAGGTGCTGTAAGCATCTCACACTTTTTTGAGGTGGTGCTCCAGCATGGCCGCAAATGAAGAATAAATATGGTAACAAAATGGCTAAACTGAAGAATAAATATGGTAACAAAATGGCTAAACTGGATGAGAACTGATTACTTCGCCATGCCTTTAGCGGTGTGAAGAAGAATAAGAAGCAGGGCAGACTTGTTAGCAACCAAATAAGATGAAATACTTCTTGACCTAAAATATAAAATCAGACAATGAAAAAAAATTTTTCTCACGTTCTAATTTATTTATTTATTCATCATAATCCACATAGCCAAGTAATTTGAATTATGTGTAAAAGGATGAACAGTAAAGACCCCCCCTTTGGTCATAAATGACCATGGGATTGCACCAACAAAGTTCTCCTCTGAGGCACAAATCCAGGCAAGTTTGTTTATGGAAGACCAGCAGTTACCCATGCATACCAGCCTCTCCTTGCCATACCACCAATGTTATCCAAGGCAAAGGCCAATACAGCTTGGCACCAGTGACATTGCAACTCATTTCTACAGCTGAGTGAACTGAAGCAATGTGAAAATAAAGTGTCTTGCTCAAGAACAAAACATACAATCTGGTCTGGGAATTGAACTCACTACCTCATGATTGTGAGCCCCATGTTCTAAGCACTGAGCCATGTGCCTTGAATCATTCATGTGTTAACTAAGGGAAACATTCCACAGTTTGACATTAACCCTTTCCTTACTGTATTTCTGTTGAGATGCTCTGTGTTTCTTTCAATTACTTTAAATATAACAAAGAATTTAGTAAAATAACTTAGCTATCATTCAGTTAGTGTTAGGAACATAAATTGTGACTAAGGTTTGGTGGAAGATTTTATTTCAAAACTTATGAAAACAAGACATTTGTACTCAGAGCCAGAGCCAGTTTCAGCCAGGTTGGTAACGAAAAGGTTAAACTGGTTGTCCTGGCACACCTAAAATTAAACAGAGCTTAATTGAAAAGTTTTTGCTTCTGATTTTCAAAAGTCAAATTAATTGATTGAAAGTGTCATAATATTTAGTTTGTTCTCATTGACATATTCCTATTGTTACATCTTTTGTATCAGTCTGACATGCTTACACTCCTCCTGCACCTCCTCTCTCTGTCTGATTTTGTGCACACACACATGCATGAATACACACATATATGCATGCACACACACACACGTGTGCACATACACATGCATGATTTTGCTTAGGTATATTGATAATAATCATGAGTTATTAGAACTCAATGTGCATTTGAATAAAAGTATTAGGCAACTAGAGTGTAATATCAATTAATGAATGACAAAGGAACATCAATTACATAACTTCATTAGCTGTGTGTGTGTGTGTCTTTTATCTTTTACTTATTTCAGTCATTAGACTGTGGCCATGCTGGGGCACCACCTTGCAGAATTTTTAGTTGAATAAATCGACACTAGTATTTAGTTTTTTTTTTGTTAAGCCCACTACTTATTTTAGTGGTCATTTTTGCTGAGCAGCTAAGTTATGAAGATGTAAACACACCAATACTGGTTGTCAGGCAGTGATGGGGGGACAGACACAGCCACAAAGACACACTCACACACACATATATCATCATCATCATTGTCATCATCATTTAGTGTCCATTTTCTATGGTCCAGGAATCAAAACCACAATCTTACGATCATGAGTCCGACACCCTTACTACTAAGCCATGTGCCTGCACTCTGTGGAGCTGTAACAGGCTCCAGCCTGATTTTGGTTTGGTGTCTATGGCTGGATTCTCTTCCTAATGCCAACCACTCTAACAGTGTAGTGGATGCCTTTTATGGGTCACCAGCACTGTCCTCAATTATGACTTCACTTGGCTTGACAAGACTTCTCAAGCACAGCAAATCACCAAATGTCTCAATCACTTGTCATTGGCTCCATCAATCTCAACATCCAAAGATCATGCCTCACCACCCTGTCCCATGTCTTCCTGGGTCTAACTCTTCCAAAGGTTCCCTCCACAGTTATATATATATATATATATATATATATATATAATATATATATATATATACATACATACATACATACATACATACATATATACATACATACATACATACATATATATATATATATATATATATATATATATATATATATATACTCTTTTACTTGT